>NC_067399.1:10647739-10960239 GCF_016432865.1 Antechinus flavipes | reverse complement strand
TATGTGTGTGTGAAGGTGTGTATGTATATGTGTATGTACATATGTGTGTATGTATATTTATATTGCATATTGTGTATATTACATTGTATGGATGTGTATTATGAATGTGTGTCTATATGTATGTGAGTGTGTATGTATATTTGTGCATATTGTGTGTATTGCATTGTATGAATGTGTATTGTGAATGTATATGTGTGTATGTATGTATATGAAGGTGTGTGCATAGTGCTCAGAGATCACACAGTTTTAAAATCTCAGTCAGAATGTGTGTGGTTCTATGTGTATGTATATTTGTATGTGCATATTGTGTGTACTGCATTATAAGAATGTGTGTTGTGAGTACATATATGTGTGTGTGTGAAGGTATGTGTACATATGCATGTATGTGTATGTGAGTGTATATATATTTGATTGCATATTGTGTGTATTGCATTGTATCAATATGTATTGTGAATGTCTATATGTATATCATAAAGATGTGTATAAGTGTATGGTGTATGTATGTGTATATGTACAACTGTATTGTACGTGTGTGCGCGCGCGTGTGTGTGTATATATGTATGTATATGTATAGTAAGTGTGTGTAACAATATGTGTGTATATGTATTTGTGTATTGTGTAACATGTATGGGTGTATATTATGTGCGTGTATGTAAATGTGTGTGCATATGTGTATGTATATTGTGTTTTATATTGTATTATAAGTATGTATATCGCATGTGGGTGTATGAGTATGCATTCATATGTGTCGCATTGTGTATTCATTGTATATGTATTGTGTGTACATGTATGTGTGTGAATGTGTGTTATATGTATGTATTGTTATATTTATGTGTGTGCTTGTATCTATCTATATGTGTATTGTGTGCTGCATTGTATACATATATATGTGTATGCGTTATCATGTTGTGTTGTATGTGAGTGGATCGTGTATGTGCCCATGTGTGTATATATATGTATGTATGTACATGTGCATTGTGTTATTTTATTGTAGAGTAAGATGTGCACATACATGTGTATCTGTATTGTAGGTTGTTGGTGTATATTGTGTGGATTGTGTGGATATTCATGTTCATGTGAGTGTATGACTGTGTGTACATATGTGCATGTGTGTTGTTTTGTGTATGAGTATTTGTGTATATTGTGTCTGTATATTGTACCGATATGTGTGCGTGTATCACTGTGTGGTGTATATGTGCACTGTATATGCATGTGCATAATATGTGCATTTTGCATGAATAGGTTAATGTGTGTTAGTGTGTTGTAGTGTATGTGTGTGAGATATGCATTGTGTATGTATATACAGATTGTGTACATGAATGTATATGTACGTGTATGTGTTCATACACGTAAGTGTATATATATCTTTATATGCTTCTGCATGTGCATTGTGTATGTGTATAATCCTTCATTTTGCTAGTCTCTATAATCTCAAATTAGGACAAAGTCCCAGCTTATCAACCCTGGCCCGATTTGTACGTGGCCAAGAACACTCTAGAACGTAATGTTTGACCAGCAGGTAGTTATCCAGCCTCGGTTTCTCTGCTGGAAGACTCCAGTGAAATAGGAGCCAAGATGGTGCTAGTTGGATAAAAGCAGTCCATCTCATTGTCTGGCAAGCTCTAAATACTATCCAATCCTTCTGGATATGTTGTCTAAATTGGTGCCTTTACCATTTCTCCTCACTTATCTTCACTAAGTGTGAGGGAGGCTCAATATTTATCAAGCACCAACTGTATGCAGAGCGCTTAACATTGTGTCTTTCCTAGGCTCCTAGAAGTAACATAACTGACTCTACAGTCACTAAGCTAATAAGCATCAGAGCTAGAATCTGAACTTGGTTCCTCTTAAAGTCTCCCTGGATCTTATGGGGGAAAGGAGGAAGCAATTCTGCTCTCAGGGAGCCAAAGGAGCAAATAGAATCCTTCAGTCCTTTTGAGTTTATTCAGGTAACTTATAATTGGGCTCACACTTTGATTTGACTAGTTATTTGACATAACTTCTAACCTAAACCTGGTCCCAAGAACAAGGCTTCTTAACCTGGAGTTCTAGGAACTTATTTAATTTGGTATTTTGTTACTGAATTTTAACATAATTTATTACCTTTGTGAATCCTTTGTATTTTATTCAATAAAATATTTCTGAGGAACCCTGGGGTTTTAGTAAGAAACAAAGGGGCCCATGATACATAAAAGGATAAGAATGAATTTATGATGTACAATGAATTTAAAGGGGGCGTGCATTCCTTGCCTTCTTAAATGGAATCTTATTTTAAGTCCTAAGTCTAAAGCCCAAGATTAGAACTATCTTAAGAGGAATATTATCTTTTTCAAACACACACACACACACACACACACACACAATCCCTGCTGCATCCCATAGATTTATTTGGCTAGTATCTAAACAATGAGCAAAAGTTGTTCTTTTGAAAGTGTTTTTCACACTTTATATCCCTTCAAAATCATTTTGAGCTGCATAAAGACATCCTAGAACACTAGATTAGGAGTTAAGAGTTCAAATCCTTCCTCTTATATTATTTAGGCAGTTCTCAGTTCCTTCCCATCTCTAAATCTATGCTTCCATGATCTATAATAGAATCAGAAAGGTGAGTTGTAACTATCAGTATGAGAGTCATAGCTTAGGCTGTTACATTATATAACTGTCATCATTATTTTCTTGGTTTCATTTTCTGGAGTTCAGATAATATTATTATCATTATCATCATTATTATTATGTTCATCATTTCAAGAAGTAAATCCAAAAAAGGGAATTTGCCCCTTTCCCTGTTGTCTACTTGACATCACCAAGGAAACAGTTTATCAGCCTTGGGTGGAAGTAAATAAGAAGCCTTTCTGAAATATATTCTAATCAAACCTTAGCATATTCATTCATCTATTTTAAAAATTATTGATCGGTTATTCTTCAGAAGACCTCATGTTTCTGTAATAGCTCTAGTTTACATTTTACAATGTTTTAAAAGTCCACAGAGCTCTTCACATAATCAGCAAAACCTTGACAACACTTCATATTTATAAAATGTTTTCCCTGGAAAATCTTAAGACAATGCAAATATTATTATCTGCACGTTCCAGGTGAGGAAACCAAGACTCAGAGGGAGGTGAAAGGATTTGCTCAGAGATCACACAGTTAAAAAATCTCAGAGTCAGAATCCAAATCCAAATTTCCAATTCATTGACCAAAAAAAGGGTTAAGAATGGCTTTGACTTTTCCCTTCTGGGGACAAAGTTCCACGTGTTAATTTTTTTTTTTTCTTTTTGGTTTGAAATGTTTGGTTTCTTCAACATTCCATCTCGAATCCCACCTCATCTTCTGGATTCTATCTGCCTCCTCCTTCCCTTCATTCTAGTCTCTTTTTATATTATTCTTTCCTAATTATTTTCTCCTTTTCCTCCACTCTAAAGGAGCTAATCAATGTTGAAACCAAACCTCTAAGACATTTCTAAATATGCCCTTATTTCCCAACATTTCTCCATGGGCTTTTTCCATTCTCTCTTCCTAGTTTTTCCAACATCAAACTTAATTTGTTGGAATTCACAGTAACTGTGTTATAACTATTTCTGAATGGGACAAAATTTTTAAACTCTCTTAAATGCTTTCAAGAATATAGGATTTTATCAGTAGAGGAGGGACAGATGACTCGTGTGAATCCTGATTCCCTATGTTTTAACTTCTTCACAAACTTTGATAGATGAAGAAAAATTCTCACGTGAGATTACTCTTAGGTGAATCCTGATTCCCTGATTACTCTTAGGTGAATCCTGATTCCTTGTGTTTGAGCTTCTTCATGAACTTTGGTAGATGAATTAATTCTCACGTGAAGTTCATCTCTGTATATTTATTTGGGATAGTTTGGGGAAAATAGACATGTAATCTAATATCATGTCCATGTTCAAAATTCTTCTAGTTAATAGGGGATCTAAATGCCTTTGACTAATAATCTAAATAATGTTAGGTTATATCAGCTCCATGATGAGAGAGAGGAAAGAGGATGGATTAGTGGAAGAAACTTGAAATAACTAAAAGAAAATATCAGTAGCTATTCTTAAAAAAATTTTTTTCTTGGTATGTTTTTTAAAAAAATCATCTCAAAAGCCTGTTAGAATTCCCTTCTTAGCTGACTATTGTTCTACAAAACATCTAAGAAGCTCTGATCTTATTTGTATAACATCTGTTTTCCTAATCGTTTTAGTTCTACTCTTTAAAAAAATCTTCACGCTGATCAAAATAATCTTTTTCCTTACCTGCCATGATTAGAGAAGAGAAAACATCAACTAAGGCCACGTGGTATGAAGAAACGACTCCTGTAGTTGTCCAGGTGACTGAAGTCAGAAAGAGCATGTGTCCAGTATGAATGTGACTGGTCACTTGCGATGGTCCAAGTTTATTTACGGGCAGCTCCATGGAAACCCTAAAGATTCCACCAGGTGGGCAACAGGTTTGGCGGGAGAATGAGGTCACAAAGCCGGTCAGTTTAAAAGGATGGGGTAGCCAATGGAGAGGTCAGAATGCTGGCAGCAAATGGGGGGAAGGAAGGGTGAGCGTCCCGAGTCCTTTCTAAAAAGAAGCCTACTAGCTGGGGATCTTACCCTAGAGAACCTCTAAAACTGGTATATGAAGAAAGGAGGTGGCCAAGGCCACTGATAGGAACAGACCTTTTCCCAGCCTCCTTCCACTACATCCCAAAGCACTTTTCAAATAGACTAGAAATAGTAAACATATTGGTTCATTTGAAGGAAAGATCCTCTATCTAGCTAAGGATATATTACATAAAAAAAGATGTCCTAAAAACAGGTCTGTCACTTAGACCAATCACATGAACCTATAACTTTTTTCATCTCCAAATCAGAGCAAATATGATTTGCTCCTATAGGATTATTTTCTGCACAGGAAGGTGCTAAACTATATTCCTGACCCTAATTCTGAGTCCCTTCCAGTTTCTAAAATTCCATGATCCTATTGATGTTCATCTCTGGGAATGAGCATATAGCCCAATTCCAAAGTTTCCTTTCCCTGGTCCCACTCTCCTTGAATCCTACCTTTGGGCCCACTGCACTTCCCTAGCTTTTCTTCTCTTTCCTGACTTCATCCTAAACATTGCCCCTCCTTTTAGTCTTACACAAGCAATCTCACCCTGCCCCACTCACCCCCTGGCTGCCCCTTCCTCTCAGCTTCTAGAGCCCTTAAGTTCCCTGATGCTTTGGAGACAATCACTCCCAGCTGCAGCAGACCCTGGAGAAGTGGCCAGAATCAGGGGGTACATATCCTTTCTTCTGGTTTTCCTTTTGCTCTAGAGTTCCCCCATCTCTTCTCCTGAGTTCTCTGGCTCTTGATCCTATGACCATGCTGGGCGCCTTGTCACCCCTTTTTCTGCATGGGCGGGGCATCTTGTGGGTCTTTCTTCTTTCCCTGCTGGAGTATCCTAGAAGCCAGGGGAAGACCCCCAATGTGGTTGTCCTATTTGCCAGTTAATCGCATCTCCCTCCCCACGCTACCAACTGCCACCCTGGAACCTTGGGACTCTAGGGTTCCCAATATGATCCTAAGGGGGAGGTGAAGTCGGTCAATCGACAAGCATTCGTTACATAACTTTTATGCATCAATCCCTGTATATTAAATACTAGGAAATGCAAAGAAAGACCAAAAATAAAAGGGGTTTCCTGCCCTCAAGGAACCTCCATTTTTATCTTACTGGGAAATCCCAAACTCATCTTCTCTTTTTTGGGATGTTCCTGAGCCAGAACAAAAGAGAATGACCTAGAGAGTGTGCAAAGTGGAGGGAGGGGGGAAGGACTGTCACCTAAGTAGGAACACTGGGATAGTTTTCCAAGCAACCCAATGACTGGGCTGTTTGCCCCTTGGCTTCCAAATAGTTAGACATAATCTGCTGCAAAATTTTTCCTTAATCTAGGCAAAATCCCATCAGCCTAAGTTTCTCTATTATTTTGAAACATGGTATCGGTATTAATTTTTCTAAGGCAGCACAGGATGGTCTAGTAGAAGAACCTGGGTTAATAGTCTAGACATCTGGATTCTTGTTTCTGCCACTAATTAGTTGTAATTTTAGTAAAGTTGAAGAACTTCTCTATTTCTTGGGTTCCTTTTCTACCAAATCGGGGAAAGGGGGTGATAATACCTAAAAGCTAGTGAACTTTGTGACACATAAAAGATGAAATAACTGAAGAAATAAAAGTTTGAATTTCTAAGCATATGGATTTCCCGAGGGAGGCGATTGGGCTTAAGTAACTTGCCCAGAGGCACACAGCTAGCCAGTATCTGGGACAAGATTTGAACTCAGTTTGTCATGACTTCAGGGCTGGTGTTGTACCCAGTGTGCCACCTAACAGCCCCGACATAATGCTATATTAACGACATGCATCCCTAACAAAGTGAGAGCAGGTCTCTCAGCTTTAGAAGTGATCTCTGAATATAGGGGTAGATACATTTTTAGGCATTAAAAACAATCAAATAAAAGCAACTAATTAAAGGAAAACAATTAACCAATTACAAAATTCTATCATCTGATTTCAAGTTGTAGGAAAAATTAGGAATCTTAGGGAAAAGGAGGATGAACAGGTCCAAATCCCTGAGATCAAAAAAGGAGATGCTCCTCTCCCCTTAAGTGTCTACATTCAATCAGAGGAGCACAGAAACAAAAACTGATTAACCAGTACAGGGCCAGTTTTCAACTAAGACATAGTGACCTGAGAGGTATAATCATGAGAAAACTCCTTGCATTATTCCTCAGATGTGACCAGGTTTCTGGTCAGCAAAACCTTGGTCTCGAGGTAAAGGTCTCTAAGCAATAGGTAAAGATGGTCCAGTTTCCCAGTCACACCGGGCTAGGTCAAGCAATGCAATATTTTTTCCTCACAATTTCCACAATTGAATAACGTTTTCTCACAAGACATAAATTGGACAAAATTCAATATAAAAAGAACTGAGAGAGCTCCAGAATTGAGTCACAAGATGGAGTCAATGTGGTGCACTCAATTACCACAATTAATCACTTGCTGTTTTAATCTCTTCCACTTGACATGTATTCTTATCAAAATCTTAGGATAGATTTATTTTTTAAAGGGTTGGGTCAGGAACCACATAGAAATGAGACAAAGATGACTATGAACCAATAGAGATTTATTTTTCTAAATGTCTTGCTATGCTAATTTCCTTTTCTTTCTAATAAGAGTTGACTGGTAAATTAGGGAGCCCTATGGTCAGGAATAAATTTCAGCCAAGAAGTCTCTCACATGTGAAGAAAGAGGAGTTGAGTAAGGAGAGCCCTCTCTTCGAATCTTGACATTGCTACTTCCCAGCTGCATGACTTCGGGCAAATGACCTCTCTGATCTCAGTTTTCCTCCTCTACAAAATGAGTGATGATGATACTTATAGTTTGCCCTTTGTGAATTTATGTGATCAAATTTGAGATAATGTATAATAAATGTTTCGTATGCCTCAAAGCACTATATAGATGCCAGCTTTATTATTCTACGACAGTGTCCTCGTGGCCAAGATAAACAGAAGTGCACTTGCAAGATGGTACTTAGTTGATTGACTGAACCCAATGGTTTAAAACATTTATATCAGGGTAAAAGAGATCTCTAGTGGAAAGGATCCCACATGATTAGAATATGACTTGGGGAATTAAATTTTGACGAATTCTCTCCCAAAATGTAAAGTCCTTGGGGACAGAGGCTTAAGCTCGATTCTCATTTTTTTTTTGTTTTTGTTGCTGCCTAGGTCCTAGGTGCTTGTTGAATTGATTTACCCATGAGTTGGTGGTAGATAGAGAGATGTGAATGGATGCTTATTGGATCTCCAAATAAAAGGAAGCTGGAAAAGTTGGGTAAGTAAGGAAAGGGATAAGTAACAATGTGGATAGCTTTCAGTTTTTCAGGACTTCAACCAAACCCGAACGTTAACAGAAAACTCAACATGTGAGTCAATATCAAAGATTAGTTTTAAGGAACTGAACGTGGACAAACTATTTAAACATGGACAAATTGTTTATGGATTTATTTTACATGGGAAATGTATACGATATGTTTAAGATTCATCAACAATAGGGTAGCTCAAAAGAAAGAGGTAGAATTAAGATAAAAGTAGAAATTATGTCACACAAATGAGGTACAAAGGAAGAAAAGACATAAGGCAATAGAGGAGGGAGGAGTACTCGTAGTTCTGAAAACCTAGTCACATTAGGAATGGGTTCACAGAAAATACTACAGATATACCATGAAGGGTATAGCACCCTCCAAAATCTATAAAGAAATAAGGGGAGTGGGATGGGAGGATGGGGAAACAAAGGGTGAGGGAAAAAGACAAGGGAGGGATCCTTGAGTGGGGGGAGGTTAAGTAATAGCAAGGAAAGTTATATAGGTTATGGAGCAGAATTTAAAGAGTCAGCAAGGACAGGAAAGACATCTGTATGGGATATGTCTGTGTGTATATGTGTATGTATATATCTACATATGTCTACATAAATACATGTTTTCTTAACTGTAGCTGGCTTGGGAATGGAGGAGGGGATGAAAGGAAGAAAAAAGGATAAAGTAAATAATATATACAGCAGAGAACCAAAGAATAATTTACAAGGAAGTAAAGAAAACATGGACATTCAGGAATATAATTTTTTCTACTAATATAGAGAGAGAGATATAGATATAGATATATGCATATATACTTTCTTGGTCTGGTAATTTGTTGTTATATATTTTGAAACCTCCCTGATATTCTGCTGGACACATGCTAATGTTCTCCTTTGTATTTTATTTTATATTTTTATTTATTTATATTATATATAATATATACATATTATATTTATTTTGTTTTGTATTCCTTTTCTGCTTTTTCTTTTTTTCTTACTCTCTTTTTTCAAATAAAACAAATTTCAAAAAACAATGTGTATAATTGGAAGTCAAAATTTTCCATGGAAGGAAGTCATTTAATCAGCACCTATTACTCCTAAGTATTGGATCTCTTGTTTGTTCCTCACAAGAGCCTTGGGAGATAGGTGCTATCATTTTTCCCACCTGACAATTGAGAAAATTAAGATAGACCTTAAAATTCTTATCCAGAGTCATATAGCAGTAAGTATCTGAGGCCAGATTTGAACTTAAGGTATCCTTACATCAGGCATACTACTCTAACCACTATGCTACCTGACTGCCTCCATAGTCAGCATTTATTTTTGTAATGCTCTAAAGTTACAAAGCATTTGACAAATATTATCTTAGTCTATCCTCACAACAACCCTGGAAAGTATTATTATTGTCCCCATTTTACCTATGGGAAACTGAGGCAGACCGAGATGAAGTGACTTGTCCAGAATGATACCACTAGTAAGAATCTGAGGTCACATTTGAACTCAAGGCTTCCTGACTCTAAGGGCAGTTAGGCGGTGAAGTAAGAATAGAGCACTGGGCTTGGAATAGGAAGATACGTTGGTGAGTTCAAATTCAGCCTTAGGCACTTACTAGGGCAAATCATTTATTTAACCCCTATTTGACTCAGTTCTTCATCTATAAAAATGATGGAATGAAGAAGAAATGACGGACCAACCTAGTATCTTTTCCAAGAAAACCCCAAAATGGGGCCACAAAGAGTCACAAATGACTGAAACCATTGAATAACAGCCTCCTGACTCTAAGCCTAAAGTTCTGTTCTTATATGCCACAAGAGCGAAGATCCTGAGGGGGAAAAAAGATTCTAGGAGAGTTGAGAAAGGAAATGCACCATCTTCTGGAAGCCTTCTAGATCTGGAGGTCTCCATCTTCTCAATGAGGCAATATTAGCAATTGCTCCAATATTAGCTTTCAATTACCCACTGAAGAAAAGGGAAAGGATGAGAAGAATGTTCTCCCGGAGATTCCAAGATGGTTAATCCAAGATGGATCAATTAAAGGAAATAATGATGGTCAATTTGGAAAAGAAATCTAAAGAGTGACAATAATCATATAAAGATAGGCAAGAGTTTGCTGGGTCCAACTCAAGAAAAATAAAATTGATTATTAAATTGTCAGTGTAAGCTTTCACACCTTAGAAATCATGACTACAAACTATGACTTGATTTATTATTTCTAGATGTCTAAATTTAAGAAAGTGACAGAGAAAATGTTAGTTATGCTGATCAAATTTGAAAATGTGTTTCATTCTTATATTTTTTTCCAGAAAACGTTTTGTTCATTATTATATCAGCACACTTGACAATATCTCTTACTTATTTTGCTTTTTAAAGTTTAAAAAGAGTTTTAAAAAACATATCCTATAATTTCATGGTGGTTGACTTCAAGTACTTGAAGGGTTGTGATGTGGAAGGGGATTAGGTTTTCATGGCTAACCCTCCAAGCCACTCTCTGGTGATTTCCTGGAACATGATATGACTGGTTAACAGCCTAAGCCATCCATGCTCAATTCTCTTCTGACTCTCTCCAGACTTTTCCTCCTAATCCCAATGTTGCTTTCAATGCTCCTTGTTTTCAGGTCTCCATTATATGTTATCTTCCCTCATTAGAATTTAAACTCCTTGAGAGTAGAGATCGTTATTTTTAAATTTTGTATTGGTCTTTATCCCAACCTGTAACACAGTGCTCAGGGTACATACGCCTAAAATGCTTTATCTGTCACTATTATATTAGTTTTTATTTGTTTTTCTGTCATAATCTATAAGATTTTAGGCAAGTTACTTAAACTCTGTGTGCCTCAGTTTCCTCACCTATAAAAGGAAAGGTTTGGACTTTCTGGTGGCCTCTAAGATCCCTTTCACCTCTCAATCTATATGATGACTCTTCAAAGATTTGGCTCTTCTGTCTAATCTGATCGCTGCTGTCAGTGGATATCAACTGAGCATGCCTTGATTTTACTGAAACTTGGATATCCAGTCAAAAATAAAGTCTCCATTTTTGCCTGCTGCTTTTCCTTCTGGGAGTCACAATCACTGTGTGAATCTTAAAGAAGTAGTGTTGTCTATTACTTTCACTGTCAAGGAAAATTCTCCTAAGACACAGAAGTGAACTGGGATTCCTAGAAAAGAGAAACAAGAAAAAGAGATCGACATAAAAATAAGCATAAACTAGATGAGTATAGTTCCACAGAGAGAACAGCTTGAGGTCAATGAGAAGAGAAAAGTCAGTTGCTAACTCAACATTCAAGATTTTTGATATCAAAGGGTGGTTTGACTTGTTTCTTCAATACCATGACAGTATTCAGAAGAGCTTTCAAGTTAAATCCAAGGTTTATCTTTTCTTTAAAATTTGTTTATGTGATGATTCAATTAGAATTCATAGTATGAGATTTTGTGGTTAGACATTGCCATTTTAGGGTTACGGTTAAGTTCTCCTGGAGAAAGAAAATTTATCCTACAAAGACTCTTCCAAAAGTGATGAATTAAAATGAAACAAGTGAAGAACCAGAGGGGCATCCATGAGCCTCCAGAAGTCTGCCAGTCTCCAAAAGGTTCAGATCTCCAAAAAAGTGGGAAGGGGAGTCAGTGTTAGGGAAAACAATGCAAAGAACCAGAAAAAAAAAACAACCTTTTTTTTACATTGTATTTTTTAACTTTGAATTACAAAATTTTTAATGGTTACCTATGTGTTGTCACTGTTGGCATCTTAATAAATATTCCTATATACCTCCATTTCTTTTTCGCTTGGCACTTTTACTGTTTATTGCTGTAGAAAAATCAAGGTTATGTAAGTAGTTCTTTGGAACATAAAGCTTAATGTTTTTGTCCATAATCCTTTATTATATCTAGCTTTTATAATATGAAAGACAAAAATGTTCTGCACTAATATGACAATTATAAATAAGAATATGATTAACATTGATTAGTGCTGGAATTTCCATTTTGTTCAAACTATAGTGTTTTCCATGCAATGAAGGAAAAAATGCAAGTTTATGATTTGTTGAATTTTGTTCCTGAATTCCAAGTTCAGTAATCCTAGAAGGTTTATGAGGATATTCCTTGTATTATTTTTTAAAGTCATAGGACACCCCTGATCTCCTCAAAAATAAAAATAAAAAAAGGTTCTGAAAAGATTTACATGAACTAATACATAGAGAAGTGAACAGAATCAGGAGAACAGTGTCCATACTTAACAGCAATATTATAATGATGATCAACTGTGAATGACTTGGTGATTCTCAACAGTACAAAGATTTAAAACAAATCCCAAGAACTTATGATGAAAAATACTATCCCTCTCCAGAGAATCTATGGAATTTGAATGCAGACCACAGTATACTATTTTTTACTTTATTTTTTCATATTTTTTTTTCCTTTTTTGGTCTGTGTTTTCTTTCAAAACGCTACTAATATGTAAATATTTTTGTGTGATTACATAAATATGAGCTTTATCAAATTGCTTGCCTTTTTAATAAGAAGGAAGGGAAGTGGGGGGAAAGTTTGGAACTCAAAATTTTTAAAAAATATATTAAAATTTGCTGTTATATGTAAGTAAAAAAATATTTTTTTTAAAAATGAAAGTAAGTTCTTATGCTTCAGCAACCCTCCTTGTGGTTTTATAAAATGGATATAATCCTTCAGAAACAGAAGAGCACCTAATACATTAGCAGCATTCCAGGATTCTTCTGGCTTGTACATCACTCCATTGTGATGGAACAGATAAATGGCCAGTCTAGAATCATTCTTTGTATCAGGAATGAAACTTTTTCAGTAGTGATAGAGGTCTAGGGACCTGAGGATCTGGCAATTAGGTCTGGTAGTTTTCAATAGATCACTCCCAAGTTTTTATTATTCTGAAGTTTTAGCAGCTTAGTAATTAAAAAAGGAAGTTAATTCAAAAGAACATGTGAGTGAGAATACATAGGTACACATATCCACACATATGTATGGCCATAGATATATATCGTGTATTTGTATGTGTGTATACTGATATATTTGCCCCCAGTGGATTGTGACTGCTACTTCTAGGTAGGCTGCAATTTTATATAATAGTGTATTGTCTTCATTAAGGTAAGAAAGTGATGATTCCTGAAAGTGAGCATCAACATCAGCTAAAATAACCTCATTGAGATTTTCCAAAGTTGCTTCCAGACTTTGGGAATGAAACTTACCAGAACAATTTAGCTTATTGGCAATCCATTGCCTCAAAATTTGCATCTGTCCAACCTTCATGATATGGGATCCCAGTCTTCTGAGGTTGTCAATGGCAAGAGAATAAATTTTATTTATATTTGCTACGATATCTTTCAGGGATTAGCACACTCATAAGAGCTTTTAAGGTAATACTGATTTGCAAAGAAAGGCACAAAAAGAGAGAAGCTTGGAAAATCATACCGTCAGAAATTGCCAGCAAACTGGCTGAGGTTTTTGAGTTAAATAAAAAAAATGTATTATATTGCACAACTTTATGGAATAGGGTACAAGTGTGAATCAGGTTTTTTAGGTTAAAAGTCTAATCATAAGGAAAAAAAAGCTTGGAAAACCATAATGTCAAAAATGGTCAGCAAACTAGCTGAAGTCTTTGAGTTAAATGAAAGAAAAAACTTATTATATTGTACAACTTTATGAAAAAGGAACAAGTGTGAATCTGGTTTTTAGGTTAAAAGCCTAATCATAAGTGCAAGAAGGAAATTGGTGGAAAATGTTGCCATCCCTCTATTTGCAAGAGCTCGTTTGCCTCATCCATCCCACTGTCTACATACATACACACACACACACACACACACACACACACACCCTTATGTCCTGGGTGCTTCAGATGATGACTAGAGAGAGAGTCATTCCCAGGAGGCAAAAAAGTAATAGCTGGAAGAAAATGACCCTGCCCACAAAGGGAGCCATCCAAGAGGGAGTATATTACTGTTTTCTTTAGCTAAATACTATATCAATACTATTACCAATAGATATAGAAATCCCTAGGGAATTAAAGTGGAGTCAGAATCTCTTCTCTTCTAGTATTAGAATAAGATCAAGTATAAACAAGCGCTGAATGGAATCGATTAATCAACAGGCATTCATTAAACACTTATTTTGTGCCTGGCACTGGCTTTAATTCTAGGGATTACAAGAAAAACAAATGGTCCTTGTCAAAGACCTTCTCTCTACAGTAGAGGTCTTACTGCAGACAGTTGAATTTGAACTGCCTTAAAGAGTTAAATGGTAGAAGAGAGGAGGGAGAGGATTTCAGGAATGAAGGTCAGTCCGTGAAAAGACTTAGAAACTGGAGACAGGGAACCATGTAGGAGGAATGGTTTGAGTGAAAGGTTGGGGGCAGGAGAATAATTTGTAAGATTAAAAAGTAAAAATTGAGTTGACTTGACTAGATATCTATTTGCCAAACACAGTTTATATATTTTTTTTCTTAGAGGCAAAAAGAAACAACTGAAGTTTAGCTAGTGAAGTATGGCATGGAGTATGACATGGTCAGACCAGTGCTTTGGGGAAATCATTTTGGCAAGTGTGTGGATTGAGAATAAATTCAAAGACCAGTTAGGAGGCTGTTGTATTGAAAGTACCTTAACCAAAAAAAAAAAAAAAAAAGAAAGAAAAGAAAGAAAGAAAGTGCCTTAACCAACATCACTGAGAGAAGTCAAGAAGTCACTATCAAAGAAATACAGAATTTCAGACCGGGTTTCTTCATCTATATACTAAGGACCACTGCTCCTATCCCTATTACTATCTTATTCCTATCTACAGATACCTTTTCACGGCTTATAAATGTGTTCAAATAGAGTCAGCTTTAAAACAATTTTTTTAAAAACCACTTTCTTGTGACTTTCAAGCCATTCCCTCAAGCTATCTTCTCATTTTCACTATTAAACTTATAGACTAGCCCACACTTATTATTTTTCCCTCTTTACTAGATTGACTTCCCAAGCATTTTCAATCTTCATCTATTATATGAGACAATTGGACTTGATGGCCTCTGAGGTCCTGCCAAATCAAAATTCTTGATGTGTGCTGTTCACCATAATTAAATACCTAAATATTTAATTAATTATTTTTATTTATTATTATTTACTTATATTTTATATATATATTATATTATATGTATATTACATATATATAATTAATAATTAAATATTACTTAATAAAGTAATCTTGAGGGTAGACGTCATTTTACATAAGTTTTCTATCTCCAACACACAACATAGTCCTGGCAGGTAATAACTGTCAAAGTGTTTTTTTTTATTAATATTATTGATATTAATCCGAGAGCATTGTATCACTCATGTTAACCATTCCTGAAAGTCTACTGGATTACCTTTGAGGCCTGTGTGGCAATCACCACCAACACACCAAGATTTGTCATGCTCTCATCTTCAACAATTTTTTCTTTTTTTCCTTCCCATCTCTTCCCATCCCTCTTCTCTCTCCTTCTTCCTTCATTTATGTCTTTTTCTGTCCTCTCTCTAAGTCTCATAAGTAAATTCAAATAAATAAATCCAAAACAAAACCTTCAGAACAGGTACTTTTATTTTTTTTTAATTTTCCTTGTATCATCAGCATTCATCATGAGCATGACTAGCTCATAAGAAACACTTAATAAATGCTAGTTGACTTCCATACCATTTATATATCAGTTTATTTAGTCATTCTGAAATAGAAGATCCCTTTTAGTGTCTAGTTCTTTGCCAGAATGAAAAGAGGTCTTACCAGTATTGTATATATGGGTTCTTTTCTTCTTTGATTTCTTTGGGGCATTATAATGATGTACCTGGGTCAAAAGTTATACGTATTTTAATGACTTTTTACCCACAGTTCCAAATCACTTTCTAGAATGACAAGACCAACTCACAGCTTTACCAACAATACACTAGTGTATCTCTTTCCCACCAGCTCACATTCCTTGGACTAGACTCCACCATGCAGTTACTCAAAAAACTCTTCATTAGGAAATTCATCATCTTGGAGATTTCGTTAGCTCTGGTACTCTTCATTAGTATCTTAAGTACTTTTTGTCCCTCTAAATAGAGGGGTGGGGTTTGATTCTGCACATATATATTGTATCTAGGATATACTATAGCCTATTTAACATGTATAAGACTACTTGCCATCTAGGGGAGGGGGTGGAGGGAGGGAAGGGAAAGTCAAAACAAAAGTGAGTGCAAGGGATAATGTTGTAAAAAAAATTATGCAGGCATATGTTCTGTCAATAAAAAGTTACAATTTAAAAAAAACCTAAAAAAAAAAAAATTAAAAATAAATAAATAAATAAATAAAGGGGTGGGAGCATTTTAATTTTTTTATTAAAAGAGAATTCCCAAACTATCCTCTTGTGTCCTACTAGCTACACTATTTGGACTGGAGTCTTGCTTTAATCTTGATTTATACATGTCTTACTACAAGTGCCTTCTTCCTCAGCACCTTCTCTGCTCCTTTTCATCTTCCATTTTTGTGTGTGTTGCCTTCCTTCCCTAGATTAAAGCCTCCTTGAGAACAGAGATTATTTTTCTTTTTTTCATGTTTGTACCTCCAGATTTTAGTACATTCGTTTAGTAATGTCTGATTTTTCATGACCCCTTAGATCATAGCGCACTAGATCCTTAATGACCTAAACGGGTCATCTGATGTCATATATTTGACATTTTAATACTTTCCATGGGATTTTCTTGGCAAAGACACTGCAGTAGTTTTCCAATCCCTTCTTTAGTTTTTTTTTCTCTTAATTCTCAATGGTATTTTATTATTCCAAATACATGTATAGCATTCAATATTCGTTTTTATAAGACTTTGGTTTCCAGCTTTTTTCTCCCTTCCTCCCTTACCTCCCACCTCCCCAAGAAAGCAAGTAATCTGATATAGGTTAAATATGTGCAGTTCTTTTAAACATATTTCCATATTTGTCAAGTTGTACAAGAAAAATCAGACTAAAAAGGGAGAAACATGAGAATGAAGAAACAAATAAAAAAAGTGAAAATACTATGTTTCATTCTACATTCAGTTTCCATAGTTCTCCCTCTGGCATTTTCCTCACCAAGTCTATTGGAATTGTCTGGAATCATCCCATTGTTGAAAAGAGCCTCTTCCATCACAGGTGATTATCACCTAATCTTGGTGTTGCTGTATACATTGTTCCCTTGGTTCAGCTCACTTCACTCAGCATCAATTCTTGTAAATCTTCCCAGGCTTTTCTGAAATCATTCTGCTCATCAATTCTTATGGAACAATAATATTCCATATGACTTATGCCTCAACTGATGGGCATCCACTCAATATCCAGTTCCTTGCCACCATAAAAATAGCTGCTACCTGCACATGTGGGTCCTTTCCTTCTTTTGTATGATCGCTACATATCCAGTAGAGACACTACTGGATCAAAGTCCTCTAGGTTTTATTTGTTTGTTTGTTTTTTTGGGGAAAGGGGGTTTTTGTTTTTATGCAGGAAGAGTTAAGTGACTTGTCCAAGGTCACATTGAACTCTGGTCTTTCTGACTCTAGGCCCAGTGCTCAATGCACTTTGATCCCAGCTACCTACCTAGCACAAAGGCAATCATAATTAAATGTCTATCAGCTGACTGTTTTTCTACAGCCCCTCCAACATTTGTCAAGTTTCTCTTTTACTATCTTTGCCAATCTGAACTTAACTGAACTTAACTCAAAGTGGCTCCAGTTTTTCCTTTTCCTAATTATTTGTCACCAAGAGTATTTTTTCCCACATGATTATTGACAGCTTAAATTTCTTCCTTTGAAAATTTCTTGACCATTTATCTATTGGAGAATGACTGTAAGTCTTAAACATTTGAATTGGTTTCTTATAATTCTTGCAAATGAACCCTTTATCAGAGATTTATTGGAAAGATTTTCCATAACTTGCTTCACTTCTAATTTTAGCTGCATTGATTTTGTGTCTCTGTGTGTGTATGTGTGTGTGTGTGTGTGTGTGTGTAAACCTTTTCATTTTTTATATAGAACCATACTTGGGATCAGGAAATCCCAAGTTCAAATTAAGCCTCAAATGCTGACCAACTGAACCTGGAATGAATAATGTATTCTTTCTGTGCCTCATTTTCCTCAACTGCAAATTATAGCACCTCCCTTCCAGTATCGTTATGAGTTAAAATGAGGTGTTTGTAAAGCACTTTACTCACTATAGCATATAATAAATATTAGCTATAAATTAACAGCTCTCTCTCTGTGTCTCTGTCTGTCTAGCTCTGTCTTTGTGTCTGTCTCTCTCCTCCTTTCTCATGACTCTCTTTGTCTCTCTCCCTTTCTCTTTGTTTCTGTCTTTTTTTTTCTATCTGTCTGTATCTCTGTCTCTTTCCCTCTTTCTCTCTCTTTTCTTTTCTATCTCTGTCTCTCTCAATATTTCTGTCTCTCTCTCTGTGTGTCTTTCAATCTCTGTCTCTGTTTTTTCTGTTTCTGTCTCTCTATTTCTCTCTGTCTCCTGTCTCTGACTCTCTTTCTCTCTCTCCTTTTTTCTCTCTCTGTCTCTCTGTTTCTGTCTCTGTCTTTCAATTTCTTTCTCTCTCTCTCTCTCTCTCTCTCTCTCTCTCTCTCTCTCTCTCTCTTTCTCTAACTCTTCGTTCTGTCTCTTCGTTTCTGTCTCTGTCTCTCCCTTCCTTTCTCTCGTTTGCTTGGTGAAAAACTCTTCTCCTAAAAACTAATGACATAGGGAAGCTAGGTGCCATAGTGGATTAAAGTACCAGCCCTGAAGTCATGAAGACCTGAGTTCAAATCTGCCCTCAGACACTTAATACTTCCTGGCTGTGTGATCCTGGGCAAGTCACTTAACCCCAATTGCCTTAGGAAAAAAAATTAATGACAAATGTTGGAGGGGATGTAGGAAAATTAAGAATTAGTTAGTTATAATTATTAAGAAAGAAAGAGAAAGAAAGAAAGAAAGAAAGAAAGAAAGAAAGAAAGAACTCTTCTCCTAGTTATAGATGGGACAGGTACTATCTTGCTCCTCGCATATTAGATATCTGGATCTAGGATCCCTTGCTTTATCTTTTGCAGAGAGCGGTCCCTGCACAGGCAGTTATGCTCCACCAGAGAGCGCTGCAAGCTCTATCGAACTGCTGCCTCTCTGGGCAGGCGCGTACAGAAACGCGGCGACGTCATTCCGTCGGAAACCGGGATGACAATATGCCGACGGCGTGGGCCGCGCAGGCGCGTGATGACGGACGCGCAAGCGTGGTGCGGCCTGATCGAGGCCGGAGCCGCGGCTGGGCGCGGGTCCCGGAGCTGAGCTGGCGACGTGGGGAGGGCTGCGGGCGGTGGCACAAGGCCTCATGAGCCGCCGGCAGCAGGCGCGGGGCGGCTGGGGAGGCCCCAGAGCCGCCGGAAAGGGCAACTGCGGCAGCGGCCGGGGAAAGGGCGTGAACCACCTCCCGGACAGGTGAGGGCCGGAGCGTGGAGGAGACGCCCCGGACCGGCACGAACGCCGTGCCCGGACAGGGAGGCGAAATCTCCAGAGGCAGGGCCGAGACTCGGCGGGAGCAAAAGCCCGTGGGCCGGGAAGGAGGCGGGGACTTCTGAGAGTCTGGAGTCCTGGGCCAGCTTCCTTTTCTTTTTGGGCCTCAGTTTTCTCATTTGCCCAACGCAGGCCGGGGCCTCAGCCGTTTCCAGGCCCAGCCCAGCGCCCAGCCTGCGGACCCGAGTCTGTGTTTGGGAGGAAACGGCCCCGCCCTAGAGGGGCTCGCTGAGGAGTGCCTGGGGTGCCTCCCTTCCCCCTCCCTAAGTCTGAGTGGCCGGGCGACCCTCACCGCCGCCGGCTTCAGCTTCTCCGGCTGTTCAACCGGGTCCTTTTAAGTGACGCCACGGATGCCGCACTTGGGCACATTTCTGCGGCCCCCAGTCCTGTCCTCGGGGCTCCGTGCCGTGCATTGTCCTTGTCTCGCCCGCTGGACAAAGCCTGCTGGGCCCCGTTCCCTTTCTCGGACTTCAGGGAGGGTTCCGGGTTCAGATCCCAGCTCTGCCGCCCCTGGTGGTGGGGACCCCAGGCAGGTGACCTAACCGTGGTGGAGTGGGATGGGCTGACCCGAGTGGTCCCATTCAGCCTCCCTCTGGTGGCCCCTCCGGGTGGGGACCACTTGTCCTGCATTCAAGGCCGCTGAGCTGGTCCGACATGCTCAGCGCCTGCCGTTTGTGCAACAAGGGGGCATCAGGAGGCCGGGGAGGTGAGAACGGGGACCCTCGGACTAGGCCGGCCTTGGCTGAGTCCATCCTGCCCACGAGCTGCATGGTCAGCAATGGGAAAGTCCAGAGCCGGGCCTGAGGGCATCCTTCTGAGACTAGAAGCTTCTGGAGAGAGAAGAGGGCTTATCTCCTTCAGCCACAGAACTAGGGGCTCCTTGGGCTGGCTTGGTGATAACTGCCTGCTTGGCGTCCCAGTCCCTGCGCAGGCAGCAGGTCTGGAAACATCTCTCCCAGGGGAGTCTCCATAATTACATAGTGTTAGTCTTAATTTAATTTCAGCACCATATAGAACCGGAAGAGATAACATTGTATCAGCCACATATGGAGTACAGCATGAAATTCAGGGCTGAAAAAAGTGAGCCGGAGGAGGTTAGAAATCACACAGGTGGTAAGGAACTGGCCTGTTGGCATCCCACGGCCCTCGACTCCCGTGCCAGCTCTCTTAAAACTTGGCCACGCTTCCTGCCATGTAAGAAATTAGGAGTAGTTGATCTGAGTTTGTCTACACATTTTGTAGGGGTTAGTTGGAAGCCCTTTTCAGCAAGTGGCAGTTTGTGATCAGGAAGAAAATCTCTGAGGATTGGAAGCAGGCCCGCTCCTACATATGCAGCCAGGCCTTTATTGCCCATCCCTATCTTTCCTTTTCCCTCCTTTCCTGTCCTTACATATCAGTCTTAGGGAAGAACTTGCTCCCACTCCCTTGGTCCTGGAGATCTCTGTACCAAGCCCCAGGAACGGTCCACAATTTGGTCTGCCTCCTAGCCTTGGGTGTATCTTTACCAAGATAATGGCCTTGCTTTCCCAAAAACTGCCTCAAAGATGGGAGGAGAGAAGGCGGGGCATTCGCTGGTTATGTTGGAGTGCTTCTTTTCATTCAAGTACAGACAAGACCAAATCCTCCCTTGCTCCTCCCTCCCCCCAAGGTTCTGTACTAACTTTGGGCCAGAACAAACCCAAAGTAGGCATTCCTTTGGCCAAAATTACAACTAGATGACTTCACTGCAAAGTTTCCTTCCTAATTCCCTGCTGATTTTAGGTCCCCATCTTTGAGTAATTGAAAAGTTTCATCAGAAGATGTTAGACTTGATTTTGTCACACCTCAGAGAAGAGAACCAAGAATGGATGTTATAGGCAAACTTACTTCGGTCCCTGTTTTATCTCCCAGCTCCTAGAACAATGAGAACTGTCCCAAAGTAGAACACTGTTATTGGTGTAATAAAGAGTTCCCTATCACTTGAAAGAAGGTTGGATGACTGGATACTTGCTTGAATTGTTGCTGATAGGATTTCTACTTCAAGTAGAGATTGAGCTGGAAATCTCAGTCAGCTCTTAATCTAGTCATGTTTGCATTAGTTGGTAGCTGTGTATTGGGTGTAGCCGTTCCTTTTTGTCATATTTCCAACAGCTTTCTCTAGCTAGCAGAGATTGAGTCAGATTGGCCTGTGGCTATCCACTCTGGTGAGCAATGATCGGTTCTCATTTCCATCAGACTTTTTTTTTTCTTTCCATCATGTGACGTTAATGAATGATGCAAAAATGACAATAAGCAGGAAATAAGAGCATTGGTCTCGACAGTGCCCAGAGAGCAGGACCATGAAAAGTGGGCAGTCCATAAAACGTAATCTTTCATTCCACGGCTTTCAAGTTACTTAACCTCATGTGCAAATATTTGTCTTGTAGGTGGAAAGACTACCTCCCAGTTGGACAGCGGATGCCTGGGACACGTTTCATTGCTTTTAAAGTTCCATTAAAACAGGTTAGTAAAAGAAAATAGGATTTCTTTTCAGAAATAGAACTATAGACCACAGTGATGAAATTATGTTTTGATGTAGTATAGCCACATTCTCAGCATGGAATCGGAAAATTAGGTTGTTTTTGCTAGAATTTAGTACGAGATGGGGACGGAATGTGAAAAGGAAAATAAATGTGATGTAGGAAATGAGAAAAAATAAGTTTTCTATGAAGAAATTCAGTGTTTTAGTTTCCATAGTATCCTAAGTCTCTGATTGTATGAGGATTGCTGTTAAAGTGAGGGACACATCATACAAGTTTAACTACAGTTGTGCCTCTGATATTTCTACAGCTCATCTCAGGAATTCCCTCCAAAATAAAACTTTCTTTCATTCACATATTCTTGTGAAGGATCTTATAAATGGAAGATTATTAACATTTTGCATTTACCCACATAAAAGGTACAACTTTTGGAATAGTCCATAGATTGTCTTGGTTAAAAACTGAAAGTTAGTCTGAGTGGACAACATATAGTGGATGGTTTTGTCATTTATTTAGAGATTTGCCATAGGCGCTTAACATTTCTAAACTTAGGGATGAAAAGGAAGAATAGGCCTGTGATTTTTTCAGAAGTATGAAAACTGTTTCCACCGATGCAGATAGGCCCTATTATATACTGTAATAGTCATACCATTCCTTTCTTATGTTAGTAGAGGACTGGAAAAAAAATGACTGCTGCTTAATTGGAGAATGGCTAGAAAACGTTTGGAATATAAATGTAAGAAGATTAAGAAATTGTACCTAAGAAAGAATTTGGAGAAATTTGTGAATCCCATCATTCAACTGAAGCTGCTGTCTCCCAAATTACTAGTGACCTCTTGAGTTGCCAGATCTGTTGGCCTTTTCCTCAGCCTCATTTTCTTTGACCTGTCTGCAGCCTTCGATCCAGTTGGATCACCACCACCTGGATGCTTTTCCTCCCTAGATTTTCCTTAGGTTTCTCTCTTATCATCCTGATAGATATTAAGATAGATCAATTTCCTTTGTTGGTTCCTTCTTCATGTTATATCCACTATATGGGTGTTCCCCAAAGCTCAGTCCTGGACCTTCTTTACTCCCTGTGCAATCTCCCGTGGAGATCTCTCTCATCAACTTCCTTCCATAGCTTTAATTATCATTTTTATGCACATAATTTGTATCTTCTTCCTCCAGGCTCACCTCTTCTCTGTAATCCTATTCTTCACTTTGATCCCACATAGCCACCTGTTTGAGCAAAGGGCACAACACTTTGCCTTGACCACAGTTGGAATTAATTTCCTGTCACTGGGGTATGGCAAATCTGAAGCTCTATCCTGGCCTTAATCAACAGCGTGTCCATCAGGATTGCTATCAGGAATCCTAATCCCATTTAGGAGAAGTGACCTGGCCCTTGTTCTTTCTAGAGAGCACAAGGAGTAAGAGTAGAGAATGTGTGGCAGGGAGACTGCCCTTGTCTGAGGAGGTGTGGCTGCCAGGAAGCCTAATCTCAGCTTTGGTCTATGGCTCATGAACCCAAGGGACATAATCATATCCCATAACATAATCATGTTACCCATCCAGCTGGTTCAGTTGGATTCCATCAGATCAAATATAAGACATCAGACACATAAAGCTCTTTGCATAAGCTTTGCATAAAAGCTCTGCTCCTTCCTATGTTTTCAGGGTTCTTACACTTCTCTTCATGCACTGTGATGCAGTTATACAGGCCTGCCTGGTATTCCTTGGACATTATTCTCCTGTCTTTGGCCTTTACCATGGTGGTGCCCCATGCTTGACCTGCTTTCCCTCCTCTTTGCCTCTTAGTGTCCCTGGCTTCAGCTCAAGAGTCTCCAAGTCCTGCAGACTGTCTCTGTGCCTGGCCCCACAGAGGGTGCTTGAGAAATGCTTATTGGCTGATTGACAGAGAACAATTTTAAGTGAAAGTAGTCCAAGGTTGGCCAGCGCCTCTGGAGGACAGGAGTGAAGCATGAAGGTGGTCGGAGGAGTTGAGGTAGAGGACAGAGGATGGGGTAAGAGAGTGACAGAAAAGGTGGTGGAGTTAGGGAAGAAAGGAGTGAAGCTGTCTCCCCGAGGGAGGGTCTCTGGGCCGGACCACGGTGCCGATGGTGTATCGGCTCTAAGGCTTTTGTAAAAGCAGTTAATGTGACATAGAATGGATGTTCCAGAGAACATAAGAGGCCAGCAAGAATTTGGGGGAGCAGAGCTTGAGAAGGGACAAAGAGAGACTAGCTATGTGCTAGTCAGTTATTTCAGTCATATCTGATTCTTCATGACTCACTTGGAGTTTTCTTGACAAAGTTACGAGGGTTTTGCCATGTCCTTCTCCACTGCATTTTATGGATGAGGGACACTGGACAAACAGGTTAAGTGACTTGGCCAAGGTCACCCAGCTAATAAGGGTCTGACACCAGATTTAAACTCAGGTGTTCCTGACTCCAGGCCAGGCACTCTAACCACTGTGTGAACTGACTGCCCTAAATCAGATATATAGAATGGGTTAAGAAAAGTTAGAATGTCATGAAGGCAGGCCTTCACATTTATTAAAATGGTCACCAACTTAGTGATGCATAAAATGAAGGATCACTCTTACTCCAGGCAAAGCACTGTCAGATACAAAGATGGGTGAGATGTGGTTCTTCCTCTCTAGGCACCTGTAGGCTAACTCGAGAGACAAGACTTACATCCAGTGTGGCAGTAAAGTGAGGAGAATGGATTTTGCGTGTGGCTTTGTGGTCTCTTTAATTCAGTGTCCCCTTGTAAGTTTAAAACAATGAACAATAAAATGCAATACACGAGTGTCAGTTGAGTGATGCAGATCGTGTTGAGTTCAGAGGAGGGAGATTGTGCAGCTATAGTGGGCAGAGAAATGGTATCGAAGGGCATCATGATGGGCTCCAAAGAACCAAGAGTCTGAAGAGCTGAGTTTGAGCCCTTCCTCTGTCTCTTAATGTGGCCTGGCTAATAAAGTTCTGTCTCCTCTTGTGTAAAATGGGCACAATAATGCCTTTCCCTCTACCTCATAAGGTTGTTGGTCTTAATCTTGGACATATCGGGTGAAAATGTTTCTCCAGTATAGGTACTCATGCTGTTCTTGTCATCATTTTTTATTCTTGTTCTTAACAGAGTTTTGAAGAAAAACTTGCCCCAGAAGAACGCTTTTCCCCTTTGGATCTTGTTAAGAAAATACGAGAACAGAATGAAGAGCTTGGATTGATCATTGATTTAACATACACTCAGCGCTATTATAAACCAGAGGTGAGTGAGATCTTTTCATTGACCGGATTGAGAATAACAGACTGGCTGGTCATTTTGCTGAAAATACACCAGGAATCCAGCAGTTGGCTGAGTATTACCACTTCCGTATCAGTTAATCCTAGACTGTTAGCACTTTCACCTACCATCAGAGAGGATTAGATGATGTCTCCAGACATGGGCATCTTTCGTGACATTTGTCAAAATGAAAATCAGGAAGTGGCCCTAATTCCAGTTTTCCAATCTTTCAGCTTTAGCAGTTGGGGAACAATCAAAATGTAAGCGTTTTTGCCATCGCTTTGTTGGTGCTGGTAGTATTTGGCGTTTGACTGTCACAGTTGAGTCCGTTTTGGAGTATGGCATCCTGGCACTTCCAGCTTTCTCTTTTTGAAAAAAAGAAGCTTTTTTTAGCTGAACCTTGAAAACTCAGAGGAAACTGAAGAAACCCTTTTTGTGTCCACTTCAGAAAACATTCAGTACCCAATGTCATTTGGGAGTAGCCAGGGGTGAAGGATTTTCATTCTTTTCATCTCCTGCTTCTGATCCTCACAGCTCTGCCTCTAGAGTGATCATGATAAAGACAAGAACAGGGCAAGAGAGAGCAAGGGAACATCATTTGGCTTTAGGGAGGAGAGTCTCTCAGGGATGGTGCCATTTCTCCTCTGGGTGCCCCTATTGGGAGAATTAAATGTCAGTGGATAGGGACGATTGGTAACCCCGAGATCATTGGGTGAAAATTATTCAGTAGAAATGCAACTAGTACTTAGTAAGCCTTTTTTGCTATGCACTGTGCTAGAGATCCAGAAACAGTTACTGCCTTTAAGCTTACATTCTTTGTAAGCTTTACATTTCTGGGCTTTGAGTTCAAAGCCCATTCCTGATGACTTATTTCTTCAGTGACCTTGGAAGAGTCATTTTCTTCACCCTCACTTTCTCATCAGTAAACAGAGTTGGCTCACATACCTGCTGAAGTCTCTTCTGCCTCTGAAGCCCTTAGATAAGAACTATCAGAAAGTAATTACCATACTCCATCATGACCTAAACACCTTTCTTTTCTAGATTAACATGTGATCACTTGGGAGATCCCCATTAACAGACTCCAGTATGCTCTGGAGAGCAGAGGAACAGAATCAGAACTGGGAAACACAGAATCACGAAGAGGACAGGGCGTTGGAATCAGATTGTTGTGGTGTTCCCATGTCACATTCCAAGGCCAAAGACTTAAGGCTTAGTCAATTTTGTGGAACCATTGAGATATTCAGATAAAAGTAAAATATCAATGGGTGATCAGTTCTCAAAATTAAGGAAGCCTAAGCTTTCCATTGTTCTTCCAAGAGGCAGCAAAGTTTCCCTTAGTGCCTTCCATTCCTTAATTGCTGATCAAACCGTAGGCCTTAGCAGAGTTGTACAATATCTACAAAGTGGAAATAGAAACAGAAGCTAATGTTTGATGATGAAGACACTAGCAGTTGGAGGAAATGAGGAACAGCCTCATGTAGACAAAATGACACTTGAGCCAAGCTCTATGGGAAACAAGGATTGGGGAGCTCTCGACCAAATTTGGCTTGGGTGTTCATGGGGGCTGTGAGTGACAATCAAGGTTGCTTGGGTGTGGCAGACTCTGGACAAATGGCCCTGAGATAAGAGCTTTCTGACTTGCCTTTTGATTCTTTCTACTTTTGTCATTCATTTTACGTGATTTCCCTCTTACCCCGCCACCCTGATTTTGATTTGCAGGAATTGCCAGAGGCTCTTCCTTATTTAAAGATTTTTACCGTTGGACACCAGGTGCCAGATGATGAAACAATTTATAAATTCAAATGTGCTGTGAACAAATTCTTGAAAGAAAACCAAGATAATGGTGAGTTTAACCTTTTCCTGGGCCATCTAATTTTCCCATGCTCACTTTCCATGTTGAATAGGAAGGTGTTTTAAATGAAACCCCACCTGTGTCTGTTGTTATCAACATTAGAAAAATTGTGCTGGGTCACATGAAAATCACAATGCAAAGTGAGGCAAATGAAGATGAACCCATAGAAATTGTATGAGTAAACCTAGAGTGAGATAGGGATCCTTTTACCACTCTAGATTCTCGTAAATTAAAAATAGGAAACAAAAAACAATTTCTTATATTGAAGTAAGTATTTATATAAAGGTAGGATGCTTAAGGAAACCAGATGTGAGAGAATCAGAAAGAACTTAGAAATCTAAGAAAAAATTGAATTTTTACAGAATAATGATCCCATCATTTGGTCTTCTCGGTTAAGACTTTGGGCCAGGTTCTTTCTCCAAACTATAGGTTTGATATGCTATTAATGTGCCTGCCCTGCATATGGGATGAAATAAATGCCTTGGATTTGCATTATTTCACTGAATACAAAGTACAAGGGAAGATAATTGGATTTTTTTTCAGAGTAAAATATGACAGGGAAATATGAAAATTTACTCACAAACAAGCACATATTGAAAACATACATATGCAAACTTTAATTTCATTTTTTGATCCGCTAGAAAAGTGGAATGAAGGAAATGACAAGGGAAAAATATCTTGGAGGGGAGCAGGAGGAATTCTAGGGATCATTGATTCTTAGAGCAGGAAGGAACTGTAGAGCTTACCCATAAGTGTGGTAAGGAGAAAGAAAGAAATGATTTTACAGAGAGAGCCTTTTATTTTAAGGACAGGGAACATTCCAAAAAGGCTTAGTGGTTCATGGATTCATTTAAACCTGTAGCTGGCTACATCACTACCCTTCGAAATCGTTGGTCCCCTTTATGCCTCTTGACCCGTTCTTATTCCTTGTACTTTCAGGGATTCTCTGCTCTAAATGGGATAGCTTGAGTAGCCCATTGGATGGTAGATTTTGATCTAGGTATCAGCACCAATGGCCAGCACTACCTCCTAGGTTCTGGTAACAAGACCAGAGTTTTGCTTGTGTACCTTGTGAACAGCATCCTTTGACCCATCTATAGTCTCTTAGGCAAGTTGTACTCAGGGATACACAAAGGTTTCTCCTCAGAAACAGGTCCTGGTATATTTATTGGACTCCTGTGACTAAAATACTTATTGATTTCTTTAGGGACATTTAAGTTCAAAGAGAAGTGTGCCAGACAACCTCAGTCCAAAGGAATTTAGCTATGATAAGGTCTCAACAAGAAAGGAAAAGGAAAGGGTGACTCTCTTCCTTTTCCAGGTTCCACTGCTGGGGGTTTCAGCATGCAGAAATGCCAGGTCAGACCAAAGGCAGGAGGGAAGAGAGCAAAGGGACCAGCCTGCCTCTGTTCTCCATCTCTTCCTCTGGAAGTGAGAAGTCCCCAGAAATATTTCTAGCTCAGAGCCCTTAATTCCAGGACATTGTTCAGCTGAAATAACACTCATCCCTTTGTCTCTTAAAGGCACCTCTCAGTCCCTATCCTTAGGAGATGAACAAGGACGATGAGAGGAGAATTTTTTTCTCATCTTTTTGCTTGTGGTGCCATTGCAGTTCTATAACAGTCGTTGATTTTCTTCCTTGTGTCCTGCTGTTTTCTATCCCCTTTTGCTGGATGTTGGTCTTGTACGTCTTTGTTATAAGCCCAGTGGGCTTCCCAGCTAGGCTTATGCTCAGTCGGGGTCTCCTTTGGTTGAGCCCTTTCTGTAATTCCAGATCTCCATGCATTTTCATTCTGACTTCAGTCTTTCTCCCGTGAATCAGCTGTGCATTAGGATGCATTCTTGTGCATTAGGAGATGGTCTGCCATGTGTCCCTGGCACTGCCAGCCTCTTCTAAGTGGAACTATCAGTATTGTCCCTAGAACCATAAGTAATGGGCCTCTTTGCTTTTGAGTATGTCATCTGGGAACTTTGCTGTCCTTTTAAATTTTTCCTCTTCATCTTTTCTAAACCTGCTCTCTAAGGATCTCTTCCGTGTACCATTTCCCAGGAAATAGCTATTGTTACATGTGGCATCCACTTAAATAAGTCACTTCTCCCTCATTCTGGAGGATGTACCTGCTGAGCCTACTCCAGCCCTTGAATCATAGAGCTTCCTTCTGGTCCCTTCCCTTTTATTGGACTCCATATACAGACCCAGTCTTTGCAAGGGTGAAAAAGATCAATTGTATATGATTTGTGGATAGCATAGAGCTGAGGCCCTGCATGGTGGCATAGAGAGGTAGCAGAAACAATGGGGACTGAAGCCAGGAAGTCTCTCCTCTGATGCCTTCTGACTGTGGCTTTGCAGCTTCCTTCGAGGCAGCTAAGACTTTGGTACCAGGAAAGGTGTATGGGCAAAAGAAGTTTCCTTATTTAGCAATTCCTTCTTCTATGGAAATCACAAGCTTGGTTCCTACTCCTGTCCCCATCAATAACTTAGTCATCCACTTTTCTTCTGCAGCAGAGTGGAATGAATTGTGTATTCACTCTCCTGTAGTCTTTTGATCTCTAGTTTGTGTTAGAGGCATCCATGTTCACTTTGTCAGGCTGAGAGCAACTGGCAGGTGTTCTTCAGAATTGCAGATTGTCAGATTGTGGGACAGATTTCTGTTCAGCCCCTACTGTGGTACTGAATTCAAGAAGGTTACGTGAACACAGATGCGTCAACACAGTACAATAAATACACAAAGTACTTTGCCAGAGCGGATGCTCTAACAGCTGGGAGATGTGAAGGAAGGCTTCATGGGGGAGGTGGCACCCGAGCTGAGCCTTGGAGAAAGATAACTGTGCTGTTTGTCTTAATGCTAGTGTGTAAGCATCATTCCCTTAATTGTAAATTTCCCATTTTATAGACAAACTTATTGGAGTCCACTGTACACATGGTTTAAACAGAACAGGATATCTTGTTTGCCGGTGAGTTCTTAAGCCCAGGGGCAGGCTGGGTGGGCTGTGTCATGAATATAAGTCAGCTTTTTAATGCGAGCTTGCAAACAATCCAGAATCAACTGTTTGTTGACTTAACCATTCCTTTTATCCCATCATTAGATCTGTGACTTGTATTGTGTTGTTCTGTTCAGGTATTTGATTGACGTTGAAGGCATGAAGCCAAATGATGCGATAGATTGTAAGTATGAAATTTGCATTTCTTTATTATTTTTTAGGGGATCTTTGTGTAACCTGTTTAGAAGCCTGGACACATGGGAGACAGAGACAGAGAAACCGAGGTGGGGGGGAATGGAGACCAGGAAGTGAGCACTTTGTCTGAATCCTGAAAAGCAAGCCATTCTGGGATTTAGAGAGAAAACAAAGAGAAATTGGAATAATCAGAGAATTTCCTGGGTGAAAAATGCTTGATTTATTCTTTTCTTTAGTGTTCAATAGATGTCGAGGACATGCTATAGAAAGGCAGAATTACATTGATGATCTCCGGCATGGACCAATCAGAAAGTGAGTCCTGTAGCTCTTTTGTGTAACAGACTGGAGAGGGGGGTTTTATTTGTTTTTTAACATGCTTAGAAATTCTGAGCAAAAACAAGAAAACCTACTTCATTAATTTGGGCATCAGTTATATGAAGTATGCAATTTTGTTTTTAAGGAATGACAGTACTGTAAGGTCAGCCCATTTTGAAGAATCATCATTTATCAAGAAGAGAAACTTTTATAACACCCATGAAACTGATTATCACGCACCCAAACGGACCTTCCACTGGTCCCGAGATTTCCGACCCCAGCCCCAAGAAGACTTCCATTACCAGTCCCACGAGTTCTACTCTCAACCCAGAGACTTTCGATCCCATCGGCGAGAGTTCCACTCACAGCCCCGAGATTTCTACCAGTCATCCAGGTATATATTCTTCCCTTCCCCCCAGTCCCACTGCCTAAAACTATGAAGTACTTATCTATTTTTGTTTACTCCTGAATCATAAACATGGAAGCAAATGAAATAATTAAAGCCAATCATTTAAAAAAAAATGAAAAGGATAGTGTAGTCCACTATTGTTGTATCTCAGTGCTGAGCCCTGCAGAATGGGAGAGCAGCTGACAGCCTGCCTCAGAATAGAGATACATTGTGTTGGTTATTTAATGAACACCAAGTCATACAGTTAGTACAGGATAAATGGGGGAGGTGAGAAGTGGAGAGACGTGGAGGGGACGGGAGGGGGAAGGGTCATGGGAAGGTTTATGCCAGTAAATCAGATGAAGCTCCAGGTTAAAAGTGAAATCATTTCTATGGAAAAGAACAATGTTTTGAATTTTTATAATACCTTGGGGGGAGGGGGTTACATGTAATATTTCTGTTTTACTTATATTGTGCCTTGAATATATTGTATTCCCCCTTTCCAGGATAAAATACTGAGGTGAACATTAAATGAATACACTTAGGATTTCTAGTCTTAGGTCTAAAGTTTTAAAATTCTATAGCAAAGGTTTGGTTAAATTGGTTTTTACTATTGCTCTTTAAGTACACATTTGGTCTTTTAAGGCCATGAAAGTTTCTTCATGATGGTAGAAGACATTTGGCGCAGTTGTGATTCAGTTTAAACAGAATTCATTTATTTAGTATTAATTCATTATGTGCCAAGCCTGGTCCCTCCTTTCCTATTAACTTTACAGTCTCTTAAGTTTCCTATGCTGAATGTTTCTTTCCCACAGGTCTTTCATACTGATGTGTCATATGACTTCCCAAGGTCTTCTGTTGAGCCAGGAAAGCCCATCAGAAGTTGTTGGGAACAGCTTCTTCTTATCACTTCCCCCCCAATGTCACCATTGTACTATGTCACTTTATACATTTCTTCCTTCAAAACAGGTTATGACTCAAACAGAACTTTAGCTAGTTTTGTAGAAAGAAATTTGAATTGCTGAGATTGCCTGAAGATAGCACGGCCTTTTTGTCTCAGCTTCTTAAACTGGTTTGTGATCCCATCTTGGGTCTTATAACTGAATGAAAAGGTCATGAAATTATTCATTGTCAGTATCTGGGGTCATGTAAAAATTTTTTGGACAAAAAGGGATCACGAGTGGAAAAAGTTTAAGAAGCCCTGCTCTGTGCCACTTCTTTCTCGAACCGAAAGTAATCCGCTCTGACAAAAAGCTTTGCCCTGTGAAGATCCTTAAGGTGGCATTTCTCATCTTATTGCCCAGGTAAACAAATGAGCTTTTGCTGCAATTGCGGGCAGTTTTTCTAGCTGGTGAAGGGTTTAGAACAGTATGTTAATTTTCAACCTGGGGCTGCAGTCTAAACTTATTTTATAAAATCTTCCTCCCTCTCCTCCAAAACTACATATGACATGATGGAGGATATGTCCAATGGAGACGTCTAAATGTTGTTTTTCTTAGCGTTCTTTCCTAATCAATTACCTTAGGAAGTCATATGACACATTCTTCTATTAAAGCAATGGTTCTCAAAGTATGGTCTAGAGAATCCTGGGGATCTCTCAAATCCTTTTAGAGGGTCTACAAATTCAATTTTATTTCCAATATGGTAAATGTCTATATATAATCCAGATAAACAAAAACTCTTTGGAGAGATCCTCAATCATTTTTAATAGGATAAAGATATTGAAAACAAAAGTTTGAGAACCACTGTATTAAAGGATCCCTGAAAAGAAACCACCTACAGAATGGAAGGGAGGAAAAATGCCCAGTCAAGAATATCGGTCCACTCCAACACTGAACAGTTGGGCATCAGCCCCCTATTTATCTGCAGCTTGATTAGACACCTGGAAGAAATGACTTGTCTTAGCTCGATGTTAAGAATTCTCGCAGCTTCTGTGATATCACTATTGACAGTTTGTCTTTGCCCTTTCTTTCTAGGAAGAACCAACACAGACGGAATTACTCTTGCCAAAATGTGGGAAACCATCCCCCTTTGCCTCCTCCGGGCCCACCTAGAGAGGACTATTCTCAGAGCAGATATACTTGGAATCTAAAACCCAACTATAACCTTCCTCCTTGGAACAAAAGACAGAAACTTAACAGTTACAATGGACCATATTTTACAGACCAATGGGAGACAGATAGACAGCCACAGATATATAGAAGTCAAACGGGAGAAAATAATTGGCACGACGTTTAGTCAGACCAAATCAAAGGAGGGTCGCCATCTGTTTTATTGCTTTCCCAGGCAAACTTAGGGAGAAATTGTGTTTTTTACCGCTTTGTTGATGAGATTGAAGTGTGTGTGGCAGTGAATTTTTAAAAATCCCACGTCATACCTGAAATTTTAAAAACAAGATGGCATTTAAAATTTTGGCCAGTGAGCAAAGAGCCTCCACTGCAGATTACCAAAAAGTAACACGTATATTTAGAGTTGCCATTTAAGGGTTTTTTATTTGTTTTTATTATTTTGGTAACATTTTAAAGTCTTTTTTATTATATTTACTTATTGGCCCATTGTCACTAAGGCTATTTTTCTGCTTTTGTTTTGTATTCAAATGATGCCTTGCCCAGGAGACAGTCTCTTTAGACGTAGGCCTGGGTCGGGGTTCTGGCAGGACCTGTGAGCGTGACTGCTCTGGGGCGGGCTTGCCTGAATGCCAGTGGGCAAGTCCAGGAGTGTCACTGGTCAGCTAAGCAGAGAGTGACTCGTGTGAACCACCCTTGGAGTGTAAAAGAACAGAGTGATCCATGGCTGGTTTTTTAGGGAAAGTACACTTCCTAACCTGATACCTACAAATGGAAGAGGGCAACAGTGTGGTCGTCAAGAAGGTCTGGGTTCAAATCGAGGTCAAGCACTTAATGGTTTTAGGACCTTTGACACTCACCAAACTTCCCTGAGCATCAGTTTCTTCATCTTTAAAATGAGGGAATCAGTGACTTCTACAGGCCCTTCCAGCCCTGAACCTGGGCCTTCGTGGCTCATTCTAAACGAGTGACATTATTTGTCAAAGAGGAAAAAGAAATCAGAAAAGCCGATTGGATTTTGCCAAAGAAATGTTCCTGTCAGAGTCAGTAATGCTTTCTACACTACAGGAACATCCCACCAAGTAGCAGCTTTTTTTCTTCTGGGCTCTCTGCTCTTGACATGTTTTTTATCAGTCACCTACCACTGAGGTTGGTCACAGCTCCACCAAGATTAGAGCTGGCCCTTCATTCAGTTCATTTTCAGTTGGTGGCTTCAAGACGGTTTTTCAGGAAGGCTCTAACTTCCTCAGTAGCTCCTTTTCTGTACTGAAGCAAATTGTTTCTAAGGAGTCTAGAGCATAATACTAACCCCATTCATTTGATGGGAACAATGTCCAGTATCTTAGGCTGGAACCCTTTCTCAGCTGCTTATGTGATATTTTGTGACCTTGAGCAACTCGTGGGGTACTAGATGGAGAGACAGAGAAAGGTCTTTTTGGATTTTTACAGATAAGGAAATTAAAACCCAGAGAGCTGAAGGGACATCTACCCCAGGACACACAGGGAATAATCCTCAAAGGTGATTTTTGAACCCGGATCCTCTAATTCTAGCGCCAATGCTTGTTTATTCCACTGTACTAAGCTGCCTCCCACATTGAGCTTCTAGGTCCATTTGCTTCTCTGTAAAATAGGGCTAATGCTACCTGTGCTCTACCTCACAGGTGCATCATAAGGCCCAGAGATCGATGATCTGTCCCAAATGCTTTGTTAAACCATATAGAGCTTCATAGAATGGCAGCCACTGGTTTGTCCTGGCTGCTGTCCCAGGGTTCCCAAATCAGGCAGATGATAGGTAGAGATCACGCTCCCGTGGTGCTTTAAGCTTTACAACGCTTTTCCCCTACAACTGCCTGTTCAAATGTCATCTTTGCTGTACAGATGAACAAACTGATAGTCCCAAAAAAATAATCTTAGACCTTTCTACCATCACTTCAAACAAGAAGGAGTTGATACTGGACTGAGGGAATCTTGGCTCTTGCCTCCAAAAGAAAAACTAGTTCTGTCTTTAAATTCCTTGCTTCACACCCAATTTGTTTCCTTTTCTCCTGATCTACATCTGGAAGAGCTCAGCTCTTTCCATGATCACCTTTCATGATGTGGATGGATGTGAGGAGTTTAGTCTTATACCTGTGTTTAAAAAGTCACCTGCATAAGCCCAGAAGAGAAGGCAGAGCCACCTGGTTTTCACAGCTGAAGTTAGCGCTTCACCAGCCAGCTTTTCACCAGCAGGCCTCTGCTCTGATGCACGTTAAGTGATCACCAAGCTAACTTGGCAGTTGCGAAGAGCCAGCCTGGTCACAGTTGGGTTGCTGTGAACTTTTTTGTGATGGCTACTGAGAAGTGGTCTTTCAGGGAGTCCTCCTAGCTGTGACCCTCCAGCTGGATCAGGAAAGTTAAAATAGGATTAAATAAGGTCCAGACTGGAGGCAAATGAGAGGAAGAGGAGAAAAGAGCTGAAATTCTCATCCAGGCTCTTAACGGAGCCCACCAATGGCAGCCTCTGAGAAGAAGAGAAATTAGTACTATTGAAAACGTGATCAGGAATCAGAAACTTTGAAGGGACAAAGTGAATGTTTAGTAAACTGAATTGGTGCTTTCATTTGACTTCATAAAAGACCCCTGTAGAAGCCTTGAAATTAAAGAATCACATTGCCGAGCTTAATAAGTTGGTCTTTTGGGTCTTCCCATCCCCCTACATATCTCTTCCCCCATACTATCTCTCTCCCTCTCCTCTGCTTCCCTTTTCTGCCTCTGTCTGCCCCCCCTTCCCCTTCCCCGCCTCTTCTTCCCCTTTGCTCTCTACCTCTGTCTCTCATTGGTTTTCCTGAAGCTAAGCTGAATCAAGTCTAGGATTGGGATTGCTTTGAGTATAACCCTAAGTGAGCAGAAATAATAATTTCATGCTTTTTTAATGCTCTAGGGTAGCTCACAATTCTGAAATCATTAGTAACCCCATTTTCTAAATGAGGAACTAAAAGCCAAATTGAGTGATTTTCCCACGGTCCCATGGTTGGCATTAGTTCTGGATTAAGTCCAGATCGCCTGGCTTCCAAGTTTAGCACACTCCAGTACATCTCTGTCTCTAGAAAGGCTATTGGAGGCAAGGTCTTTCAAATCTTCTGCAGAGATCTAGGTTGACCCTAGTCCAGTCTGCCTTGAAAAGAACATGGCCATCAGACCCTGGACCATTTCCTAAATCTCATGTGTTTGAGATTTGGGAAGCAATTATGTAATCCTCCTAGATCTGGGATGTCAGTTAAGGAATTCCAGGACTCTGTTGAAGAGCTCAGCAGTGTTGTGACGATCATTTAGCTAATGAATTTGTCTCCAACTTTGCCTATACTGGTGCTTGGCAATTTTTTTTTAAATGAGTGCTTTTTATTGTAAAAAAAAAAATCACAAATACCACTATAGTAATTGTACTCAATATTCTTTGATTAAGAAAACCATGACTTAAAGGTGCTATGAGTTCATTAAGACTTTTAAATAAATTGGCATTTTTTTTTTTATCACAACAGCCTCTACACACATTGAAAAATGGCAATTCAAGAAGCATTTATTAAGCGCTTATTATATGCACTATGCCTACACTGGAGATAGAGACAAAAAGAGCCTCTACCCTTCAGGAGCTCGTGGTCTGATCGGAGAGAAAGCATATAAATGGCTATGTGCAGATGTTATCTAGAGCACAATCAGCAGAGAGAAGGTGCTTATTGAAGTGCAGGAAGCATTTTAAAGGGAGATTCAGAAAGGCTTGTGGAAGGTGGGATTTTAGCTGGGAAATCAGATGGAGATAAATGGTGTAAGGAGGAAGAAGGGTTAAGCAGACTAGAAATGTGGAAAGGGTTCGGGTTAAGGGAGTATCAAATGGGGCTAAAGGCAGGAGAGGACAAATAACTTGGCCAGACCTACTGTTGAGAAAGATCACTGACATAGGAGTAGAAGATAGACTGAAATGGAGAGAGACGAGGCATGGAGCCCTACCAAGCTATTGCACTTTTCAGGGATGAGGTGATTAGGACCTGCATTAGGGTAGAAGCAGTGCCAAGAGGAAAAAGGGAGGCTTGAGAGAAGGCATGCAGGCAGAATAGAAAGGATGTGGTGGCAGGTTGGAAATGGGGTGTGGGAAGGCAAAGAGTGAGGGGTAAGGGATGATTGAGAGCCTGTCTGCCTGCCTGGGAGAATGTAGGAAGTGTCCACTGTAGGCAGGAAGTAAAAGGGTTGAGGGAAAATTGAATTCATGCTTACAGGACTTCCTGAGCAAGATGTTCAAAGGCAATTGGAGATGTGGTTGTAGTTGAGAGTTTAGGGCTGGATAAACAGATTTGATAATCAAAACCATTAAGATAATTCCATGGGAGCTGATGAGACCAGTATAGAGCCTATGAGTTGTTCCTTAGCTCTATTCCTGTTGCTCAATTTCTTCCTAATATTAAGGCTCAATTTCAGCCCTAATGAGAGTTTCAGGACAAAGAGCTCTGAATCTGGAGCCAGACAGGTCCCAGCTACCCCCCCTCTGGATTTTGTACTTTGTGTTAAAATGATGCCATTGGACTAAATTCTATCAGAGCACCTTTGGAGAGGATGTGGTATCATCCAAACAGCTGGATTGAAATCCTGTCTCTGTCACTATCTCTTGTGATTTTAAGCAAGTTATTTCGTCTCTCCAAGTTTGCTTGTCTCTCTAATGGTTTGGAGCGCAGTTGTCAATGACGTCGGACACGAGTGTTCCTCTGAATTAGGTAGGGCACATGTTCTTGGATCAAGTATTAATTATTAAGGTTTCAGTGTGTTCCCAGCACTGGGTCAAGTACATGGATACAATGAAGACAAAACCAAGTCCTGTCTTCAAGGACTCCCATTCTGATGAAAGGAAAAGACCCTGTGTAAGTAATTACTATAGATCTAGAAGGGGGGCGCTCCCCAAAACACTTAGAACCAAGTGTTTCTTTCCCCTCCTTGGTATGCTGCTATTCCGTAAAAATTATCAGGCTCCCAAACAGAGCCATTTGATGAAGATGCTGATCAATTGGACTTTGGTTTTTTCTTTGAAATGAGTTCAGAGACCATGGAGTTCAAAGCCTTGTATTTACAGATGAGGGAAATGAATTTCAGAGCTGTGAAATGACTTGGGAAAGGTTTCACAGTGAGTCAATGGTCAATCCAGAATAAGAACCCAAATCTCATTCTGCGTTCGGCAGAAGCAAGGGTTGATGAAGCACCTACTATGTGGCAGGACTGGGCAGAATGCATTACAAAACCCCCCGGGGGAATACTAATATTAGCCCTATTTTACTGTTGAGGAAACTAAGGTAGAGGTCATGTGACTTGTCCAGGATTGCAAAGCTGGTCAATATGAGGTCAGATTTTAACTCGGGTCTTTCTGTGATCTGTCATTCTACTAGGTCACAAACTCATTTCCTCCCTTTTATTTCTCTTAGGTCTTCTCTTGTTTTGTGCTGTGGTGAGAAAAACACTGGCCTTGGATGATTTGGATCCATTTACTGCCCATGTAGCCCTGGCCTGGTCACCTCGAAGCCTCAGTTTCCTCCTCTTTAAAGTGGAGATGGTTGCTCTCCCTACTCACCACATGTGAGAAAAGCACTTTACAAAAACTTTCAGGAAACAGCTCTCCTTAAGTTGGCAGAAGTTGGAGATCGAGTTAAAATAAAGGATAATTCTTTCGTGGGGGGAAAGGTGGCTCGCTTTGCAAATGAGTTAACACAAGGATCCCATAAGTACAAGGCTCTTCAATATGCTTTAATATGTATTACTTTTATTACTTTAGTATGTATTACATTATACTTTAGTTTAGTCCACAAAGCCAACCTGCCTCTTGTCAGTCTCTTCTGATCAGCTATTAACATTTAGTCCAGTAGATGGAGCCAGTTACAACCATTTTGAAATGTGAAATGGGGATGTTTCCATTAATCAAGAGGAACTGATCACCCTTACCTGCTCGCCAGTTCTGTGACCGCCTAAATTTGGGCTTTCCTTCTAAAGAGCACAAACCCTCAAGATCTTGTCTGATCACTGTTGACATCTTTTAAATCTTCCAATACATCAGAGACCTTCTTGTTCTTTTAATAGCTTGCCTCAATAAGTAAGCTTCCTGAGAGTGAGGATCTGTTTTTTGGCTTTATTTTTATATCCTCAACCCCCATGGCAGTGTCCTCGGAAATGCTGAATGATTTAGAATGGATACAATGCTGGAAATCCACTGGGCTTTATGCTAAGAAAGTAACTTAATTGCCACAACCTTCAACCCAGAGAAAGCACTGCTGTGCCTGTGTCACCAGGAGCCCCAGGACAAAAAGGCCTCATTTACACCAGAATATTTAAGCCAGCTCTTCTTGTGATAGTAAAGAACTGGAACAAAGTTAATATCCATCCGTAAGGAAACAAAAAAACAATTCTGTTACGCGGCTACATGTGGCATGGGACCATAAGAAACAATGAATCTGAAGGTTTCAAAATGTGTGTTATCACTGTTATATGTGGAAGGACTAAAGTACCTTCCAGTGTAGAACCAGAAAAGCAACAGTCACAGTGACTGTAAACAATGTAACATCATCATACTGACCAAGCCAAAACTTAGAGTAGCTAGCAGGGATAGAGGTGCTTTGGGGTTTGCAGAGTGTTTTACAAATAGATCTCATTTGATCTTCACATCCACCCAGCTAGGTAGGTGCTGTTATTATCCCTGACTCTGACAGATAAGGAAACTGAGGCATCTAGGGCAAAGTGATTTGCCCAGGTGTACAGTCAGGGGTAATTATCTGGATTTGAACTCACATCTTTCTGATTTCCTATTAACAAGGAATACTGCTTATACTATTGACTTGACTGATAGATATGTCGGCTAACATGACTGAACTCCCCTCCCCTTTTTTTATTTTATTAAATTTATTTATATTATTATTAATTTTATTTATTAAAAGGAGTACTTCTCCATGTGGAAGAGAGGTCTATGTGCAAAAAGATGATGTAAAAAGAAAATTAATTTTGAAATATGTTTTATCAGGTTAAACATTGAGCACTTACAGTGAAGACCAAGACCTTCTGGTGCAGCACCAGCCACACAGATAAATATTCTATGAGAGAGAATGTGATACGGAAAAGAACATCAAAAGTGCTAAAGGAAAATAGGAGAGCCTGGCCAAGACTACACACTCAAGTATCACCTTCTGCCTGAAGGTTTTCTGATCTCTTTTGACCCCAAACTAGTGATACTCCTCCTCCCTCCCAAGAGAGCTTGTATTCTTTTCTTATACTGTCTTCCAAATAGAATGCAAGATCCTTGAGGTCAGGGAATGTTTTACTTTAGTCTTTGTAGCCTCGCTATTTAGGGCAGAACCTTCTGACTCTAAGCATTATGGTTACCACCTAGCTGCCCTTCCAGAAGCCCTCCCTAATAAAAGTGTTCAACCAATCAACGAGCATTTATCATTGATAAATTTATTGGCTAAGAAGAACCCAAATCACAGCATGAATTGGACAGCAGTGAGCAACTGGACGTGAAGAAGGAAGAGGGAACCAGGGCTGGGCTTTGAAGGAAAATAAGGATTTATCCTGGCAGAGATGAGTCGATGCAATCCAGATGTGGCAGGCAAGCTACGCAAGCAATGGCGTTTTGAAGGCGAGATTATCCATGACTGGTGGATCAAAGTAATAACATGATGGGGAATCGTGGAGAGGGAACCCCGCGGCCTTGCCCTAGCGAACCGCTGGAGATTGTTGGCCAGGGGAGTGACTTGGTCAGACCTATCCCTTAGGAGACTATTTTGGCGGCGGAATATCAATCGATCCCGACTGCTAGGGAAAAAAAGTTTCCACCCGTCGGTCACTTACTAAGCTTTTAGTAAGGGCGGTTAGGTGTGGCAGTGAAGGTGCCAGGCCTGGAGTCGGGAACACCCATCTTCAGGAGTTCAAATCCGGCCTCGGATGCTTCCTGAGCGGGAGGCCGAGTGGAGCGGGAGGCCGAGTGGAGCGTGCAGAAACAAGAAGGGAACCACCCTTACTTTCAGCGAGCTTATCTGTGGACTTGGGGCATCTACCCAGATGGACTTAACACGCATTCATTATTTCTCCCATTTCCTATTATTCTCCAATTTTTTTTTTTTTTTTTTTTTTTTTGCGTTGACACGGAAGGACACAAACTCTGACAGATCCCTACTTGGCAAACTGGGAAGGCCCGGAGGATACGGTTTGGATGCATCTCCCCTGCTGCGCGCCCCCAGCCCCTGGGGGGAAGGGGGCGTATGCTCGTGCACGGGTCGCGTGTGCGCTCCCGCGTTCGACCGGAGGCTGCCGGAGGGCCGTTTTGCCGCCTTTGTTTCCCCAGCATTTAGCGGGGGCTTCCTGAAGGAGTTAAGCCATGTAAAGTACTTGGCAAACTTTCCAGCGCTCCGTTCCCAAGCGCTGCTATATAATTATCACCGCCCGCCCGACGTAACAAGACTTCGGCCTCTCTGGAGTCCGGAAGACCGGAGCCCAAACTCCAGCCCAGACTCGCCCAGCTGGGGGGATCCTGGGCACGTTCCCGAACCCTGTCTCCGTTTCTTCGTCGCAAAACGAGCTGGAGAAGGAACGGACAAAGCCCTCCTGTGTCCCCTGCCGAGGAAACCCTAAGGGAGGTCACCGAGAGTCGGACGAGACTGCCGAGCCGCATTTCTCCGACGGCTTTCCTTTACCAAGATGGCCTCCGCCCCGCGATTCCCCATTGGCCCCGGCCGCATACGGGGGCGGGCCCACGATTCCCTATTCTCTCGGCCTTGGGGTGGAGCGGAGCCCGGCTCGGTCGGGGTCGCCGCCGGACGTGACGTCACTCACACGTCTCCGCCGCCGTCGGGGGCGGGGCCCTGAGGGAACCAGAACGAGGCTGGGGGAGGCCCGGACCGCGGAAGCGGAGAGGCCGGTGAGTGGGAGCGACTGGCAGGGGGAGGCGGAGGGGAGGGAAGAAGGGGAGGGAGTGACGCGGCCCTTGCCGGGCTCGGGCCCGTGGGCTGCGGGGCTGCACCCTCCTGCCGCGTATCCTTGACACCCCACCCCCCATCCCGAGCGTCTCTGTCTCTTCTCTAAGTCTGACTTTCTCGCTTGTCTCTCCCTCCCATTTCATTCTGTCTCTGCCTCTTCTCTGTCTCTCTTGCGTCTTTATCTCTCTTGTCTCGGTCTCTGCCTCCTCTCTGTCTCTCTTTGTCGTTTGATTCTACCTCCCTGTCTTTCTTGTCTCTGTCTCTCTGTCTCCGTCTATGTCTCTATCTCTCGTGTCTCTCTGGCTCTCTTTTCTGTCGTTCACCCCTCTCTCTCTGGCTCTCTTCTGTCTTTGTCTCTTCTCTCCCTGTCTTTCTTGTCTCTGTCTCTCATGTCTCTCTGTCTCCGTCTATGTCTCTATTTCTCGTGTCTCTCTGGCTCTTTTCTGTCTTTGTCTCTTCTCTCCCTGTCTTGTCTCTCGTCTCTCTGTCTCTTGTCTCCTTTCTCTCTCCCTGTCTCTGTTTCCCTTCCCCTCCCCTCTTAGTCTTGCCCCTCTTCCCTTTCATATCCCCTCCTTTTGCTAGGCCCCCTCTAATTACCTCTTCTTTTCTTATTTCACATGAGCAGACACTCCCTGCCTCAGTTTCCCTTTTCTTTTCTTCTATGCTCTTCTACTTGGGGATTTTATCAACTCATGGATTCATTGATTACTTCTTAGTCTGATGATTCCTGGATTTCCAGCCCTGACCTCTTTCTTAACCTCCAGTCTCACATCTCCAGCTGCCTATGGGACATAGCAAACTGGACATTGCCCAGCAGATATCTTAAGCTCACTCCTTATCTTTCTTCCCATCCCCTCCTCCCCTCTTCCCGATTTCCCTCTTCCTCCTGCATCCTTGACTCCTCTCGCCAGCCTCCATAATCAATCTGTTGCCAAGCTCCCCTGATGCTGCCACCATGCTGATTATCATCCTTTCTTCCCAACCATTCTTCTTAAATTGTAGGTAAGACAATGCCCCTCCCCCCAAAAATAACAAAACTTAAAAACTTAAATGGCTCCTGATTAACCCCAGGATAAAATATGAAGTGCGATATTTGCTTTTTCAGCTGTGAGGTAGTACAGCTAATAGAAACTCTGGGCCTGGAGTCAGGAAAACTTGATTTCCAATCCAGCCTCAGATATTTATTAGCTATGTGATCCTGGGTAAGTCACTGTACTCTGTTTGCCTCAGTTTGCTCATCAGTAAAATGAGCTGGAGACGGCAATGACTGACCACTCCAGAAAAACTAAAAAGGTTGGCGTGTTGGACACGACTGAAATGGCTCAGCCACAACTTGATAGCCTGCTTGTTTCCCACAGCCTTCTTACACTGTCCTGGGATGCAGGGAGCTGCACTCCTTGCTGAATCTCAAACAAGACCCTCCATCTGCCAACTTCAGGCATCTGTTTTCCCGGTCCCACATTGCTCTCCTGACCTGCTAGGCTTCCTTCAGGTCCCAATTAAAATTCCACCTTTCACAGGAAGTCTTTTCTGAGTCCTTTTAATTCTATTGGCTTCCCTCTTTAGACTGGCACCCAATTATCCCATTTGTGGAGTTACTTTCATTTTTATCCACCCTAGTAGAGTGTATTATTTGAGGGCAAGGACCCTTTCTTTGTGTCTTTGGGGCAGTACCAGTCAGCACATAATAATTATTTATTGACTGATGGACTGATTCAACCAAGAGTTTGTTATAGGCATTTCTCATCTGTTTAATTTTTCTCGTCTATACCATTCGGTTGGTCTCTTAAGTGGCCTTTGAAGAAACCTTGTAGGAATATTCTGGGGCTTGATACAGTCATCCCCTACCATCTGAACCCACCATCTGAATAATGTGCTGGACAGTGTCCAGGACAATGGCGAATGTATTAAGTTCGCATCCAGCTCTCTCCTCCAAGTTTTCCTTGTTCATCATCAGGGGCAAAGAACTGAGCCGTCTGATCTTCACATTTTCTTGCAAGGTGTCAGACAAAAGGCTTGAAATTCTGCCTCCTCAGGCACCCGCAGTAATCAGTAGTTAAAGCAGAGTTGCTTGTATTTTCTACGCCTCTGAGTTAATTCTGTGCCTTATAGGAAATGGTCTGCAAACCAGCTCTCTCACCTTTTCATTGAAAGGCCTAAGTGTCTGTACACGAATCATTCTCACCAAAATCTTTATAAAATAAGTTGTCGTTGCCATTTGTTTTTACGTCACAGTCATCTCTGAATAAAGTCTTCCTTCTCTCCTCCTCTCGCATTAAATAAACCCTCTGTTGTTTATTAAAGCCAAACCAACTGGTGTAGTGACCACATATAATCATGGACAAGGCCTTCTCTACCCATCATCCCCTGCTCAGCTCCCTGCCGCGCTGCCAAGAGGAGGGAAGTCTTTTCTAAAGAGATGACAAAATAGGCTCACATCGAGCCAGTGGTTGCCGATTTCCTTTTTTAGGGGATGACGCTACCTGCGATTTTCTTGTAGTTTGATCCCGGGATCCTCTTCAAGATAGCTAGCTTATGAACTCATCCTTCGGTGTTTTCAGAATGATGTGAGCACAGATTTCTCCTCTGTCTTGCTTCAGCTCAACCTCTTTCTGTTACTTAATCCTTTTTTTCCTTTCTCTTTTGGCACACACAACTGAAGTGAGGTGCAGCGTAGAACGTGATGATTCCACTGTTATTAATGGGGAGACTTTAGAGATAATATCGCAGCCCTGCCTCATTTGTTGTCTTCCATCTTTTTGGATCATTGACTTGCAGTGAGGTGGGCGGCTCTTTTTGCGGATGAGGAAACAAAGGCTCAGAGGCAAAGTGATTTCCCGGAAGGGACACACATAATAAATAGCAGTCCAGAATTGAGCCCTTGTCCTCTGACTCCAGTCTTTACAGTGTATATGCAGTACTGCCCACCTTTCACCTATCAATGACTTTAGATGGGTACCCCACCAAACTCTTTGCAGGCATCTTTATTTCTAAGCACTTGTACAAAGTGATTTGTTGCGTTGAAAACACATTTAAAGTTAGACTGACTTTCTATTTTTCTTTTTTTTTTCCTTAAGTTTTTTATTTTTAAAACATGCACGGGTAAATTTTCAACATTGACTCTTGCAGAGCCTCGTGTGTCAGATTTTCCTTCCTCCCCCTCCCTCCCCCCCGCAGATAGCAAGCAATCCAATATATGTTATACATGTTCAAATATATATATATAAATTCTGATATGTGTGAACATATTTATACAATTCTTTTGCTGCACAAGAAAAATCAGATCAAAAAGGAAAGTAAATGAGTAAGAAAACAAAATGCAAACAAACAACAAAAAGAGAATGTTATGTTGTGATCCACATCAAACAACAAAAAGAGTGAGAATGTTATGTTGTGATCCACCTTCAGTTCCCACAGTCCTCCTCAGAGTGACTTCACACTGAATCATGGCATTGAAAGGACCTTAAAAGATATTCTTGTCCTTTTACAGAGTGAAAAATGAGGTTCAGACAGTGACTTACCCAGAGTGCACAGGGACAAGGCTGTGTCTAAAAACTGTCAGTACTGGCTGTATAGCCTCAGCCAAATCCCTTTCCCTCTCAGAGCCTAAGTTTCCTCCTAGGCAGAAGGAAAGACGTAGTTGAAAAGTTTATCCGAGAGCTCTCCTCCTCCTCCCAGCCGATGCCCCGACAGTTGGACTGGGGAGCCTTCCGGGAGGTCTGTGAATTACATATCAGAAGTGGGATCCAGCCTAGGGAAGAGAAGACTTTCTGGTGCGGTGTCCTAAGTAGCCCTGTGGACTCCAGCTCCTGTCAGAGCATGAAAGGTGCAAAGAGCTGAGGAGGACTAGGATGGAGAGCCCAGAAGTGGGAACGAGGCTGAAGTGGTAAGGGCAGGCTAGTCAACAAAAGTCATCGAATGCCAGGGTGAGAACCGACACCATTATGGATCTTTAACAGAGCCAGTGGTGGTTTAACACATTGGCATTTCCACCTGGTTCCCAGAGCCAACCCACCTCCAGTAGGGAATTTCAAATACGATCCCAAAGACACAGAATGACCAGTATTCAGTCTTGAAGGTGGAATGGGTAGATTCTCCGTCAAACTTAGCTGGGGCCTGAGGCAGAGGACAGTGTTGCATTCGAAGTAATTACCTGTCCTTTTGCCCTTCAGTGGTTTAATAGAAACCAGCCCCATGGAAACTGTCTTCAGGTCTTCAGTTCCTTGCAGTGCTAAGACGGACGATGTTGACTTGACGGAAGGAGCGGACGGAGGACCAATAAGACTTAGTCAGAGCTGGTTCTCCCACTTGCTCCCCTGCCCAGATTTACAGAATTAGCGGCAGAGCACTCCACTCCCAGCAGACCAAATCGAATTGATTCCACTTCCTCCTGGGCAGGGCTGTAACTGAAAGCCCCCAGTGAGGAGAGGCGGAAGAAATTGGACACTCTTCCTGACCCGGTGTGAGCCCTGGGGTGGTGCAGGAAGGGGAACGGGGCAGGGAGGCTCCACCTTCTTGGCTCTCTTGCTTGGCGTGAGTGCCTCTTTCTGGTTCTACCACTTCCTTGGGCCATTCCTCCTTTTCTGATTCCACAATCTCAGGTGGAGGCTCTTGTAAACACGGTCCAGACCAGCCTCTGTTTGAGCCCTGAGCGGGCTCAGATATCCCCGTCACCCGTCCCGCTTCAGGAGAACCTGCCTGCCTGAAACCCGAATCAGCCTTTCTGACCCTCCACCCATTGACCCCGGCTTCTCAGCTCCCTGGGACCAAGAGGGACGGGTCAAGCCCTGTTCCATTTAGGGAGCCCTCTCCATCAGGAGACAAGCTCCTAAAAGTCTGAAGGTAGCTAGCTCTCCCGCTTTTCTTTTCCCCAGTTCCCTTATCCGTGATCTTCCTCATGGTGACGATTGGTCCTTTTGACATCCGGAACTGATGGCGGTGACTCTTGGCTGTGCCTTGCCCTGGCCAGACCCACCCTTGGGGGCAACCACAGGGGTCCCAGAGGACAGCCCACTGGGAGAATCCCCGAGGGAGGCTCCGGGGGACTGGCCAAGTGGGGAACGTGGCGTCTCTCCTGAAGCTGGTGGAGAGCTGCAGGCGTTAGCCTTGTTCTGCCTGACTCCCCAGGGATCCACTGGGGGAAGCTGCAGGGAGAGACATTTACCATAACAGCCCCTTCCTCCTGCCAGGTTTTGTGCAGGTGCCAGGAGATAATGGTGAAGCCCCTTTCCGGGCTTAGCATGGAGAGGGATGTAGAAGGCTTAGCCATCCTGGAGGTGGTGGTTGTAAATGTGAGGAAAGACTTCTAGCAGTCGGGGCTGCTCCGAACGGCCCTTGGGAGCCTCCGGGGGGGGCAGGCCCAGACTGGCCCGGTGACCCATGGGGCCGTGTCCCCTCGGGGGAGTCTGAGCGAGGTGGGCAAAGGCTCTAAGGACCGTGTGCTTTCCCTTTCCACTCCAGACCGTCCTGGGCCCGATGCCTGACCACGGGGACGTGAGTCTCCCCCCCGACGAGAGGGTCAGAGCCCTCATCCAGGTGGGCAGCGCGGTGGAGGTCAACGAAGATGTCCCCCCTCGCCGCTACTTTCGTTCCGGAGTGGAGATCATCCGCATGGCGTCCATTTACTCGGAGGAGGGCAACATCGAGCACGCCTTCATCCTCTACAACAAATACATCACGTAAGAGCCGTCCCTTCCCTCCCCTGGGCCGTGCTCCCCTCTCCCGTGATCACTCTCACACTGCCCTGCGGGCCGCAGGTGTGCTCTGCACTGGGGCGATGTTACCCTGGAAGGCAATGTTTCCAGCACTGGCTTCAGATCTCAGTAGCGTCCACTGGCCAGTTAGCGAACATTTATTAAGCACCTGCTGTGTGCCGGGCGTTCGCGTGGATGCTGGGGTTACCGTGACACAAACCATCCCTGCCCCCAAGTGCTCCAGATTCTTAAAGGGGGGAAAGACATCAGCAGCTTGGGGGCCGAGGGGGCCGGAAGAGGAGGCCGCCCCTGAGGGGGTATTGAAGGAGGGCAGGGATTGAGAAAAGGCTGGGGGGGAGGGGGGAGGGAGACAAAGCGTCGTGTGTGAGAAATGCCAGGAGAGTGGTTGTGGCGCTTGTATGGGGCGCTACTGGTCAAATGCCAAACAGGCCCAAGTGCGGTCCTACTTCTGGGAAGGAACCTCTGCAGCTTTCTGAGACCGGAGTCCTCAAGTTCAGCTTTAGGAAGAGCATCAGGGTGGACAGAGCTGGAGAGGCCGGAGGCAGGGAGAGCCCTCAGGAGCCCGGGCACAGGCTGGCAGGTGCAGGCTGGCGGGCGTGGGCTGGCAAGGCCCAACTGAATGCAGAAGGGGCTGTGCCGGAGAGGCCGGAGGCAGGGAGAGCCCTCAGGAGCCCGGGCACAGGCTGGCAGGTGCAGGCTGGCGGGCATGGGCTGGCAAGGCCCAACTGAATGCAGAAGGGGCTATGCTGGAGAGGCCACAGGCAGGGAGAACTCTCTGGAGCTCGGGCATGGGCTTCAGGGCAGAAGCTGGCAAGGTTCAGCCGAATGCGGAAGGGGCTGTGCTGGAGAGGCCGGAGAGAGAGCCCTCAGGAGCCCGGGCACAGGCTGGCAGGTGCAGGCTGGCAAGATCCAGCTGAATGCAGAAGGAGCTATGCCAGAGAAGCTGGAGGGAGGGAAAACCCTCAGGAGCCTGGGCACGGGCTGGCAGGGCAGGAGCTGACAAGGCCCAGCTGAATGCAGAAGGGGCTGTGCTAGAGAGGCCAGAGGAAGGGAGAGCCCTCAGGAGCCCGGGCATGGGCTGGCAGGCACAGGCTTCTCAGCAGATTAGTTGCTCTGTCTCTTTATCTGAGTCCCCTCAGTTGTGGCCCATCATTGGTTCTGAGCTGCGCACAGGGTGTATTTCCGAGCCCGCCATTTCAGCCCGGGACCATATCCCAGGAGAGCTCATGAAACCAATCACGTGGCAGAGAAGGCAGCCTGGCGGAGGGGAGACAGCCCTGGCTGGGTCAGGGGGGATTCGGGGCGAATGCTCAGTTTCCTCATCTGTAAACAGGGAACAATAATACTCTGTACCTCCCTGAAAAACCCTGTGGGGTTTTTTTTTGTCATGAGGAGCAAAAGGAATCCCAAAGGCAAGATTTTCAGTGCACTAAGGAAATTAGCCTCCCAAAGCAGCTGATGTCAGGGCCCCCCTCCCTGCTTTTCCTCTTCTGGCCCCTTCCATGGGCACCCTCCCCCCATTGGTGTGAACACCTCCAGAAGATGAGGTCATCGGGCCGGCCGACCCCTCGTCCCCGCTCTTGGCTCCTTCTCTCCCTGTGGTGCCGACGGCTCTGGGCGCCCGCTGCTCTTACATGGAGGCCAGCAGGATGTCTGCAGTCGCTTTCTTGGTTGTACGGTCTGCTCTGTTCTATGCGTCACTGCCAGGAAGGCGCAACAGGCGGCCCCAGAGCCGAAGGGCCCGGCCCGGCAAGTGGTTGGTTCGGAGCTTGTCCGGGGCCCGATGGGGCGATCGGGCGTCCCGAGGGAAGCTTCTGGTGGTTGTGTCTCTGTGCGGGGGAGCCCTTCCCACAGCCCCTCACACACGCACGTACGTTCTCACACAGAGCACACCCCCTCACACACAGTCTCACCCACACGCCCCCTCGCTCCCTGGCTCTCTAGCTTTTTGTTACATCTCAATCGAATGGGGCTCCTTCGGACCCCAGGCATTTCCGGTGCTGAGAAACCGTGTGTGCCCAGAGCTCCCGGGCTCGTCTCACAGAGACCCAGAGAAAGGGACCGGCGGCGGCCCCCCCGAGGGCCAGCTTTCCCTCCCGTGTCGGGCTGTGGACGCCCGGAGGGCAGACCTGCCCCTGCTCTGTAGCCTGCTTGGGAGAGCGGCGGTGGTGGTGGGGTCCGGCCTCCCTGCTGCTCCTGGGCTCCCGAGGGCAGGGAGAAGGGTCAGAGCCTGCAGGGATGTGGATGGCTGTCCGGGGGCAGGCTGAATGTGGGGAGGGGGCCAGGACCCGAGTGCCCCGCCCCAAATGGGGCTCCTGCCCAACGGCAGCCGTGGGGGCGTCCTCGGTTCCCTCCTTGTGAAACTTCTGAATGTTTCTGGACAAGAACATTCACATTCCTCGGATGCTTCGGCCTCCCACAGCAGCCTGGGGAGATAGGAGCCAATTCAGTAAACATGTATTAAGCACCTACTGTGTGCCAGACGCTGCTGAGCACTGAGACTGCAGAGGAAGAAGACAGTCCCTGTCCTGTGGGGGAAGGGGGGGTCCCCAGGTACGAGGCACAGAGCATCAGGTTCCATGGAGTCCAAGCAAACAGAACTGTAGAAGGGGAGCAGAGAGTGAGCTGGAGGGTCCAGAGCAGCCCCCTCCAAGGGAAGGCTGACATTCCGCCAAGCACTTATTAAGCACCTGCTGTGTGCCAGGCTCAAGCACTGAGGTACAAACCAGCCTCCACCTTCAGAAGCACGTGCTATGGGGAAATAAACATGAACGTGATTGGGTGCAGAGTAGTCAGGCGGTCATCTTAGAAGGGGAAAACCTGTAGAAAGCTCAATTAGAACAGCCTTGAAGGAAGCTGGGGAATAGACGGGGAAATTGGGGTTCATCATTTGTCCAAGTTCCTACAGACAAAGGTATGCATTATGAAGAGCCCACTGGGTACTAGTCACCAGGCTAGATGCAGAGAGACAAAAGTAAAGGGAGTAAGCTCTCCGGCAGCCCGTCTCCTCTCCGCAGTCAGAGAACTCACTGTATCCTCGGACCCAGAGACCCAGTGGTGGGCCTTGCTCCGGGACGTGACCCCCGGCCACAAATCCAGCGCTCTTTCTACTGCCCTTAAGGAGATCTGCCCGGGGGCTGCTGGGAGTGCACCCCACTTCCTTGTAGCTGCTCCCCTCCCCAGCCTCACTACCTACAAGTGGGTTCCAAAGCCGAGCTCTTCAGGCTTCAGAGTCCGGAGGAGGATTTCAGAGGGAACAACAGAAGCCCTCGGCTCCCTTTGTAGTTTTCTGCATTTAAAATGTGAGTGTTGGGGGGCCCACAGCCTGAGCGGCCGGGCCCCAAAGAAGGTCCAGAAGGCTCGCTCGGAGCGATTGCCGCGGGCCGCCGAGGCTCCTGCGGTCGGCGGTCTCCCAGAAGCCCCCCTTCCCCTAGGAATGTGCTGCCCTTTGTAGGCCCGAGCTTCAGGGAAGGATCCTCAGCAGGAGGAATTCGGCGCATTTTTCCCCGATTAACGGAGCAGGAGCCACCCCTGCTGGGGCCGGACGCTCTCAAAGCTTTTTATGGGCATTGGTGAGCTTTGAGGGAAGGGATCCGGGCTGTAGCGAGGCAGGTCCTCCCTGGGCCCCGAGGGCCTCTTGCAGCCTCTTGTGCTCCCCTCCCTGCGTGCAGGGGAGGGAGGGAGGCCCCCGGGCGTTGGGACTGGAGGCCTTTGTGCAGCCTTTGATGAATCTCTCCCCTTTGACATGTTTGCCCGCCCTGGGCCCCAGTCAGATGTGACCCCGCTGCCTGGCCACATCTGGGCTGCAGCTGTTCAGCACTCGCGGGTCTGCCCCTTCTATCGCCGTGCTGGGGGCGGGTGGGAGTCTGGCACTTCTCGGGCCAGGGAAGCTGCCGGTGTCGACGGCATTCACGGTGGCAGAGCAGGTGGGGTCCTGGACTAGGCCCCCAGTGACCGGGAAGTCCAACCCTTATGGAAAAGGCCTCAAAGCCGCCACCTCCCCCAGGAGCCCCAGCTCGGCCAGGAGCTGGATGACCGGGAGCCGCCGTGTCCCCCTCCCTGAGCCTCCGTCGCCCCTCCCAGCCAAGACCCGGAGCTCGTCTTTGTCCGGCCCGTCCGTCTCTTGTCTTCGTGGCCTGCGGGACCTTCTTGGCCCTTCCCTTCTCCCGTTTTAGGCAGCATCACTCAGCTGGGATTACGGGTCTGCCCGCCCAGCCCCCTGTGCCGGCCCCAGTTGGCCAAGCCGGCTCTTGCCATCGCCAGAGCAAAACCGCTCTCCCCTTGTAACTTTACTGTCCCCCTTCCCAACTTCCCTCGTGAGTCCGCGGGGACCAGATGATGCTGTGGTTTTGTTTCTCCAAGGCCCAGCCCTGTGCCCGGCACCTGGGGGGAGGTCAGGACTGGGCCGAGCGATGCCGGGAGCACTTTGTGATCCTCTGCCCTGTCGTAGAGACTGCGGTGAGGTCGGGGCCACGGTCACTCCTTGGAGATTCTCCTGTCAGGGGTCAGAAGGCTGTGATATTGGCGGGTGGGGAACATGTGCGTTTACATGTGTGGTGACCACCGGGCCGATTCAGGCCCTCCTTGTTAGCACAGCCGGGCAGGCGGAGCTCTTGCTCCACTCCTTAAAAGGCAGGACGGGGCCCAGCCGGCGGCCCCAGGGAGCAAGGCTTTAAGACAGAATTTGAACCCGGGGCACTGGACGCTTTGCACATAGTAGGCTCTCAGTAGGAGGTGAGCCAATGAGTGCCTTGTGGTTTCTTTACAAACAGACTTTAAAGAAGTGACTTGGCGTCTGGGAAATCTGAAGGGGAGGTTTCCCAGAGGTCTCCTGTGTGTGGATGGCGGCTCGGGGCTGCCTTTGTTTTGGCCTGTTTGCGTCCCTGTCCAAGGGAAATAATCTCCAGATTCGTTCAGGTGGGGAGTAAGCCTAAGGTTCCCCCTGGGACTGGGCAAAGGTCTGCGCCCCTGCTGCAGTGGAGGACCGACGCTGAGCCCTCTGGAGGTCTCCGAGTGGCGAGGGGCTGCCCCTGCCTTCCAGGCCCTCGGCCCACTCCTTCTGCCCACTCCCTCTGCCAGTGACTCCCCTCATCATTTTCCCCTTGGATCTTCTTGTCCCAACTTCCCCTGTTCTCTCCCTCCCTGAGACCCTCCCTTCCTCCTCGCTCCGTCAGCATCCGCCCAGCCAGTAGCTCCTGCCTCCCCAGCCCCTCAGCTGCCAGGCCCAGTAAAGCCCTCATTTCCACCTATGGTCTCCCCTTCCATTCCCTCCTGCTGCCAGATCGGTCTCTGACCCAAATGCCCCCAGGAGGTTTCCCAGGCTCCTCAGGCTGACATTCAGGGATCCCCACCCTCTGACTCCGACCTGCCTTGGCAGCCCTGTCACTTTCCTCCGTCTGTAGGACAGCTGCCCTTTCTCACTCCCGAACCTCTGCTTGCACTGTCCCCTCCTCCAAGAGGGCCCTCCCTCCTCCTGCGGGTCCAGGAGGCTGCATGAGCGGTGAAGGGAGTCTCCCCAGAGGCTCCGGCAGGGGGAAGGCACTGGCGGTGCCTTCTCGGGAGAGAGCTTCCCGGCTACAGCGGAGGATTGAAAAGCAGGAGCGAGGGGGAGGGCCCGCTGGGGAAGCCAGGAGGATCATTCTGGCTGGAGGCCGGGCCTCCTCCCCCGTCAGTGTCTCCTCCATAGCCTGGGGGGGGATGGGGTGGCAGGTACCCTGAGCCCGCAGGGATGCGGACAGTACAGTAGTGTTCTGCCCACAGAGCATGTGCCAAGGGAAGCACCCGCCTCCCCCTGGCTCGGCCCTCGACCTCGGGCCAAGCCTCCACCTCCCGGGGCCTCAGCGGGTGTTTCCATCAGTGGCCCGTCAGTGGCCTTCTGCCAAGGTCACTGGGACAGAGTGAAATGCTGGGCAGCCTTTGCCCGGGCCGCGGAAGGAGCGCCGGCTCTGAGGGGCCCCTAATGGGGGCAAACCCCCAGCCCAAGGCCCATGTCCACTTTCAGGTGAAACTGGAGGATTTGGAAGGAATCTTCCTCTCCAGCCTGGGGATGGGAGAAGTTGCAGCCAAAGGAGCAGTGGGACCACTGGCTGGGTGCTGCAATGGTTGGAGCTCCAGGCCCAGAGGCAGGAAGCCCTGAGTGCAGATGGTCAGATACCTACTGGCTGTGTGAGCTTGGGCAACTCACTTAGCCCTGTTTGCCTCAGCTTCCCAGTCCACGAAACGGGGAGTCATAATTCTGCCTGCCTTCCCGGGGTTCTGAGGACCAATGAGACCGTTCTAAAGCGCTTGGCACAGGGGAGGCGTCGTGTAAATGGCATCCACCACCAGCTCCATTGTCATCACTCAGTGGAGGTTGTGGAAGGAGCTCTGATGTCCTCCCTGCCCGGGCAGGCAGGCAGTAGTGGGCAGAGGTCCTGTCAGTGGCCCCTGTTATATTAGAGACGAGGAAACTGAGAGTGGGGAGGGGGCAGGGTTGCACCGATAGTGAGTTCTGAGACATTTGAACCCGGGTCTCTCTGACTCAGGCCTGGTTTTCTAGTGTTTGTATCTTGTTTGCTCCCTCCCTAGATTGCGGCCTCCTTGAGGGCAGGGCAGGGAAACTTCTCTTTGGAGAGGAAGGGAAGCAGCTCGGTGGGCAGGGGCACCCAGACTGGCAGGGGACCTCGGGGAGAGCATCTCCACCCCCAGGGGACAGGCCGGGTCTTCACTCCTTGGCTGCTCTGCTGACCCTGGGCCGAGGCTTCTGTCCCGGATGGGCTACCCCCACCCTGTCCCCCTTGGGCCTCTACTCCTGAGGAGGGAGGGAAGGCCACCAGCCCAGCCTGCCCCGGCTCTGAGATCTCCCCCAGCTCTGGGATCTCCCCCGGCTCTGGGATCTCCCCCGGCTCTGAGATCTCCCCCGGCTCTGAGATCTCCCCCAGCTCTGGGATCTCCCCCGGCTCTGGGATCTCCCCCGGCTCTGGGATCTCCCCTGGCTCTGGGATCTCCCCCGGCTCTGGGATCTCCCCCGGCTCTGGGATCTCCCCTGGCTCTGGGATCTCCCCCGGCTCTGAGATCTCCCCCGGCTCTGAGATCTCCCCCGGCTCTGGGATCTCCCCCGGCTCTGGGATCTCCCCCGGCTCTGGGATCTCCCCCGGCTCTGGGATCTCCCCCGGCTCTGAGATCTCCCCCGGCTCTGGGATCTCCCCCGGCTCTGGGATCTCCCCCGGCTCTGGGATCTCCGGGCCATTGGCAGTGCATGCTCCAGCTGTTTGTTTTGGCCTCCGCTGCCGTTTATTTGGATCAGAACTATTAAAAGCAGCCCCGGTCCTGAGGTCGGCCAGCACGTCTGTTAGCTGCTGGAGGCGGATTTCCACGCGGAGCGGAAGCGAGCCCGTGACTGACCGTCTCAGAGTGAGTCAGTCTCAGTCGCTTCCCGGGGCCTGGAGTGAGCGGTCCGACAAAGGCTGGAGCCGGCTGCGGCTGAGGAGGCTCCCCCCGAAGGAGAGCTGAGGGGGGGCTTAACCTCTCAGTCTCCGGCCTCTCGTTTCTCAGGAAAGGAAGTTGCTTTGCAGAGCAGGCACCTCGGGAGGCTTAATCCCCCTCCCAGGGCCTGGATCCGTCGCGGGAGGCCACAGTCCAGTCCCAACCCATGCTCAGACGACTTCCTGAAAAAGCCCTTTTGTCAGCGAGGCTCCCTCTGCGTGGGCTTCCGGACCACCTGCCTGGAGGCAGATGTACCTGGAGGACGATGCACATGGGACAGGCTCCCGTGGGGCTTTGTGGGGGCCCCGCCGAGGCCAGCCTGCCCCCTGCTGGCCTGGCCCTGCTCTTGCCCACCGGAGCCCACCCAGCCCTGTGGGCCCACTGAGACAGGAGGCCCACTGGGTCCCTGGAGGCTAAGCAGCCGCTCTCTTCTCTTTCAGGCTTTTCCTCGAGAAGCTCCCGAAGCACAGAGACTACAAGACGGCGGTCATCCCGGAAAAGAAGGACACTGTGAAGGTGCCCGCGCTCCCGCTCCCCCAGAACCCCGAGAAGCTCCCGCCTGGGGGGGCAGAGCAGGGCTGGCCATGGGGCCGGCACACACCGAGTCTCTCCCTGGCCTATTTTTATTGCCTAGATTTCCCCGTCTTTCTCCTTTCTCCCTCCTCAAGAGCGGTCCCCCATAGCAAAGAAATTTAAAAAGAAAAAGAGGAGAAGAGAAGGGAAAAACAGGAGACCCGATCAGAATCATGGCAAGCTCTGAGACCCCGGGACTCGGCAGCTCCTCGGAGGGGCCGCTCAGATCACTGTTTGGGGCCTTATCCATTCTTTCACTCATCACTGACTCCCCCCTCCCCCCACAAGATGGGGATGCCCCTTAACCTCCTGTCTTTTTGTTGTGTCCCAGAAACTCAAAGAGATCGCCTTTCCCAAAGCGGAAGAGTTGAAGGAGGAGCTGTTGAAGAGATACACCAAAGAATATGTGGAATACATTGGGAGAAAGGTCAGTCGGTCCCGGACCCGGAGCCCTCGGCGGCTGGAGCCCGCGCCGATTTCTTGGGGGCTGGATTACCTGAGGGAGCTGCAGTGGGACAGGCTGGTGGCAGCTCACACGTTTCTGTAGCGCTTTAGATTTGCAAACACATTTCATCTCTGAACCCCGGGCTTCCTGATTCGAAGTCTGGCGCTTCCTCCACTTCCCCTCTGTGTCATGGGAGAGGCAGTGGGGAAGACGGGCTGCTCGTGCCATGACTGGCACTGGGGGGCAGGTGTCGCCCCCCGGAGTCAGCAAGGAGGCCGGGAATCCTTGGGCTGCCTGTCTCCCGGGAGAGGCCGGAATGCTGAAATGGGGCATCCCCACCCACACTAAGCGCAATAGGAATTCGGGGAATAGGGACGGGGCCCTCAGAAATACGCAGCGGGCCCCAGATCAGGGGAGGGGGGCCCGGCGAAGCTCCAGGAGGGCTGAGGGCTTGTGAACCCCAAGGGGCAGGGGCAGTTGTTAGTAAGCCCTGACTGGGTGTCCGGCACTGAGCAGAGCGCTAACGGAGCAAAAAAAGGCCGTCCCTCCCCTCCGGGAGCCTGCATCCCAATGGGAAAGCGCTAACGTGCCGGACCCTTCCGGCCTTCGGTCCCAGAAGATGCCCACTGAGGGCAGGGAAGGCAGCTTTGGAGAGAAAGCCTCTCGTGGGGGCCGGGCCGGGGAGGACGGCAGGCCTCTTGCCCCTTGAGAGGGCGGAGGGGATTCTGAGAGGCACGGGAGCCCCCCAAGCACAGGCCCAGAAATGAGAGATGGACGGCATGGGCTGGGAACTGCGAGGCTGCCACAGGCTGTGTAAAGACACTGGGAAGGCTGGGGGCAAAGTGTGGAGAGCTTTAAAGAGCTTTGTTGTTGACACTGAGCAAAGGGGAGCCGGGAACCTCCCTGAGAAGGGGTGACGGGGTCCGCAGAGTCCAGTGAGAAGGCCGTTGCACCGGCCCCATGTAGCGAGGAGGGCCTTCCAGGAGGTGCGATAGAGGAGGGGGGAGGGATGGCACAATAAGGGAGCCGGTCCCGGCAGAGTTGAGTGTTGCTGCTGGGCTGCCTTCCTCCCTGTTTTTCTGCGGTTTGAGATCACTGGAGTGTGTCAGCCCAAATCACTTTCTGTCTTTGCAGAAGAAAGAAACTGAGGAGTTTGCTCGCAACTTGGCCCTCCAGCAGCAGCTGGAGGAGGAACGGCAAAGGGTGGCCCAGCAGAAGCAGCAGCAGGCGGAGCAGGAACAGTTCCACGCCTTTGAAGAGATGATCCGTCGGCAGGAACTGGAAAAGGAGCGGCTGCGGATAGTGCAGGAGTTTGGGAAGCCGGACCCGGGCCCCGAGGTTCCGGGTGGGCCCCTGGTGCCCGGGGTGGAGAGGCCCCCGACGGAGGTGCTGCCCGTAGCGCCCGTAGCGCCCACAGTGCCGGGCCTGCCCAGCCCGGGGCCCACGCCAGCCAAGCCCCCGCTGGTGGACAGGTCCTTGAAGCCTGGAGCTCTGAGCAGCCCAGAACACAGTGAGTCTCCCTACTGCCTCTTTCCCTGGCCCAGGGGGTGCCCGAAGTGGAGCTGGGTGAAAATGTCCCCCATCCTGTGGGCCGAGAAGACTGGCCATAGAGAGCCACTTGTCGCCCCTCTCTTGTACCACCCACTTGGGATTGTGGCCACAGAGACGTTCAGAAAAGGGTCAGGCCACACGGCTAGCAGTGAGGCTGTCTGTTTTTCCCCTGAACTAGAAAAGGTTCAGTCTCAGCACCCCTGGGTGAGAGCCCTCATTGCTGGGGCTAACCTCAGGACTATGGAGAAATTTGGGTTTTTCTCACTATGTCCAGCCTCCTTTGAGAGGAAATTCTGCACCTCCCGGGCTCCATCCCAGCACCAAACTGGTTTTGTTTTTTGGGGTAACGCCAGGGAATCGTGTTCCCCCTGAAAGTACTCTTGGTCCCTGAGGGCCTTGGCCAAGATAAACATTCTGGACAATTAGGTCAGAAAAACAGCTCCCGGCTTCCTTCCGCTCCTTCCCCTATGGCCGGCCTCCCTGACTCCCCTTGGTGAATGGTGCTTGGAGGACCGGCTACCTGAGAAGGGGCGGAGACAGAAATCCTAGGGGGGATTCAGCGCAGACCATCCCCCATACTCTCGGGGCAATCCCAACTGGGTCAGGGGTTCTGGAGCGCCAGTTAAGGAAGCACTGCATAATGGCTTCCAGAAAGATGCACAGGAAAGGGGAGCCCGGAAAAACTCTTTGTTCTAGATCCCCGAATTGTCCGTCATTCGGACTCCACTGGGTTCTACTACTGCTCATGCTCTCATGGAACAGAAATCCAGATATTTAGGAAGAAAATGCAGGATTTCCCTTTCCCCACGGCTCCTGACTTCTGCTTTTTGACTTTAACGGGCTAACGGCCGAGGGCCCTGAGCTCAACCTTGTAGGGCCCATCCCTCACTTAGGAAGAGGAGCAGTGGCTGCTTGGACAGCTGCTTTTCAGAGTGTGGGTGTTTTCCATCCTTCAGTGCCGTAGGTATTGTTTTCTCCATTTTTCAGGTGAGGAAACTAAGGTTCAGAGACTTATCAATCAGTTACATGCCCAGGTCACCCAGCGAGCTAGTGGGGGTGGAGGACCGGCCTGGAGCTCCCCAAAATAACCCCCAAGTCACCCTCTGCTGCCAAAGGGGCAGGCGGGATAGGGGGAGGGGAAGGCGGTTGTTTTTGCTGGTGTTTAAAGCTCAAGTAATGGAAAAGAAGAGTAAATACAGACATGGCTGCTCAGCAAACGGTGGCCAGCCTGCTTTGGGCCGGGGATGCTGGGGGCTGCCCTCTTCCTGTTGGAACGAGAAGTTACACCCTTTTGTTGATGCCGGTTGTTAAGACGTTTTCAGTCTCTGTTGTCTTGGAGAAATGTACCCTCGGTGCCCGCGGACAAGCACTGAACGGGCTCGTAGTGGCAGAGCCCAGGCCGGGGCAGCGGAGACGGCGTATCCCCCTCTGACCTTCCCCCCTTGCCCTTTCCAGCGTCTGCGATAGATGGCCTCCGCCACGTGGTGGTACCCCAGATGCTGTGCCCACAGTTCCTCCAGCTGGCTGACGCCAACACTGTCCGTGGCGTGGAGACGTGCGGGATCCTCTGTGGGAAGCTGGTAAAGTAGAGCCCTCAGGTCTCCTCGGCAGTGGCCCCTTAGCAGAGGGATGATGGGATGTCGGGGGTCCCCCGCACCCCGTGCCTGACCCAGGACCCCCCAGTTGTGAGGCTCCCGGAGGTCTCGGCGAGCTTCGGGCCAGTTTGCCGGGAGCCCAGGGCCCGGCCTGGGGCCGTCGGGAGTGGAGTGGAGACGGCAGGAGCAGCCTCAGCAGCTGCCCGTGGGTGACTCTGCTTCTCCTTCCGTGCCCTCCGGCAGATGAAGAATGAATTCACCATCACCCACGTCCTCATCCCCAAGCAGAGTTCGGGGCCCGATTACTGCAACACGGAGAACGAGGAGGAGCTGTTCCTCATCCAGGACCAGCAGGGCCTCATCACCCTGGGCTGGATACACGTAAGCGCCCCCGGCCTTGCTGCCCCTGCCCCCCTCTCTCTCCGCCCGGCGGGGGCCGGGGCTGCTCCGGCCCATGAGCAGAAGCTGGGAGTGAGCGCAGCCGAGGAGAGCACCGGTAACCGTGGCAGTGCCCGCCGCCCGGGTGTCCCGAGGTGCTCAGGCGGCGGCTTCTGTCTCTCCAGGGTGCACTCTGTGGCCCCGTTTGGGGAGGGGGGCAGGTCGCCTCCTTTCCTGTCCCGGCCCCGCTTTGTCACAGAAATGCCCTCCAGCCTTCCTTCCTCCGCTCCAGCAGTTTGTCCCCAGTGCGGATGCTCCCCTCCTGCTCTCTCCTCCGTGTGCTGCATGGGGAAGGGCACCGGCACGGAGGCCGGAGAGCCCAGGGTTCCGGTGCATTTCCCAAGCACCGGCTGTGGGCCCGGCCCCGGGGAGCAAGGCGAGAGAAAGCCGGCCTGGCTTTTAGGACTCGGGCCTTCTCTGGGGACGGGGCCGCTCCTCAGGGTGACGGGCGTTCGCCTGCTTTGTGTCCGCGCAGACTCACCCCACGCAGACGGCTTTCCTGTCCAGCGTGGACCTGCACACGCACTGCTCCTACCAGATGATGCTGCCGGAGTCGATCGCCATTGTCTGCTCCCCCAAGTTTCAGGAGTGAGTAAATGAGTGGGCTCTGCGAGAGCCCGCTGGCCTGGCAGGAGGGGCCGTCCGGGTCTGTCCACCCTGTCTGTGAATATGCGGGCGCCGTAATGGAAGCCCCTCCGGGGAGGCTGGCCCGCCCCCTCCCCCTCAGGTCATTTCCAGACCACAGTTTGGAGGCTTCGCCAAAGGGAAGCCAGGAAAGGCTGGAAATGGGACTGGGCCCCCGGAGCATCCTGGGCCCACCTCGTCCTTTCTCCCCATGGGATTTGTCCTCGCCTTTGCTTCTCTTGAGCAGGGTCAGTTTGGGGGGAGCACGGATTCAGTAGCGTGTGTGTCCGGGCTGTTGGGATTCACCGGTGACCCTCTGGTCTCATTTCAGAACAGGATTCTTTAGGCTGACGGACCACGGACTGGAGGAGATCTCTTCCTGTCGCCAAAAAGGATTTCATCCCCACTGCAAGGATCCCCCTCTGTTCTGTGTGAGTGTGGGTGCTGAGTGACCCAGGAGGGACCGGGCCCCATGAGCACCGCCTCCGGCCCATCCCAAAGCCCCAGGTCTGGGGTGCTCCAGGACCCCCAAGACAGACAAGGGCCGTCCTCCCTTGGGGGCCTCCGCCGTGGCTCCTCGTGAAGCCGACAGGTCGGCGGGGGCGCCCAGGGAGGGCCTCTGGCTGGGCGGGACGCCTGGCCCGGGACTTAAGGCTTGTGCTTCCTTCCCTTGCAGACCTGCAGCCACGTGACCGTTGTGGACCGGGCGGTCGTCATGACCGACCTCCGATGAAAAGTTGGCCTTAACCCCTTCCAGACACTGTCAAGATCTCGCCCTTCTCTCTGTCGTCCAGAAAAGCTTGGGGGCTCGCGGGCGAGGTCTGCCTTTAGGTAGCGGGGGCCGTCTGGCTCCCCGAGGGAGAGCTGTTCCAGCCTCCGCGGTGTCGGGGCCCATGGAACGCCCTTTTCTCCCTGGTAGCATTAACCCGACTTCTCAGTTGTCTCTAACTTAGCTCCTCCTTTTCCCTCCTTGGCTCACTGCTGGGTTTGCTTCCAGTGAGCATCTGCACGGGCAGAAAGTGCCGACCCATCCAAGGCGCCGCTCGACGCTCCTTCCACTTAGGAAGGGGTTAAACATGGGGACACCTTAAAGGTAGAATTCTGGGTCCCCTGGCAGGCAGTCGCTTCCTTAAGAACGAGTGGAGCCCAGTTAAATCTGGCCGGGCGGTCGAGGGAAACGCGGCCCACAAAACGCTCTGGTGCGGCTGGCCAGAGATTTTGGTTGTTTAACAAGTAGTTCCCTGAAATAAAGTGGCTAATTAAACTCACCCGTTACCTTCTGCCCTGGAGTAACCGGCTGGAGCCGCGGTGTGTGTGCTCGGGCTTGGGGCGGCCCAGCAGTGGGCATCTGTCCTGTCACGTTCCCCCCATCATCCCCCATCCTGCCTTCTCTGTTTTCTCATGAGCCAGAACGTCTTTCGCCAGATGGAGAGGTGCCCTTCCCTGGGATGGGAGGACTTTATTGTGCCTCGAGGAAACCTTTCTTTGTCCAGAATGGCGGGCTCCGGCCGTTTGCCGTCCCGTACCGTCTCCACCCCGGCCGTCTTCTGTGGACGCATCGCCTTGGCTTTCTTTCCTTGAACCACATCGTATCCCAAGTGAGGGATAGTTTGGAGCTGCTGTCGACTTTCCGTCCTATCTCTTAAAAAAAATGATCGAGACCTTTTGTTTTTACATCACGGTGGTTTCTGGGAGCACTGCTCCCCCCACTCTGCTTCCTCCAGAATAGTCTTCCCTTGTTTCAGAGAAAGAACTAATTACAAACACAAATACGGTGAATTCTGCAGACAACAGATGGACATCCTGCCCTCTGCCGGGAGGAGAGGCCCAGGACCGGCTGGGTTTGGGTCTTGTTCGTTTTGGGGCCTGGGTTGTTTTCACTGTTTGGCTTCTTTTGCCAATATTTTCATTTACGTTTTTATTTTTCATTTATTATTATCTTGGTTCTGCGGCTTTCCTGTGCATCAGTTCATACAAAGCTTCTAAATTCTCTGAAATTCTGGTATTTGGGTTTTTGGGGTTTTTTTTTTAATAATATATTTTCTTCAAAATACATGCAAAGATGGTTTTCACCCATTCACCCTTGCAAAACCTTTGTTCCAAATTTTTTTCCCTTCCTCTCACCCCTTCCCTTAGATAGCAAATAACCCAATATATGTTGAACTTATGTGCGATTCTTCTCTATATATCTCCACAATTATCATGCGGCGCTAGAAAAATCAGATCAAAAAGGAAAATAAAATGAAAAATAAAACAAAATGCAAGCAAGCAAACATCAGAAAGGGTGAAAATACTCTGCTGTGATCCACACTCGGCCCCCACCATCGTCTCTGGGCGCAGACGGCTCTCGCCGGCCTGAGAAAATTCCGTCTCTGTCATTTCTTACGGCCCAGTCGTGTCCCGCCTCCCAGTCGGCCCAGGCAGCCCCCGCTATCAGTGGGCACCCGCTTTGCCTGCAGTTCGTTATGTCGCCACATAGAGAGCTTCTCTTTTCGTCTCCGAGTTCCCGGGCAGCAGGAGCCCAGCCGTGGCGTCTCGGCATCGAACAGGCCGAGCGGTTCCGCCGGGGGTGCCGGCGTTTTCGGCACGGCCGCCCACCTGCGACCCCCGTTTCAGCGTGCCCGTCTTCCCATAGCCCTTGGACGCTTTTCAGTCATTTTCACCAGTGTTCATTGTGGGCCCTCAGTTGTGTCGCGTGTGCTGCCCCAAGAAGCTCCTGGCCAGGTTTCCCTTCTTCAGAGAATTAAATCTCGGTGCTTGGCCTGGGCCTCCCTGAGGAGACCATTCCCGTCTCCAGCTTTCCTTCCTTTCCTCCCCAGGTCCCGGTACCACAGCCACGCCGGGCTTTCCCCTCCCTTCAGGGCCTTTGCTTCTGTCCGTCCCAGAAGAGTCCTCCCTTCTGCCCTTGCTGTACCGGGCCCACTGGCCCAGGCCCAGCTCTACAATCACTCCTTCCCTCCAGGCGTGAGCTTGCCTCTCCCCGTCTGGGAGCACTCTGGCACTCAGGTCGTGTTCTGACCATGCTCTGGTCCTGAGGCCGGGAATCCACCTTAGGATCCGGCCCCGCTTCTGGGACGGAGGTTTGCTGAGGGATTATGGGGGGACGGCACGCTGACCCTGCAGCCTGGAGTGCGGGAGGCAGAGATGTGGTCCATGGACGTGTGCGCCCAGGGCCGTGCCCTAGAGAGAAAGGAAGCGGCCCGAGTTCCATGGACGGGGGGCAGATGAAGGCCTAGGAGGAGGGTGGGGGAGGAAGACGGCCACACCCAGGAAGGGTCCACCCAGGGTCAGTCACACAGGAGATGCTCTGAGATCACCAGTAGTTTTAGTGGCCGGTGGCAAGAAGTGAAGACTTGGCTGAAGGTAAGAAAGTGAGGCAGCCTTCTCTAGGGGGGTCGGGTTGTGAGAGCCAGACCCGGGGTACAGAGGAGCTGGAAATTAAGGGGGAAAGGCTCATTGAAGAGGCTCACTTGCTGCGGGCCTACCTGCAGGGGGTGACTTTAAGGCTCCCCAAGGTCTCTGGCTCACCTGGCTCTGCCAAAGGACCCCACTTTTACTCTGTTTCTCCCAATGGCAAGTCCTCTGGTTCCGTATCGTCTCCTCCAGGCCTTCCTGGCTGCAGGGGGAGCCAGGCTTTCAGAGTTTGAGTCATAGCAATGGCCTTCCCTCGTCTTCCTCCTTCCCTGCCTCTTCCTCCTGCCCTGCCACCAGCTACCATCGTCAGTTGGATCTGGATCCCATCCCCCGGGTGCCGAGGGAAGCCCGCCCCCCTGCCTCGGCCAGGCTCCTGCCACACGTGATTGGCCGGATCCCAGCAATGTGGCCTTATTTGGCCGCTGGAAGCCTTTTGGACTGAGCGGCCCTGGCAGGGGTCTCGGAAGATTTCAGAGCATCATTTCCCCATAAGCTACTGCAGCATGTAACAGGACAAGCCCGGGAGGAGATGGGATGGGGAGAAACTGGGCCAGGTCAGCCTTCAAGGCCAAAACTAAGGGTCCAGGAGGGGTCTGAGAAAAAGTCAGTGCATTTATTTAGCAGGAAACAACCAGAAACTTGGAAGCAGCAGTTCCTGTCCAGGAGGGACAAAAGCATCTGCAGGGGCGGGGAGGGGGGAAGTGGGGAAAGATAAGAAGAAACATTCAAGGGACTCGGACTGCTGGGAATAGGATGGGGAAGGCAGAGGAAGGACCACCCAGAAAGCTGCATCATGGCGCCAGGCTGTGCCCGTTCTGGCCGCCCCCGACGGTCCCTCCGAGAGAACCGGGGCATCCTGGAGATGGGACGGGTCTCAGAGCATCCCCCGGTCCCTCTGGGACCTCCTCCCCAGGGGATCAGCCAGCTTCCAGGACAGGAAACTCCTTTCTCCCCCCCGCCCCATCCCTCTGGGACCTCCTCCCCAGGGGATCAGGCAGCTTCCAGGACAGGAAACTCCTCTCTCCCCTCCTCCCCCCGCTGCCGGGTTGAAATCTGACTCCTTGGAACTTCCAGCCCTTAGTTGGTCCCTCTCTCCCGAGGGGAGCAGAACGGCTCGCCCCTCTCCCAGTGGGCGGCCTTGCCAACGTTGGAAGGAAGCAATGCCATCTTCCTTAAGGCTTCTTTTCCTGGGAGATGTCTCTTGTTCCTCCTGCCAGGCCACATATGGTGCGGATCGAGAGGCCCCTCACCAGCCTATTAAGGAGCAGAGCCCTGAGATGCCGCAGGGCAGGCACCCCCCCATGGGCATCCTGGGGCTGCCTTCCAGGGCGCGTGTGTTTCTAACGTTTGGTCAGAAATTGGCTCGGATTTATCCCACTCCCCTCTGTCTCTCCATCCCCCCAGAAGAAAAAGCCGCCGCCTCTCCCGGCTTTCTGACATAAGGGGCCACGCTCGGCCTCCCCGGCCCGGAGAGCTGCATCGGGCTGCCCAGCGGTGCTGCTTTTCCCATTCTCCACGAGGGAATGCGGCTTGGAGCCGCCATTTTCCCCATCCCAGCCTCCCCCACTCTTCCTCATGAGAGCAAAGCCAGGGGGCACCAGGGCAGGGCCCGAGCCAGAGGCTCCTCCTGACATTTAGTGCCGACCTCCTCGGTGGAGAAGAGGAAGCCAAAGTGGGGATCGCTCCTGGGGGTTCCCCAGAAGGGACTCTCTCTGGTACCGGGTGAACTCGGATCCCAGGCCAGTCACTTGCGGGCCTTAGCGCCCTCAGGTAGAGAGAGGACGCCGGGCTCCTGCTGCTGCCACCGCGGAGCGGTTCTGGGGGTTCTGGGAGCTGGGGGACCAAGCCAAGAGCTCCACTGTGATCTCCTAGCGCAGAGCGGAAGGCCCCAGCCTGGCCACGCCCACCCAACGCTCCGGCACTTAATCGGGTTTTTTAGTCTGTTGTCTTTCCCTCCCACTCCCATCCTCTCCCACACACAACAAAAACCCGAGCAACAGCTGTGCACCGGCCTCGGCTTCCCTTCCTGCAAGTCCTGCGGAGGGGGCTCCCGCTGCGCCTCAGGGCCTCCCCGGGGCTTGGAAAACACTAAGGCTTCACGGAAGGGCTTCCCCGGCCTCCCCAGGGTGCGCCGGGCTTTGCCTCCCCCTGAAGGACCCTCGTCCTGCCTCTGCGACTCTCTCTCCCTTGGCCCGGCCCAGGTCAAGAGGGCCCGCCTGAAGCCTTCCCCGGTGGCCCCAGCCCACGCTGCCGCCCCTCCTTTGGATTCCGGTGACCAGATAGCCTGTCCCCGCCCCCCACGGAGGGTCCCACCTCCTCCTGATTCCGACTTCGATCAGTCCTGTCTCTCGAGAAGAGGGTCAGCTTCAGGAGGCTAAACCAGGATGTGTCCAGCCCGGAGAAGGCAAGGGCCAGAACCGGGGGACCCGTCCGCACAGCCACGCAGCCGGCCCGGCCGTCCTTACTTAGTGCTGGGGCAGGGGTCACATGGCCTGTCCCCGCCGTCCTAGAGTCTGCCGGGCCTGCCACAAGCTGGGCCGCAGCCTCCCCAGGACTTCGGGAAGCAGGCGGGCCCTCCCGGACAGCGCTGCTTTCTTTGTGACCGAGCCCAAGTCCGCCACCCGGGGCTCCTCCGCCGGATCCATCACCCTCGTCCTTCCCTTCAGCTTCCGCCAAGGCTCGGGGTTTCCAGGCGGAAAACCGGGATCCTTCGGCTGGGGCTCAGGGCCGAGGACCCTCCTCTCATCCCTTCACACACAAACACACACACACACTCATACTCTGCCCATTAAGCCTGTCTCTGGCTCATCCAAGTCCTCCTTAAAACCTGTCACCCCAAACCTAGCCCGCTCTCTGCTGGGTCACAGACACGGGGGAAGCCGCTTCATTGTCCCCCTTCAGGATCTGTCTCTGAAAAGCCAGGTAAGAGTAACTCACATTTACATGGAGGCAACATTCCATCCAAATTCCGGATTCGGATCCTGACTTTGGTGACTTGGGGCAATCCCTTTCCTTCCCATCTGTAAAATGGGTGGGCGGGGCCCAGTGAGACCCCTTCTAGCTCTGAATCCCCAGCCCCGTGGGGCGGGATGGCACCTTTGGGCTTACAAAGCCCTCTGGGATCCTCCCAAGCACCCTGGGTGGTGGCTGCTGTTATGAAGCCCATTTGCAGGTTTGGGGGCTCTGACAGCTGGAAATCCTCACCCAGACTGGCTCAAGTTGTGGAGTGCAGCTCCGAGGGTAGTGCGCTGGGGCAGGAACCAGGACCCTTTACCCCGGGCCTTCCCGACCCCAGGGACAGTGCAGGGAGCGGGTCCGGGCCTGACGGCGCCTCTGGGTTGGGGCGGCACAGCCGGGCCGAGCCAATCCCCTCGGCATGCTGGGAAGGCGCGGGCCGAGCAGGCTCAGCAGGCCTGGGCTGTAGCAGGGCAAGGCCAAAGCTGGCCTCTGAGAGGCGGGGGCCCAGGGATCCTGCGGAGGAAGAGGAGGGAGCTGGGCTGGGAGCAGAAGGCCTGGGTGGGGAGGGGTGGAACGCGGGGTCTCTTTGCCCAGAGCCATACGTGGAGAGAAGGTGGAAAGGGGCAGGGAGCCGGGTGGTGGACACCAATTCCGGGGCCACGCTGGGGCCACGGTGTCTCTTTGGCCCACTAGCAGGATGCTGGGTCCCAGAGGATGCGCAGTATTACAGCCCTTGTCCCTGGTTCCATATTGTTGTCCAGAATGGTTGGACCAGTTCACTACTCTACCAACTATTCCTGACTATACTTTTCCCCCTCCATCATTTGTCACTTCTAATAAGCACGAAGTGGTCCTGAGGCTGGATTTTAACCCGGGCTTGGCATTTGTCCCTTCCATTGTTCCGAGGCCTCTAAGATCATAGAATAGGGACGGGCTCTGGCCTGACATTTCACCAGTCAGGGAACTCCCAGGTGAGGGAACTCCCTTCTCCCTTCCCTTGGCATCCTCTCCCGCTAACAGACAGTTCTCCCTTTACATTATACAGACCTTTACTTCTAGGGATTTTTGCATAATGTAAATTAGCCCAAGGAAGGGGTGGGGGAGGGAAGGGGAGACTGGAGGGAGGCAAGAACAGAGTCCGTGGAGGGGGTGGACGGATGATTTAGGTCACATGGGACCAGAGACAGAGAAGGGAGAGCAGAAAGAGGACCACGTAGGCTGGGGCCGACCCCATGAGAGCCTGAACAGAAGGGAGGGGAAGCGGAGGAGGCGGACGCTGGGGCCCACACAGACAGAGGCGGGCAGGAGAGAATGAGTGGCAGGGGACAGATCGGAGGTGCCCAAAACAGGCAGAACATGTGGAACGTGTGGGCCGGGGAGGGTGGGGAAAGATTGGCGATCTCAAGCCAAGCCCCCAAATCCTGGGTAGTTTAAGGGAGGATATTAAGATCTCAAGCTAATCCCCTAATCCCCAGTGGTGATTGGGGGGGGGGGGGGGACCAGCAATCTCAAGCCAAATCCCCAGTCTCTGGTAATGGCTTGAGGAGGGACATTGGAGGTCTCAAGCCCCTTATCCTGGTCATGATTTGGGGGAACATTGGAGATCTTAAGCCAAGCCCTGGAGGTACTTGGAGGGCACAAGTCGCTAACTGAGGAGCAGGAGTGGAGAAAGCTCAGTGACCAGGAAAGTTCGGTTTCTTTGGGGTGCAGATTTCTTTTTCGTCTGTTCTAGTCTGAGACTTGCTGAAGGCACTGGCACATTGAGAGATTTTCCCAGAACCCCACAGCCAGGATGGATCAAAGGCTGACCAGAGACTCACATCTTCACAACTTCAAGACCAGATCTACCCATTTGGCCACACTGCCTGTCCCCCACACTGTTATCTTAGACTGCCCCACAGATCTTCGGGATCCTGCGTATCAGAAGGAACACCCCCTGGAGGGGGACAAATGACCCCAATTTCCCTCTTGGCCCCACTGTCTTCCAGCTAAGTGAGCTGCCTCCACTACCCCAGAGGGCTGCTCTGAACCAATATTGGTTGAATCCAATCGTGACCCTCGGGGAGCCAATGCAAGCATGAGAATGCCTCCTATCAATTTTCAGAGGAAAGCTTGGGGCCCACAGGGTAACTGAGGCAGCGCATTAGCTCCCCGGCCTCAGGCTCTGGGAAGATGTGACAGGAGAGAATGAATAGGAGACTCCAGGCAGGGTGAGCTTCCTAAGAGGAGCGGCTGAAAGGAAAAGCCCGAAGAATAGAGTCCTTGTTCTCCGCTCCTTGGCAGAGTTGGGGGTGGCTTCCGCTGGTCCCCTCTCCCTGCCCCCCCTAACTCTCCACCTGATGCCCCAGAGCTTCATACCTCAGCATCGAGTCCCTAAAAAGGCAAGAAGCTCTTCTGCCCCAGGTTGTACAGCTTATATAACCCACTGGTTCAGCTAGCTTCAATAAACATTTAGTAATCACCTACTGGGTGCAGGACTTAGGCTGAGCTCTGGGGGGGAAAATGAAAATTCATTCAGTTCTTGCCCTCGGGGAACTTCGTTCAAATAAAAGCTTATGTTCTATCGTTTCTCCTTCGGTCTGGAAGAGGACCTGGATTTCAGTGAGGGAGGGCTGGGCAAGGGCACCTGCCTCACCTTCCCCTCCAGAGCCAGCTGGGGCCAGGAGACCCGATATAGATGGCCATGGATGTGAGGAGAGACCTAGGCTTTGGCAGTTGGGGTTAAGGTACCACCAGGGTCACACACTAGTGTCGTGTCTGAACTCAGGCCCTCTGACTCCAGCTCTGATGCTCTAGCCACTGGGCCATCCAGCTGCCTCAACTAAAGGGCAGTGGGGAAGGGAGAGATACAACTGATGCACCCAGAAAGCAGCCTCCAAAATCCTGATTTCAAGGCAAATCGGGATTAAAAGGGATGGAAGAAATCAATTCTGTACATGAAGGACCATCTCTGCAAAGGCCTGGATAGGAGCAGAAAGCCCGAGACTGGGATGCAGAGAATGCACGAATGGGAGTAAGAGGAAGGAAGGGCTGTCAGGTAACTTATAGCAGATGGTCAGTAAATAAGCATTTATCAGCACCTACTGTATGCATGGCACTGGGCTAAGCACAGGGGACACAAAAGGAGAAAGACAGTCCCTGTCCTCAGGAGCTCCCGGGCTAATGGGGAAGACACCAAGAATTCTGTGCAAGCTATGGAGAAGCTAGCTTCAAAGGGGACGTGGTTCTAGAATTCCTGTACAAGGGGGGTTTAATTAGGGCTTGAAAAGGGGGCAGAGAAAAGGGTGAAAAGCTGGGAGGCAGCTCAGGGAAATGCCCGGAGCAGAGAATGGAGGGTCTTTTTCTAGGGAAAGCACAAGGCAAGGATTAAGAGGTAAGGAAAAACAGGAGGGGGCCGGGTTAGGAAGGGCTTTGAATGTCAAACAGAGCATGTATATTTGCTCCAGGAGGCAACAGGGAGCCGCTGTAGGAGAGGGACAAGATGAAACCTGCACTTTGGGAAAATCATTCCAGTGACTGAAGATGAATTGCATGGGGGGAGACTTAGGGCAGGCGGACTCACCAGCAGCTATTGCTATAATCCAGGCATGAGACAATGGGCGGACCAGAGCAGGGAGCGTATTCAAGCGTTAGTTGGTCACACAAACAAAACCAAGAGAAACAAGATTAAAAGGGAAGTACAAAGTTAGGGGGAAATCTTTATAGCCAGTGTTTCTGATAAAGGTCTCCTTTCTAAAATAGAGAAAGAACTGTCAAATTTACATGAATACAAGTCATTCCCCGATTGATAAAGAATATGCAGATGATGAAATGATGAAAAAATGCTCTAAATCATTATTCATTAGAGAAATGTAAATGAAGATACCTCAGGTACCGCCTCACACACCTGTCGGATTGACTAAGATGACAGGAAAAGCTAATGATAAATATTGGAGGGGATGTGGAAAAACTGGACAATGATACATTGTTGGTGGAGTTGTGAACTGATCCAACCATTCTGGAGAGCAATTTGGAATTATGTCCAAAGGACTATCAAACTGCACACCCTTTGACCCAGTAATACCACTAATGGGTCTGTATCCCAAAGAAATCATAAAGGAGGGTAAAGAACCCACATGTGCAAAAATGCCTGCAGCAGCTCTTTATGTGGTAGCAAAGAACTAGAAAATGAGTAAATGCCCATCAATTGGGGATGGCTGAACAGTTTGTGATATATGAAGGTAATGGAATATTATATATGTTATAAAATAATATATACATTATATAATTATACTATATAATAATTGATACTATATATAATATATAATATAATGTGTTATTATATATATAGAGAGAATTAGTTCTATAAAAAAATGAAGAACAAGCCGATTTTAGAAAGGCCTGGCAAGATTTACATGAACTGATATTGAGCAAAACAAGCAAAACCAGGAATGCAGTGTACACAATAACGACAAGATTGTGTGCTGATCATTTATAAAATTATGAAATTCTTCTCAGTGGTTCAGTGATCCAAATAATCCCAATAACCTTTGGATATAAAATGCCACCTGCATCCAGAAAAAGAACTAAGGAGACTGAATGTAAATCAAGATGCTCACTTCTTTTTTCTGTTTTTTTTTTTATTTCTCCCATGGTTTTTCCCTTTTTTTCTGATTTTTCCTCTCTTCAATATGATTCATAAAGCAATTTATATTAAAAATGTAAAATTTCAAAAAGAGAGAGAGAGCTGACACAGAGGTAAAATCTTGGATAGAGAAGCTAAGGTGCAGTGAGAAATCCAGATGACTCCTAGATTGAAAGCCGGAGGGAAGACTGAATGGCATTGCCCTTTGCAATAATAGGAAATGTAGGCATGGGGAAGGACTTGGGGGGAAAATAAGCTTAGTTTGGGACGTGGACATCTTGCTTGAAAAATGACTGCAGAGATGAGCTCAGCAGAGTGGCTGGGACCTAGAGGGAGATTTGAGAATCAGAATTCATGGGAGTTCATGCGATCACCAAGTAAAGTAGTACCGAGTAAGAAGAGGCTGAGTGCTGGGACTGTCACAATTAATGGGCAAGACCTGGCTGCATATACAAGGAAGAAGATTGTAGAGCATGTTTCATTGCTGACTGGAGTTTGTATTTGCCACGAGGTGATGGGGAGCTATTGAAGATGTTTGCGTAGGGAAGTGAGACGTGCAGATCTTTGTTTTAGAACTGCTGTTAGAGCTGGAAGAGATGTTAGGGACTTCTCCCAGCATGATGTAGTGGAAAGAGGACAAGATTTAGTCAGAAAATAATAACGATAATTAACATTTATATAGTGCTTACTCTACGCCAAGCTCTGGGCTCAGTGCTTTACAAATGTTATCCTATTTAAGCCTCACAACAACCCTGGGAGGTAAGTGCTACTATTATTTTTACAGTTGAGAAACTGAATCAGACAGTGGTTACATGGCTTTGCCCAGGGTCACACAGCTTGAAAGTATCTAAGGCAAGATTTGAATTCAGGTCTTCTTGATTCTGGACCCAGCTCTCTCCACTGAGCTACCCTCTGCCTCAGAAACACTGAGTTCCAGAACTATCTCTGCCATTTTCTAGGAGAATAATCATTTGTCTCTTCTCTCATTTGAGCCTGAGTTTCATGGTATTTAGAGTGTGAGTGGGGAGGGGCGGGAGGGAGATGGGGGACATAATATCACTGCCCCACCTAAGAACACTAAGAAATGTTGTGAGAAAAGTACTTTGTTAACTGGAGAAAGTGCTACAGGAAAGAGAGAGACAAAAAGAGCTAGAGAAAGACAAAGACAAAGAAAGAAAGACAGAGAGAAACAAAGATAGAGAGAAACACAGGAAGAGAGGCAAAAAAAGAGAGACAGAAAGAAGCAGAGAGACAGAGAGACAAACAAAGAGAGACAAAAACAGAAACACAGAGACAGAGACAGAAAGAAACAGAGAGACAGAGAGACAAACAAAGAGAGACAAAAACAGAAACACAGAGGCAGAGACAGAGACAGAAAGAAACAGAGAGACAGAGAGACAAACAAAGAGAGACAAAAACAGAAACACAGAGGCAGAGACAGAGACAGAAAGAAACACAAACAGAGAGAGAGAGAAAGAGAAAAACGCAGATAGAAACAGAGAAGCAGACAAACAGAGAAAAGAGACGGATAGAATCACAAAAAGGCAGAGAGAGACAAAGAAAAAGAAAAAGATAGAGAGAAAAACACTCAAATCTTGCTTTTAAGGGAAAGACTTAGCCCGGAGAATGCACTTACTCAAGATCTTATCTTCAATAAGGAGTAAACTTTTCCAGAGCAGAACAGCATTCTCGGAACAGGCCAGGTGAATTCTCCACATGCCAGACCTGTGACCGGGAAGTTTCCAGGGCTCAGGCCATTTTCTCCTGCTCCTTTGCTCCTTCCCTCTCAGCCTTTCCCACTGGGAATGTGCACTGTGCCTGAATACCCAAGCCACCGGGACAATTTGTAATAATCCAGGCTGAGAACAATTCTGGTTTTCTGTCTAAAAAGGAAGCTGCCCTGTTTCTAAGTGAGACACTTCTCATTATCCCATTATCCCTTAGGACCTGACCATACCTCGATTTACAGAGTCATGGAATTTTGTTCTAGTTTGGATCATTCTCCCAAATGGGGAAACAGGATCAGAGAGTCAAGGGACTTAAGTTCATTCAATTGCTGACTTCTAAGTCCAGAGCCTGTCCTATACCACCATACAACCCTTTCCTGAGATAACTTTCCTTTCCTCGAATGTAACCTGGGAAACCGGGAGGGAGGCCCCTCCCTATCTCTGTTCCTGACTCTATTACAGCCCTTGTCAAATTCCATGAAGTCACAACCAGTTCAATGGACACACAGGCTCTGTGCTAAGTGATAGGAAGACAGAGACCAAAATGAAATTCAAGTTTCTTCTCTTCCCCCATCCCCACCTTTCTCTTTAGTATTTGTACACTCAGTGTTTAGTACAATAGTTAGCACATAGTAGGTGCTTAATAAATGTGTGATATTATATAATATATAATAAATAAAAAAATTATTAAAATAAAAATAAAATATTGTAAAATATTATTAAAACAAAAACATAATTTAAAACTATAATAAATAAATAAACCAAAACTGAGAGGATAAATTGGAATAGAAAGAGACTTGAAGCAGGGAGCCCAAGCAGTGATCCATTTATTGCAATAATCCAGGGATAAGGTGAGGAGGATCGATATCAGGGTGGTCATGGTGACACTTAAGCTCTGTTTGCCAAATCCTTTTGCTAAGAAAAGCCCAGGAACACAGGGTCATGAAGAGTAGAGCATTAACAAACAACAACAGTGATAATGGAAGATTTTACGGCAAATAGCAACTTGGAGTCATTGAAAGAGCTACCTAAGCTCCCCAAAGCAACTGAGCCTAATTTCTTCCCCCCTTTCACTTCTTGGGCCTGTGGATTGTCTTTCTGCAGCCCTTGTTTCAGATATGTACGTATGAAGTTACTCGATGGCCTGCCCTTCATGTCATCATCTGAGCAAATGGCTTTTTTCATCCACTTGGGTTTCCCCATGTAGATAGTTAAGCTGAAGTGATTTGATCTCCATGAGGAGGCTCACAGCAGACTAGGACCTCATTCAATCGGTTCAACAATACCTACAGACAGGAGCATCTAGTGAAGGGAAGCCATTGTCCATTAGGACATAGCATCCTACTATCAAACAGCTTTCTTTCAAGAATTGTTTCAACCCTGTCTAATTCTTCATGAGTCTTTCGAGAATTTTCCTGACTGAACTGAGGCGGTTTGCCATTTCCTTTTCCAGCTCATTTTATAAATGGGGAAACTGAGGACAACAGGGTTAAGGGACTTGTGCAGGGTCACACAGCTGGTTAGTGTCCAAGACCAGATTTGAACCCATGAAGATGAGTCTTCCTGACTCCAAACCTGGCACTCTGTGCACTTCACCATCTAGCACTACTCGCATACCATGGTAGCATACCCAACAAGTACTTCTGTCTGGTCTCCAAAAAGGGTGAACCGACCACCTTCCAAGGAATCCCATCCCACTTTGGGATGGCTCTTCGTGTTAGGAAATTTCTCCTGCTCTTAGGCTGAAATCAGTGTTTCAGCAACTTCTTCCTGTCTCTTCATTCTCAGGGAGGCAAAAGAACAAGTCTCCTCCCTCCTCCTTGGCAGTACCCTTAAGATATTTGATCACATCTTAATCCCTTTAAATCTAGGGTCACTATGTCTAATTCCTCCAACTGATTTTTATATGATTTGAACTAAGGTCTTTCACCAGATTGTGCCCAGATGCCATCTTGCTGATGAGTTAGAGTGAACTTCAAGTCCACTAAACCCCTGTTTTCAGAATACCTGCTACCCAAACAAACTCCCCTCACCCTGAAGCTGTGAGCTGAAATTAAAATAAAAATGAACTAAAAATGAGTAAACCGGTTCACTGAAAAAAACAAGAGAACAAATATATCAAATGATTGAAATCCATATATTTATTCTTTTGAAATTAGAAATAAAAGTGAAAATCCATTAAGTCCAATGCTCCCATTTTACAGATGAGAGAGAGAATGACTCGTCCAGTGTCATGCAAGTGGTAAATTTGGTTCATAAAGGAAAATAAAAATCCTGCCCGCTGGGAGCTTTCACCTAGTGGAGAAGTCAGCCTCCATCACGATATATGGGCAATGTGGTATATGTACCGGCTCGAGGGAATGAAGGAAAGCTTCGTGTAGGAGGTGGCACTTTGGCTGAGCTCTGAAGGAAACGAGCACTCCTGCAGACCTACAGAGCTCCTCCGACCCTTTTGTGGGCATTAGCTCTGTTCTTTTACCCAAGGAGAGGCTCTGGCCCCCCATCTCCATCATAAAGCTGGACACAGATGCTGCCCTCAAAGAGCCTACAATCTAATCCCATAATGCATTTCCTCTTGTGGATGTAGGACTGGACCATCGGTGAGGTTCCTTTCAACCAATTCTGTGATTCTGTACTGACGCGAAAGACAAGTCCACAAATAAGTTTAATGCAATGGTGAAAGCCTGAGGGTTCGAATCTGGGTCATCCTGCTTGCTGCTGGTGAGCCATTTTCTAAAACAAAGGGTACAGAAGGCTCAACATGGTCACTGACTCTCATATCTGTTACTTATATATACCTGAGCAGATCACTTAACTTTCCTAGATCTCAGTTTCCCCGTCTGTAAAATAAAGGGCTTGGCCCTAGAAGTCCCCTTCAACACTCCATGTGTGATCCTATGATCCTTTGTCTTAAACTACCATTTACTAACACTAATGACTAACTGGAGGTCTGCCCCAAGTGGGGGATTATGGGTGAGGACTCCGGGGCTCTCCCGGGGCTGTGCTCCCCGTCTTTTCCCCCCATGTTTGGTCCCTGGAGATCATGGCCATGGAGTCCAACATTCCTACTCTCCTTCTCCTGTGGGGAAACCTCTTCTCTCTGAGCCCCCAGCTCCAGATTTCCGCTGCCCAGCTTGGGGAGGGGAAGGGAAGGAGGGGGGCTGCAGGTTGTGCGCCCCGAGAGCCCAGGAAGGGAGGCTCCAGCAGATTGCCATTCTGGGTAGCTTTCTCTTCCAGTAATTTGGAGATGCCTCTGGGCCCTTCCAGAAGACAACTTATAAGGACTTGTGCTCTGCTTGTTTATGAAAGCAGAGCTGGAAGGGAACAGAGCTAGTAGCACCCAGGGCCTGGCTCCACCCCTCCGGGCCTTTTGCATACATTTTTCAAGGAATAATTCATTCAACTCCCCGGCATCCCCTCTCCGGGTCAATATATTGAAATAAAACACCTTATATGGCAATCCTTCCAACACACCCTAAGTCATCCCTTTTAGGGGATCTGCTCGGGGAAGATCCGCCTCCCAACTTTTATATTGCTCTGGTATTTATACCAAAGCCCCAGCAGATCCAGGGCCCTGAAACCAGGAAATCCTGCGACCTCGGTGAGTAGCTGCGGCCGTGCTGAGGCCTCTGGGACGGACGGAGGGAAGGAGGGAGAGAGAGAGAGGGAGGAGGAGGGCGTGGGATGTGATTGGGCGGCTTGAGTGGGTGACACTGGGTCTTGGATGACAGGATCGGGGACCCTCCGTGGCCGAGTCAGTCCGACCTCTTTGTCGGGGAGGTTACTTGTCCAAGGTCCTGCAGCTAGATTTAAATCCAGGTCTTCAGCACTTTTCCTCCCCCATTATAGATTTAGAGTGGGGGAGGGCTAGAGAAGCCTCAGAGGGCTAGCCCAGTCCCCTCCCTGTGTGGATGAGGAAAGTGAGTCTCCAGAAGTGAAGTGAGATTTGAAGTTGGAGCCCCTCCCCACCTCCTCCCCCAGGCCCTCCTTGAGACTTGGGATCTAAGGGTCCGTCAATAATCATCTGTTTAGTGCCTGACTTGGGGCAGAGACTGCCAGGGGTGCTGTGTGGACAGCGACCTTCCTAAGCTCACTTCTATACTTCTGAGGACTCCAGCCCGGCTGTGGGGACAGATAAGGGAAAGCCAGGCCACCCCAGAGGGCCTGGGGCCCGACCTGGCTCTGCTGCTAACTGCCTGGGTCCGTGTCACAAGGGGCTGCTCTGAGGTCACCCTGGGAGATGGGCGTTCCCCCTCACTGGGCAGCAGGATGCCTCTTGCTGGATGTGCTGCCGTACCAGGAACCCTCCACCAATCCCCCACAAGCCCGAGATCATGGCCACTCCCGGTCAGCTCTAACTCCCAGCATTCTCAAGGAAAACAATGTTAGGGACAAGGAAAACAATGTTAGGGACTAAGACTAGGAAGAAGGTTGGTCCATTCGGAAGAGGCTTTTCCTGTGGAAAGAATCCTGGATGTAGTCATGGAACTTGGGTTCCAATCCGGACTCTGAAGTTGGCTTCTCTCTGTACCTCAGTTTATTCATCTGTACAATGGGCCGGTGGAGGCTGTAGTCAGGGAGCTCTGGGGTCCCTTGAGCTCACTGTTTGGTGCTGGACTGTGACTTCACTGAGAAAACTCCCCTCCCCCACCCCATACAGAGCCACAACTTCTAGCCTTAGATAGTTGCCCAGAGCAGGGGGTCCTGAGGAGGTCGAGTGACCTGTCCAGAATCATCGAGACAACTTGCTCAGGCCGGAGGTGAGCCTGGAAGCAGATCTCGGAGATTCGTTCTGCCTATGACAGTGAGGATGATGAAGAGGCAAGAAAAGGAAGACCCGCTAAAATTTGAGGGGCAATTAAAGGTTGGCAAAGCAATTTGCATACATGCTCTTCCTTGAACCTCACAATGATGCTGAGAGGTAGGTGACATATCTATTCTCCATTTTGGAGATGAGGAAACTGAGACTTGGCCGGCTAGCAAGCGTCAGAGGCGGGATTCCGACTCGGGTCTGGTAGCGGAAGGCCTTCGAGCTCTAAGCCCACCATTCGCAATTTGGGGGGAAAGGCTGTGGGGCCGTGGAGAGACGGCAGTCCTGAGTTCAAATCTGGGCTTAGATACTTACTAGCTGTGTGATCTTGGACAAGTCACTTAACTCTGTCTGCCTCAGTTTCCTCATCTGTAAAATTAATTAGAAAAGGAAATGGCAAACCACTCCAGTATTTTGGTCAAGGAAATCCCAAAAGGGGTCACGATGAATGGGACACAACTGAAAGTTACTAAACAACAGGAGCAAAACTCATTAGGGGGCGTGATGGTGCAGGGAAGGAGGCTGGATTGTGAGTCGTATAGCCACGGATTATTTATTTCAAGGCTCCCTCAAAAAGGGAGACTACAGGGTGATGTGGAGGTTTCTCCTGCCCTTGGCTTGGGGGCCGCTGGGCTTTCTAGGTCCTGAGGGGGAATAAAGTGAAGGTCATAAGGCACAGTGGAAAGAACCCTGTCTGGAAGTAGCAGGCATGGATTCAAATTCTGCTATTATTATGCCCGGGTCCTTGAGAGAACAAATCCCTTCCCTTATCTAGCTTCTCCGAGCCTGTCTCCCCATCTGGAAAATGGAGAGGTCAAACTAGAATCAGGAGTTCTTAAGCTAAGGTCTGTGAACTTTAAAAAAAAAAAAGTTTTGATAAATAGATTTCAGTGTGATTTATTGCCTTTTGGAAGCCCGTGAATTTTTCTTTATGCATTTAAAAATATTGTTCTGAGAGGAGGGCGGTAGTTGCAGCAGACCGTTGGCTCCAGTCAATCCCATGGTTCATCTCGACGTTATGTCTGCCACGCAAATTGTTCTGAATGAACTGGTGGTGGCTGGGACTTCAGAGGAAATGTCCTGTCTAGATAATCTCTTGTAGGAATAAGATTTCCATGTTTGGGAGAAATGGGAATCGCGTTTCCCTCGGAGAAGCTGGGTCTGTTTGCCTCAGGCTTGACTGATGATCTAAGGGACTCCTGCCTTCAGATTTCCTCTTGGCGGAGGGTGAATAAATAAATCCATTCGGTCTCATAGAGATGAGGACCCTCAAGGGGACAGGACATGAGGAGAAAAACCAGATCCTTTGCTTTAATATAGGATTTTAGAACTAGGAGAGGCACTGTATGTAGCCCATGGGACAGATCAAAGCTAGAAGTGTCCTTAAAGCTAGGGAGAGCTGGCTGGGTTCAAGTCCCCCTTGCGGGCAGACACTGACTCTGTGACTCTATTTCCCCTCTCAGGAATCTAGGCAACTCTTTAAGACCATAATTTGTAGAGAAAATGGCAGCCTGCTTTGGCAGGAGGTTCCTCATGCCAAGGAAATTAAAAATCCAGTCTCCCCACCCATTCTGTACGCCAGCCCTAGACTTGTAGGGTCCCCCTCAGACTTACAAAACTGGCAAGTTGTTAGGACTGAAGGAACCTTGAAATAATAATAACAACCAACATTGCTAGGATAGAAATGAAGCTGCGAAAGCCCTTTGCTCTCTTTATCTCAGTGCTCACTGGGAGGGAGGACTGTCCCTCCCCCCTTTTACACGAGAGAAAACTAAGAATCAGAGGGGCTGAGAAAAGTGCCATTTTCACACAGCTGATAAATACTAGCAATTAAATTCGAACCTCCCCTAGTTCCAGAGTGGGCAGTCTGGCCACTGTCCAGAATACAAGCCCAGGCTCCCCCGGTTCTAGAGTGGGCAGTCTGGCTACTATCCAGAATACAAGCCCAGGCTCCCCTGGTTCTAGAGTGGGCAGTGTGGCCGCTGTCTAGAATACAAACTCAGGCTCCCCTGGTTCTAAAGTGGGCGGTCTGGCCGCTGTCCAGAATACAAGCCCAGGCTCCCCTGGTTCTAGAGTGGGCAGTGTGGCCGCTGTCTAGAATACAAACTCAGGCTCCCCTGGTTCTAGAGTGGGCAGTCTGGCCACTGTCCAGAACACAAGCTGGAGCTCCCTTGGCTCTGAGCCCTGGGCTCTTTCCACTATAGCACCATCAGGGCCCTCCCTGTGAAGGAGAGCTTTCGAGGCTTTTGACCTTCTAGTTTGTAGACAAGGCAATCCAAGTTCAGACACGAAAAGACTTCCAGGATCATCAGCTCTAGAGCTGAATGGAGCCACTAAGATCCCTTCATTTGTCTCCTTCGGAGCCCGAGGTCCAATGGAAGGGGGTGACTGGGTCCTTTGTGCACCCAGATGGGGAGAGAGAGCAGAAAACTTGATTCCCAATCACTGAATCACAGAAGCTTAGAACGGAAGGAACTTCGGCAGCCAGGAGCTAATGCAATCCATGCCTTTTTAAAAAAGAATTCAGGCAAAGCCAGCCAACAGATCATTCTCCAGCCTTGTCCCTGAAGACTTCCACGCGAGGAAGAGCTCCCCAAAGCGGAGATTACTCATCCCTTTTGGACAGCTCCTCCGGGTTATTTTTCCAGACCCCGATTCTCCATCTGCTTCTCCACAACCCACCCTCCATCCTGGTTTTGCTCTCTGGGATCAATCAGAGCAAAGTTATTCCATCTTCCTCAGGACAGCCCTTTCTTAAAGACCAGAGCAAGTCATTTCCCTCGAATTTCTGACCCAGGAGAAGAGGGAGTGGCAAGGGTCCCTTCTAGGGACAAATCTAGAAGTCTAAGAAAGTCATTATTCCTGAAAAGTAATTCTAGAGGCATAGAATATCTAAGGATGCTAGGAGGAAAGGGCTTTGTAGCTCTACAGTATGGTAAGTGGAAGGTAATCTGAAGTGGAGACTGAGTCAATCTCAGATTCAGGAAAACCTGAATGACTTTAAATCCTCCCTCAGACACATATTAGCTGTGTGACATGAATCTCTGTTGTCTCGGTTTCCTCATGTGTAAAATGGGGATGTGTACTTCCTACCTCCCAGGACTGCTTTACAAGGAAAAGGCAATGGAAAGAGCACTGGCTTAGAAACAGAATTCCTGGGGTTTTTTGCCTCAAATGCTACTCATGTGACTGCCCAAATCCCACTCCATGTGCCTCCATTTTCTCATCTGTAAAATGGGACTGAATGTCTTTTAAGGTCTCCAGATGTAACTCAATGAGCACATTTTTAAAAAGCTAGAGAATTAACACTGTAGCACTACAAATATAGTCCCTCGAACTACATGAGGGTTTCTAGCATCCATTTTGGTCCATCTCTTACTTAAAACCATTACTCATGAGCACCCATTTCTTTCTGAATTTCTACCCCATTCCTGCTCCCAGTCAGCCAAAAATTAAGCAGGTGACACAATCACAATAAGGTAACAGGGACATTTATTTTAAAATGAAGATAAACAACAAAGAGTTAAAAATCAGCCAAGGAGCAATCCAGGTACCATTTTCCAAATGAGTTGGCAGCTCTTGAGTGTCTCTTGAGAACATTAAAGAGAACCAAATTCAACTTTGTATTTTTTCAGCACAATGAATGGGAGATTCATTGGTTTCATTCACTCAAAGACTTCTTGAGGAGATCGGTATCTTTCCAGGGCTCCCTTGCTCTGTCTCCTCTTGGGCCACCATTTTTGGTCAGAATTTCAGAACTTTACAGGTAGAAGAAACCCCAGATTGTCATCTAGCCCAAATTCTTCCATTGGCTGATTTATTATCATTTTGCTCTTCTAAATTGATTCACTGCCACTGGAAAAAATAAAACATATTTAAATGCCTTATGTAATAATAGTAGGGGTAGCTAGGTGGTGCAGTGGATAGAGCACTAGCCCTAAAGGCAGGACAACCTGAGTTCAAATCTGATCTCAGATACTTAATACTTTCTTGGCTGTGTGATCCTGGGCAAGTCACTTAATCCCAATTGCCTCAGCAAAAATAATAATAATATATAGCATTTATATAATACTTTAATGTTTGCAAAGTGCTTTACAGATACTATTTCATTTGATCTTCACAACAACCCTGTAAGGTAGGTGCTGCTATTATTCCCATTTGCAGACAAGCAAAGTGAGACTGAAGGAGGTTATCACTTGTCCAGAATCACAGAGTATCTGTGGCAGGATTTGAACTCATGATTTGCTTACTCCAAGCCCATTGAGATAACACATATAGCTCTTTGAAAACCTTAAAACTGCTTATAAAATGCTTGCTATGCTATCCACTGTTCTACTTTGTTGGGAATAGATTCCAAATTGTTTACAATTTTTAAATGAATATTCAATCTTTAATAGATTTCTTGTCCCCTTCTCTTCCTTGTCCCTTTCTGATCACTTTTTCTGCTGTGTACTTATAAATATCACTATCATCATCATCATATTATTATTGCTGTTATTATTGTAGTTTTGGTTATCTCTATTTGTCTACCTGCCTTTGAAAGACCCAAGAAGTGATTCATAGAAGAGGGATTAGTGGAACAAATTCTGGACATCTCTTCTCTCCCCTCACCTGGACCTGACACTGAGGCCAGTCTCTGTTGCTAAGCGATCATTCGGACCCCAAAGGAGCTGAGGGATAGACTTTTATTGGAGAGAGGAGGAGAAAGAAGAATCCCCAGAATTCATTTCACTAAGCCCCCCTTTCCTGACCTTTGAACAGTTACAAATGGAGTTAGACCATGTTCTCCAGGCGGCAATGTTTTCTAATTCTTTGTAGGTTCTGCCTTTTGCTATTTCCACTTAATTCAATAAACTCATATCTTCATCTATAAAATGAGAAAATGGGCCTAAAAGACCTTTGTGCTTCCTTCTAGCAGTGACCTTCCTAGTCTCAGGCCCCTTTCACACTAATATTTTCTTCCCTCTAAGGTCCTTTCCAGCTAATGATCCATGTTCTATATGGCTCTAATGCCTCTTCTAGATCTGGCATTTGATATTCTATGTTCTAAGGTCCTCCCCACTCTGATGTTCTATTTTCTCTGTTCCAAAGTCCATCCCAGCTCTACCATTCAATGCTCTGTCGTTAAGAGGAAAAGTCAGGAGGGAAATTAATTGTAAGACCAGGCAGAATTGTGATTAATCTCTCCAACTAAAATGTCTTTACCCTGCTCTCTTCTCAGAGTTATTTGGTCTGGTTTCTTCTTTTAGCCTTTACATTTGAACTTAGCTCATAGAAATTAGAGATAGAAAGGATCTTTAAGCCCTTCATTTTACAGGGGAGGAAACTGAGGTTTAGAGAAACTAAGGGATTTGCCACAGTCATAGTCAAATAGTCACAACGATCACAATCAGATCCTCTGACTTTAGGTTAAACAGTTCAATTAAATTTGACAAACGTGTATTAAGCAAATATGTGAGGCACCAGAGATTAAGACAATCCAGTAAAATGTCAGCAATATGTCTAATGTTAAAAGATGCCATATTACAGTTAGCTCAAGAAAGTATGAGATTGAATTAATGATATAGGTGACAAAATTCAATTCAAGCTCAAAAATATCAAGAGGTTAGAAAAGAACTTATATAATACTTTAAGTTGCCACTGATAATGAGATACTACGAATATTGAACTTTTAAACAATCAGAAATGTAGGAATCGAACACAACCAAATAATTTCCCCCCAAAAAAATTATAAAAATCAAATTGGGAGACTTCAATAACTTACTAACGGAGTATGATAAATCAAATGAAAAGATTAACAACAAAAAAAGTAGTTACTTAGCTCTTTTCACTGCATTGTCCTGCCTCCAATCTGTGCCCATTTTATCTCTGCCCTTACTTGCCTAATAGTCCCTAAATTTCTTGAGGGTAGGTAGTTTTTTTTTTCATCTTTTTCGCCAGCTTCTAAAAGAATGCCTTGTACAAAGTAGATGTCAGAGTTGGAGTGCTGCAGGAGAAGCACCAACTTCTCTGAGAGTATGGAAGAGGAAGAATTCCCTTCCAATCTCAGGTTGAGTGGAAGTTTCCTGGTACAAGCTGCATTTGAAATGGGTTGTGGTAGGATAGGGTTTGTTTAAATGAATATAGATACAGAGGAATATTCTCTGTGTGTGCTTGGGGGGAGGGTAACTTGGAAAGCTGATAATAAAGATAAGATTGGGAAACACCAACATTCATCTCCTTTAAAATTGAGAAAGTTGAGACATTTTACTTGAATTTATGTAGCTAGTCAATAGAGGAGCAATAATTTAAACCCTCATTCTCTGAATCTCAAAAAGCAACTAGAAAGCATCTTCTTAGAAACTACCATCCAAAACCCTGAGGATCTTTTTAATTTCTTTTTTTTTTAAGAAAGGTTATCTTTTGCCTCTTTTCTTACCTAGCCTTAATGATTGAATGGGTCTTGCCTCAGACAACTTAAATCTCATAAAGACCTTGTCTTAAAAAGATCAAAGTCTCCTATTGCATCTGGGGCTATCTCTAGGCATCCTGATCTATGTCTTGCTGTTCAGCACAGATGGCCTCTGAAGGAGAGCGTGAGATTGCTGATTTTGCACAGTGTTGCCTCACTTAAATCCAATTCGCTTGCAACCAAGAGAAAACAATACTAACCTCAGTCTTCGACCTATAGGAAACCACCTCGTGTAGCAGCAAGTATTAATATAACCATTTTACAGATGAGGAAACTGAGGTCCAGAAAGATGACAGGATTTGCTCTAAGATCTAGCAAATATCGAAAGACAGTTTTTGAATATACATCTTCCAGACTCTAATCTAGTATGCTGTCCACCACGTGTTTCTAAGTGTTTGTAGAAAGTACTCAGAAACAAATCTCCTGCCTTTCACATGATTTCTAAAGTCCATTTCAGTTCAAGACTCATGATGTTATGATTTCATCCAACCATGTCACAGATAAAGACCCTTCAATGACAGTCCATCTCTTTTTGCTATGCTTTTACACGAGCTGCCATCATGCCTGTTTTTCACCTCTGCCTCTTGGAACCCCAAGCTACCTTCAAGACTCAGCTTGAGACAACTTCCTTATCTGGTGCTTCCTTATCTGGTGTTTGTTCATGTCTCCTCCCAGCCCCAACTCCAGCCTCAATCACTGTGTATTTACTTTGTGTTTATATTTACCTGTGAAAATATTGTAGCTCTCTAGGAGAACGTAAGCTTCTCAAGGAAAAGAAATGTCTCCTTTTTGTATTGGTATTCCTACTGCCTACCTTTGTTCCTTAGTTTCTTCTCTAGAAGCATGTAGAGCACCAAATTATTTAGAGCCAGGATCCTGCCTTCAATAGATATTTGTTAAGCTTCTTCTATCTGCCAGGTTCAATGCACCCGGGCATCGTGGGGAGTCCAAGTATTATGCTAGACACTGGGAATCCAAACAACAAGAATGCAGTGGCTACCATTTATAAAGCATGTTAAAATCTGCAAAGCACTGGACTTGTGTTATCTTAGTTGATGCTCTAAATGCTTCTGAAGAAGTGCTATTATAACCCCCATTTTCTAGACAAGGAAACTGAGGCTGAGAAAAGTTAAATTACTTACCCAGAATGGCAGCTTTTGAATTCAGATGTTCCTGAGTCCAAGTCCAGCTTTCTGACAACTAGCCATCTAACTACCTAAAAAAAAAAATAAATACTAAACTATCCCCGCCCTAAAAGAGCTTACATGCTCTGGAAGATGAGATGGAAGAGGTGGAACTTTTGTATCTCGCTAAGTTTTTGTGGAATAGAAATGTTGACTCCCCTGAGGTCTCACAGGCCTGACTCCATGGCGCTCTTCTTCAAAACACTGGACAGCTTTCCCTGACTACAGGGAATCAGATCTGAAGGGTAGGTGAGAACCGGAGGTCGACTTCCTGCACTGAGATGCTCAGGTTTGCATTAGAGCTCTTTCTAACCATCAACCTCTCTGGCACTCTCCTAGGTGTTCGTGTCCTTTAATCTGTTCACTCAGCCCATCATGTGTGAAGAAGAGACCACCGCCCTCGTGTGTGACAACGGCTCCGGCCTCTGCAAGGCTGGCTTTGCTGGGGATGATGCACCCCGGGCAGTTTTCCCTTCCATCGTGGGGCGCCCAAGACATCAGGTCAGTGTCCAAACATTATGTGTCACTGCTTTGGAAGGGCCGCAAGTGAATGGTGGATGGATGAGAGGAGATCACATTACTCCCCTTCCCATTAACTAATTCTCGGCAGCCAATTTAGATAGGTGGGGAGAGAGCCAGCCTTAAAGTCAGGAAAACCTGAGTTCAAGTCCTGGTCTTTGCAGACTGGTCTTTGGCAATTCATTTACTCTCTCTGTTACCTGGGCAACTGGATGACTATTTCTGCATTGATAGAGGGAGTTCCCTGTGCTATAGGCAGCCAGGTAGCATCATAGTGTACTTCCTGAGTTCCCATGTGGTCTCAGGGAGGGGGAAGTGATTTCCTTGGGGTCATACAACCAGCAAGTACCTGAAACCACATGGGAACTCAGGAAGTACACTATGGTGCTACCTAGCCATCTGTAGACATTAGGGATGTAATCCAACTGTTTCATTTTACTGAGGCTCAGAGATAAGGCCCAAAGTCACAGCAATGTTTATGCCAAAGCTGGGACTGGAAGCTTTGCTTCTGAGTCTTGGTTAATGGTGTTGGGGAAAATCCCTCATCATCATCAAGTTTGGGAAGACATGAGCTAGATAGCATAAAGTGCTGCAGAAATACCGGTTCTATTACTATGATGATTGTAGAGCCTCCCCCACCCCATTACCCCCACCCTCCCCATCCTTGCCCTTAGGAAAAAGAGCCCAGGAAAAACCTTGAAGCTCTGACCATCTTCACATATCATTATAACACAATGAAGAATAGAAAAGAAAAACACTATCCAGGTGCCCATCACTCTGACTCCATCCTTGTCCAAAATTACCCTGGAAATAGAATTATGTTATCTTGCCCTAAATTGTGCCCTCGTTATAGTTCCCTTAACCAAGAATGGTCATCTTACTGTGTCTGACAGGACCAGAGCCAATCTCCAAGTTGTAAATACCAAGTTAACTCCTCTTTCCCTGCTCTCTCTCTCTCTCTCTCTCTAGTAAAAATAATAACTGCAAACTGTTAGGCTAATTTCCTTCTCGACTTCTGTGTCCTGCTTGCAAACCCTAGTTAGCTAAAACCCTATATAAATTCCCTGCCTCGGTTCCTCTGGTGCTGAATGATTTGGACATGAGTCCAATCCAGCCGGCCAGTCTGGAACACTCCACATTAAAAGATTAAAAACCAATCTTTATCTTGCCTCAGTTTCTCTAGTATTACATTATGATACCTGGGGCATAGGAGAGTTCACTCACAATGACCAAAGGATGGTGAGGGATTTATCTTGGATTATAGGGTTTGAAGAATATGAATATTCTTATGAAAAATAGCTAATGCTTCTTTTTTAAGTTGAATTGATGCCATTTGTTCTTCTATCATAGTCATTGCTAGTTCTAGTTCTTCCTTCCATTTCTTCTATGTCTTCCCATTTAACAAACAAACAAAAAAAAAAAAGCAGTTAAATAAAGTCAGTCTACACAATGACTTCATCTAACGTGTTTGCCACATTTCACATCCAACCCCCCACATCTTCAATGAAAAAGAAAACGAGTGTTTCCCAATCTCTTCTCAGGACTAAGAGAATCTTGCAAAGATTAGAGTTTGGTTTTACCATGGAAGGTTTTTTGGTTTTTATTTTTCAGTAGATGATGACTGTGACCAATAATGATGATGATGATGATAGCTTACATTTAGATAGTACTTACTATGTGTCAGGTATTATGCTTCAGAATTATCTCATTTGAGCCTTACAACTCTAGGAAGTAGGTCCAGATAAGGAAACTGAGAGAAATAGAGGCTAAATGATTTGCCCATGTTCACATAGTAGTAAGTAAGTATCCAAGGACAACTTTAAATTTAGGTCTTCCTGATTCCAGAGGTGGTGTTCTAGCCATTATGTCAGCTAGCTGAAAGGGACTGGAAAACACAGAAATGGAAAATAACCTAGACTTTAGAATGTAAGAATCATATACATGAGTGTAAAATTCAACTACCGGAGAAGACTTCCATTCTCTGGAACCAAATTCCTCAGAAAGGATATTGACAAGCTAGACAATGTCCAGAAAAGGACACCTCAAAGGTATCATAAGCTCAAATGGGAAGACAAGATAACTGTTTCATGTCTTCTTGGGCCTGCCACGTGTAAGAGAGATCCACTTTGTTCTTTGTCCCTGGGGAGCAGACCCACTATGGGGAAGCTGCATGGGGAGAGTTCAGCTAACGCATGAGGGACTTAGCAAGAACTGAGAATTATCCAAAAACAGACTGGGCTGCTTTCTTTGTAGGGAGGAGGAGAAGGGACGGATCCAAGAAAAGCTTGTATGACTTGGCAGAGTGGGAACAAGATCCTCCTTCCTCTCTTTCTTTTTACAAAATTGGCCAAAACTCCTTCAACTCAGAGATCAGGGATCCAGGGATTGGGGAGGCTCTCATGCCCTCCAGGAATTAATAGTCCTGTTAGATTAGAACAAAACAAATGAACAATTAGAAAAGAATGCAAAGCATTGAAGGGTTTAGTCTTAACTTCCAGATTGACTGCTACAGATTCAATATGGCAAAAAAAAAAAAAATCATCTTTGAGGAAGTTTGCATTTTTTAAGTTTTGCCTAAACTTTTTTTCTTCTTTGGGTTACAGGGTGTGATGGTAGGAATGGGCCAAAAAGACAGCTACGTGGGAGATGAGGCCCAAAGCAAGAGGGGTATCCTGACTCTGAAGTACCCCATTGAGCACGGCATTATCACCAACTGGGATGACATGGAGAAGGTATTGAGCCCCACCCCACCCCCATACGGTTTTTTCTTTTTCTTTTTTTGTTTAAATACTTTTTAATTTTTCCAAATACATGCCAAGACAATTTTCAATATTCACCTTTGCAAAATCTTGTGTTCCAAATTTTTCTCCCTCCCTTCCCCTCTTCCCCTAGACAACAAGTAATTCAATATAGGTTAAGCATGCGATTCTTCTAAACATATCTCCATATTCATCATGCTGTGCAAGAAAAAATCAGATCAAAAAGGGAAAAAAATGAGAAAAAAAAATAAGCAAACAACCAAAAAAAAAAAAAAAAGATGAAAACACTAGCTTTAATCCACTTTCAGTCTTTTTAATTCTTTTTCTGGATATGGATGGCTTGTTCCATCATAAGTCTTTTGGAATTGCCTGGAATCACCTCATTGTTGAAAAGGATCCAAGTCCATCACAGTTGATTACCACATAATCTTGTTGCTGTGTACAATGTTTTCTGGGTTCAGCTCTACTCCATTTAGTATAAGTTCATGTAAATCTTTCCAGACTTTTCTGAAATCAGCCTGCTTGTCATTTCTTATAAAACAATAATATTCCATGACACTCATATGCCATAACTTACTGAATGCAGTTTTTAATGAGAATAGGTTATCCTGGCCCTGTACCTGCTTCTAAGGAGCTCAGAACTCTCCGGCCCCAGTTCTCTGCATCAAGCTCCATCCTTCCCCATTTTGTGGCAGAGAAAATTAGTACACAAGAAAGAAAGGATTTATTCAAGCCAAGGACCTATTGAATTGCAAGAATAGACCCCGGGAATTTTGGTTCCTTGTCACAAAATCGTGGATTTTTAAAATGTCAGAATTGAGAGGTACTGGAGATCCTAGAATATCAGAGCTGAGAGAACCATAGACAGAGAACATATAATATCAAAGCTAGAAAGAATCTTAGAATATAGAACATCAGACCATGGAAGTACTTTGGAACATAGAGTATAAAACTTAAGAGCTAATTTGCTTTACATAGAGGGAAACAGGTCTCCAAGTCTCATCTCTGTTGCGGAGTTCATCTTTGGATGGAACATAGCATAATCATTGCACTTCTGCCCTGGATCCTCTGGCTTGGCTGGAGCTTGCTTATCGAAGGTGACTTCTGTCTTTCTTAGATCTGGCACCACTCTTTCTACAATGAGCTGCGGGTAGCACCAGAAGAACACCCCACCCTGCTGACAGAGGCTCCTCTAAACCCTAAGGCAAACCGGGAGAAGATGACCCAAGTAAGAGATGCAGGAAGAGCAGTAATGGGGAATGCTTTAGGCGCCATCTCATCTAGGTCACCTTTTTCTCCCTTCCTGTCTCTCTGTCTCTGTCTCTCTGTCTCTCTGTCTCTCTGTCTCTCTCTCTCTCTCTTTCTCTCTCTCTCATTCTCTTTCTCTTTCATTCTCTCTCTCTCTCTCTCTCTCTCTCTCTCTCTTTCTCTCTCTCTCTCTGCCTCTCTGTCTCTTTCTCTCTCTATCTCTCTCCGTTTCTGTCTCTGTCTCTGTCTGTCTGTCTGTCTGTTTCTCTCTCTCTCTCTCTCTCTCTCTTTCTCTCTCTCTCTGTCTGTCTCTCCCCCCCCCCCATACACACACACATTTATTGTTTTGTTTTGGATTTTTCCCAAAGTGTAGCAGGTCTTAATAAGGTAGGAATGGCTCAAGCCTGACCCTGGTGATACTGAATATCCATATTAGAAGCTCAGCCTGCTAAATTTGGGAAAGCTCAATCACAGAAAATTGGCCATCAGGTGATGGTAAAGCAATTCATGAAATCATCTGCTAAGATGTGGAGAGCCTTTGATCTTCAGCGGTAATTGATGAACCATCCATGTGGATACAATCACAGAGGCTTAAAGTTCTGAAGGAATCCTTCACCTCTACGCAGATACCATTCAGATTTATACACCCATTTCTAATGCCTCTTCCTAGCTGCCAACATTCATCAACATCTGCTCCTAGATGTCCCATTAAACATCTCAAATTCAATAGAATCCAAACAGAACTCATTTTCTTCTTCCTTAATCCTGCCCCTCCTGTAACCTTCCCCACTTCTTTTGCGGGCATCCCCACCCTCCCTGTCACCCAGATTCTCAACTTTAGAATCATCCTTCATCTTCTCTCTCCCTCAATCCCCATGGCCAATCAGTTAGGTTTTGTCAGTTCTAACTCCATAGGCCTCTTGCATCTGTCCCCTTCTCTGCACTCCTATAATCATCATCCTAGGTAAGGTTTTCATCGATTCTTACCCAGGTGATGGCAATAGACTCCTCATTGATTTTGCTTCTCCCACTCTACTCTCCAATCCTACTCAGTCTTCTACACAACTGCCAGAATAATCTTTCTGAGATACAAATCTGACCATATCCCTGCCATTTTCAAAAACCTTTAATGATGAATTGGATAAAAGATAACACCTGAGTAGTCATTTAAGGCTCTCCACTCTCTGGCTTCCATTTGCCTCTTTTGATAGCACCTTCACCAACTCTCCACTTTAGTGAAAATGGTTTCTAGTCTATTCTTCACAAACACTGTTTCACCTCCAATCTCTATACATTTCTTCAAGCTTTTCCCCATACCTGGAAAGTCTTTCTCCTTCTCAGAGGTCTTTCCTTCCTTCAAGGCTTAATTCAGGTCACATATTAAATAAGGCCTCCCTTAGTCTTTTCTGTCTCCTTTTCCTTCTCTCCTGCCCCCTTCTCTTGCTCTTTTTCTCCCCTCTCCTTTGCTTCTCTTCCTTTCCTTCTTCCTCTTCCTTTTCTCCATTCTCCATCATCCTTGTAGTCTATTTCCATGTTGTATCTCCTGAGGATAATTTAAGCACCTAGAGATCAGGGAAAACTTGGGGTTTTTATATTCCAAGGAGAGCATCAGATACACAGTATGTAAGAAATATCTGTTAATTAAATTAACTTTCTGTCTCCTGTCCACATTTCAGATCATGTTTGAAACCTTCAATGTTCCTGCCATGTATGTCGCTATCCAAGCTGTTCTGTCTCTTTACGCCTCTGGCCGTACCACTGGTGAGCTGCCTTGACTTCCCTGCCCTTGTGAAATGATGAAATTGGGGGGAAAGTGGAAGAAAAAACAGTAGATGGGGCAGAGAGAGGTGAATTTCAGCTTCTCAAGAGCTTACTTAGGCCCGGAAGACTAGACGTGATAATTAGACTCAATAACCTCAGAGGTCCCTTTTTCCTCCTAATCTATAGATTATGGAACTGGTTGACACTCTAGTAGGAGAGCCAGGTTTCCCTGGTGGTATTTCAGTCAACTCTGCCATAATAAGTGTTAGAGATGTGTGATCCATGGAAGGACACAGAGAATACCAACCCTTCGAATCTGACCGATGCTTTTAACTCCTCCCCACTCCTACCGTTCAATAAATAATTGATGAGGGTCCATTCCCGGGTCTCTTTCCTCTTCTATTTGAGATCCTAATCCTCTGAATTCTAAGTAATGCATTTATTCTGGTCTCATTACCTTCCCTTAGCCCAGCTCACCCTCTGCTGGACATCCTAACAGGCAAGAGAGTAGAGACAGTAGAGGAAATATGGGGGAGACATATACCCATTATTTGGTTTACACAAGAGAATGAGATGACCACAATTCTCAGGAGCTGACCAATCGATCTAGTCAAATAGGAAAACTTATCTTTGTACCCCCTGCTTCCCAGAGCAATGCTGAGGAGTTTGGGGTTATTGTAGAAATCAGAGTGCTTATTGCTATATCGTTGGAGCAATTAGATTTCTACCATTATTCTTTTTTTTTTTTTTTTTTTTTGGCTGAGGCAATTAGGTGACTTGCCCAGGTCACACAGCTAGGAAGTGTTAAGTGAACTCAGGTCCTTCTGACTTCAGGGCAGGTGCCACCTAGCTGCCCCCTCCCCACCACTATTCTTACTATAAAGTGAAAAGAATATGGCAATATATCAATGAGTTGGGCTTCGGGGCCATTTGCTTCATCATTGCAGATGGTGAGCCTGACTTCTCAGGCTGGTGAGTAGGTACATGTCTCCCCCAAATCTCCTCTAGATTCTTCCTAAAAATTTTCCCATCATATCAAACTGATATGTTCAAGGCCCTTTACCATTTGAATCTTTTTTACATTCTGAGAGTCAACATGGAGCACAAGAGTTATCCATCTGTTACAGTAACTAAGTGAAACAATGGACAGAGTTCTGGGGTTGGTATCTAAAATTCCAAGTTCAAATCCTGCTTCAGACCATTGTCAATCATTGCATTTCTCTTAATTTTTTCTTCTGAAAAATGGGTATAACATTATCACCTAACTCACAAGGTTGTTGCAATGATTAAGTGAGTTGATATCTAGAAAAGCTCTCTGCAAACTTTCATGTGTCATATGTGGACTGTTATTTTTACCCCTCATTCTTATCATATGACTGAGCCACCTCCCTTTCTGATCACTTGACCTTTACACCACAACAGATGTAAGACAAGCAATAGTTAGTGGTAGCCGTAATCAAAGTTGTGGTTGAGTGTTTGTATGCACACGTATGCTTGCATACGTGTAAACCCTGACCATGAAGATCAGGATCCTGATCATAGGGGTGAGGAGGTAGAGTTGATTGGAGAACCATATCAAGTGAATCGCAATTGAATCAAAAGTATTCATGTGGACCACAGGTCAGAGCTTTTGAGCTGGATGGATCTCAGAGATCAACTTGAAATCACTTCATTTTACAGATGAGGGACTTGGGAGATGAAAAAATAAAAGCTAGGCATCTGGGAGTCATTCAGTAATCAGGGAGATGATTGGGGAAAAGTGGGAAAGAGAGTTTCATGGATCCTGCTTCCCTTGTTCATAGGCATTGTCCTGGACTCAGGAGATGGGGTCACCCACAACGTGCCCATCTACGAAGGCTACGCCCTGCCTCATGCCATCATGCGTCTGGATCTGGCTGGCAGGGATCTCACTGACTACCTCATGAAGATCCTCACAGAAAGAGGCTACTCCTTTGTGACCACAGGTATAGGGGACAGGGAGAAGAGAGGGATTCAGGGAAGGCTTTAGAGAGGTGTAAGATAAGCAGAAGGACTGCTTTTATTTTAAGTTTATTTTTACAATACTCTCATTTTCTTTATCCCAACATAAATTGACCTCTTTGTTGTAACAAACAAAAAAAAAAGAATAAATAAGAAATAAGAAAAGAAAATAAATAAGAAAAATAAGAAAAAACCTGCTAAATGTTGTTATATGACAACGTATGCAATATTCTTCTCTCAGTCACCCATCTCTTGGTTGAGAAGAGAGATATGTATTTTATTAGGTTATCTCCTGAATTAAAATTGTCCATTAGAATTATTCAGGCTCTGGATTCTTTTAATGTTATTTTCACTCGTGTTCTTGAAGTCATTTTGTATATTTTTCCCCTGGCTCTGCTTCCTTCTTTCTGGATTGTTTTATACAAGTTTCTACAAGGAATAAACATCAAGTCTTTCACTTAGATATAAAAAACAAATGAACACATGTGAGCTGGAGGAAGCATAGAGAGACAGCAGTTGTTCTGAAAAGGATCTAGGAGTCTTAGGGAACCTTGTACAAGCTCAGTGAGATGCAGTAATGATTTGTGGTCACTACTAAAGCTAATCCAATCTTAGACATCACTAGAAGAAGCTGAGCTTTCAGAAATAGGGTGATGATCACCCAATGTCCCTTACTCTGATGAGAGCAGACCTACCTCTGAAGTACCATATTCCTATAAATGAATCAGAGCATCAGGATTTTAGAAAGGCATTGATAAGCTACAAATCATCCAGAGGCTGGCAACCAGACTGCAGAAAGGTCTTGAGTCCATGCCATATAAGAAATGACTGGAGAAAGTGAAAAGGTTGGGAATAAGATGGCCACATCAAGAGGACAAGAACCAAGAGTAAATGTAGGGACATTTGAAGATGCAGATTTGGGTTTGATGTCAGGGGAGATTCCTAGTAATGAGGGGTGTTCAAAGCCTTTTAAGTATAGGTTGATCACCCACTTCTTGGCTGTGTCACAGTGGGGATTCTTTCCTGGATCAACTAGATCAGTGCCCACTAAAGCTCTTTCCACCTCTCAAATTCTCTAATTCTCTACTGTCTAACTACATTCTCAAAAATCTTTTTCATCATTTTTTTTCTGAAAAATAACATCCATCTCTCACAGTTGGTTTTTCCCTAAGTGATGGACATTGCCTTTGTTTCTAGTGAAGAGAAGAATTTTAAGAGTTACAGATGGGATACATTAAGCCTGAGGGATATAGATCTGGCAATCTGACTCTTTCAGTCTCTGAGGATGCACAGAATAAAAAGGGGGAGGAGGTTAATGAGAAGCAAGGAAACGTTTAACTCTTACAAAATCAGACTGAAGTGGGTCAAGTTCATAGTCAGCACCCCTGCTTTTTTTCTTCTCTGGTTACCTTGTGACCTTATTTTGCCTTTCTCTCTGCCCTCAATGGACAGCGATTCATGATCTGGGTCACCTCCCTTCCCTGTCCCCCCATCCTAGCTTTTTCCCGTGTTAACTATCCATTGGGGAAAGCTGATAAACCAACTCACACCAAGATATTAATGCCATATAAAGACTTGAAGAGTCTCTGGAGAAGGCAGGAAGCCATAAACTACAGGTCAGAAACCTTAAAGATGCTGTTTCAGACATCAATACTAGAGATTTTTTCCTGCCTTCAAGAATTGTTTTCTTTTTATTATTATAAACTTCACAAATATCAACAAAGATGAATTTATCCTAAAACAGAAAAAAAAAAAAAACAAACAGGAAAAGTGGGTTATTTATGATACTAGGATGATAAAGATCATGTACAAATTCACTTTTTTTAACTTTATGTGAAATTTCCCATGGCAATTCCAGTCATGCCCTAGTTTTGTGTGTTCCCTTAGGAGCTTCCTTCTGCTCTTCTGTAATTTTTAAATGTTTCATTGGTGCTATTTTTTCTCTCCTCGTTTTTATCACTATCATTGTCACTCCCCCAAATAAAAGCCCTCCCTTGAAAGAGATCAGTGGAGAAAAACAAAAGCAATTCAGCACATTGGCCACAGCTAAAATATAGCCTCATTATTAGGCAGCAGAGAGTTCTAAGAAGGCCTTTCTTGGCCTCTTTCAAATAACACTATAGAGGCGGTTGGCTATTCTGCAACAAATGCAGAGTTGACAATAATTACCACTCAAACAGCTCCTATAGATATCCACTGGTGAAGGAAGTCCACCCCCCGGGATTTTCTGGGGCCAACTAAGCTCTATTTGTGAGCGAGAAAATATTTGGAAATTGTTTTTCTTGGAGATCTCAACTTTAATGTTTTAAGATGGCAAAGATAAATGAGATAAGTCATTTTGTTCATCATGAAATGACACTGACACTGAAATTTCAGTGTCAATAGCTTAAAGGATTTATACAATCTTAGTAAGACTGATATTGAGTAGTTGATGGGAATGGGAGCAAATGTCCCAATGTTCCCAGAATGATGAACTTGAAGACTGAAAAAGGTGACTCCTCTGTTCTCTCTCGTTTTGATTTTCTCACCAGCTGAACGTGAAATTGTAAGGGACATCAAGGAGAAACTCTGCTATGTGGCCCTGGACTTTGAGAATGAGATGGCCACAGCTGCCACTTCTTCTTCCCTAGAGAAGAGCTATGAGCTACCTGATGGTCAGGTCATCACCATCGGCAATGAGCGCTTCCGCTGCCCAGAAACCCTCTTCCAGCCCTCCTTCATTGGTGAGATCCTGCAAGATGAAGAAGTGTTGAGGGGACCTTGTAGAGATTGGGTTCCAGAGAGGAAGACTGAGTTCTTCACGTAGGAAAAGGGGAAACCAATTTTACAGCCTAGATAATTTCTTTTAATTTTTAACTATAGGATTTAGAACCAGAAAGGACCTTCATATTTTCTCTCATCCAGAACTCTAATTTTACTCATGATCCTCCCTAGTTTAGTTCAGTGAGTTGTCATGTCTCTTTTTGGTGACTATAACAGCCTCCCCCAAAGAAGGGGACTGACTCTGTTCATAGATGTCACCCACTTTAGTAATGGAAGAAGGTAGTTGTAGACCTGAACATCTGAACTCTTAGTCCAATGCTCCTTCAACTATATCATACTAACTGCTATGTGGAGAAGCAGATGGCAAACCAGAGAGGAAGAACTTGGAAGGATATTTTCCTTTGGGAAGACCTTGGAGTAAACTACTTTTTAATGTGACTGAGCCCTAATCAGCTTAGAGTACTGAAACGATTTCCCAAAGGAGTGTGAAAATAGTTCCATGAATAGGAATTGAATCCCTGGGAATTAAGTCAGTTGTACAATACAGAAAGTACTAAGAAAAAAAAAAATCCATCTCTGGGATTATTGCCTCCTCCAGGCTGATCAAATTAATCAGTCAACAGACTTTAATTGAGCATCTAGCATGAGCATGGTAAAATGGCGGACACATAAAAACATAAACTAAAGTACCTTCTCTCTTAAAGCATAAAATTCTAGATAGGGAGATAAAATATAACTTCATTAAGAATTAACTACTTTTGCTTTAATTTGCTTTAATTCAACAGGAATTTATTAAGTAACTGCTCTCTGATAGGCCTGGAGATATAGAGACAAATGGAGAAGGAGTCCCTGCCTTCCAAGAAGTTATAATCCCTGTGTGGGGTGGAGAAGGAGGGAACACATTCAATATCTAAACAGAAAAAATAATAGTTTTAGGATGAAGGGAACACTAATGACTAAAAATATCAGGGAAGACTTCCTAAAGGCAATGGAATCTGGAATCACCCTGGAAGGCAACTCCAGATTCTAAACTGGAGAGATAATTCTGGGCGTGGGGTTTGGGGGCAGAATGCAGGACTATAGAACGTGCAAAGCCACAGAAATGAAAGAGAGAGCGTGGAATCTGTAGAATCAGGCAGTTTGCCTAAAACACAAGAGTGCATGACGTCAACTGATCAGTCAGTGTATATTTTGTAGAGGGCCGCAGATAGTGGGAACTCTGGGGGAGGTATAAGATCCTTCGGCCCAGAGGAAGCCTGCTAACAATATCTGGCTTGGCTCCTCATTGTTCCAGCCCTCTACACATTTATTAAATGTCTACATGTACCAAGCTAAGTGTTGGGGAAGCAAAGAAAAGAAAAAGATAGTCCCTGATAAGCTAACAGCCTAATAATAAATAATAAAGAGAAATTATAAACCTGGAATAAATATATAAACATGGAAAAATAGACCGGTGTGAGATCGGGAGGGCCTTGAATGTGAAACAAAGGATATTGTGTTTTATCCTCGAAGCAACGGGGAAGCACTGAAGATTCTTGAGCTGGAAGTGCGAGAGGTAGACCTGAACATTAAGATGATATTGGTAGCTTTGTGAAGGCTGTTTTGGAGAGGAGGAAAGATGACATAGGGAGACTAACTAGCTGTTATGATATCAAAAGGAGAAATGAACTAAATGAGGAAGGTAACCATATGAGCAGAGAGAAGAGGAGAAATGTGAGAGATTCGGTAAAGACAAGACTTTGTCACTGATGCATATGGGAATCGTGGTAAGGGAGAGTAAAGAGTCAAGGATGGACCTGAGGGTTTCAAAACAAGGAGACTGAAAGGATGGCGCTACCCTTGGTAGTAATAGGAAAATCCTGATGAATGTCATCCTCCAAGGTACTAACTAAAGGCTATCATGTGCCACAGGTATGGAGTCTGCAGGCATTCATGAAACAACTTACAATTCCATCATGAAATGTGACATTGACATCCGGAAGGACTTGTACGCCAACAATGTCCTCTCTGGGGGGACCACCATGTATCCTGGCATTGCAGACAGAATGCAGAAGGAGATCACGGCCCTGGCCCCCAGCACCATGAAGATTAAGGTGGGCCATTTCCCAGTTCTCTCGGTTCCCAGCCCGGCACAGAAGGGCTCTCTCTGCTTTGGTCACTGGACAATCCTTCCTATGCCCTCCTCTCACTGCACAGATTTGATTCAAATCAATGCTCTTGAAAGAGGGAAGGATCTTCCCAGTTTCTATTCCTACTCAATTCAATATCTTTCCAGTGCCTAATGAGAATGCGGAAGTTAGAGTTCAGATCTATGACAGGATAGTATAGAATAGGGGTCCTCAAACTTTTTAAATAGGGGGCCAGTTCACTGTCCCTCAGACTGTTGGAGGGCCGGACTATAGTCAAAACAAAAACTTTGTTTTGTGGGCCTTTAAATAAAGAAACTTCATAGCCCTGGGGGAGGGGGAGAATCGTCCTCAGCTGCCGCATCTGGCCCGAGAGCCGTAGTTTGAGGACCCCTGCTATAGGGGATCACTTAGTACAAGTAGTAGAAATTTCACCTCATGATAGAAAAGACTTTCATATCTGTATCGCCAGCACCTAACACAGTTCCTTGCATATACTAGGGAATTGAATAAATTGGTGACTGATTAAAACAATTGGATGGGCTCTGTTATAAACATGGCTAATGGCCTTTTAGTAACATTTATTAACCTCTCCAAAAGCCATTGTGAGGTGCCTGAGGGTTTAGGTTTTGGGTTTTGTTTTTTTTTTTGGTTTGGTTTTTGGTAATAGACAATGAATATAAAATTCAAATAAAAATGTGAAAAACACATACATACACACAGGCACATCTATCAAACTATTAAAAGAGAGGGAGAGAGAGAGAGACAGACAGACAGAGAGAGACAGAGAGAAAAAGGGATCATGGGTAAGTGTACCAGGTTTGGAATCAAGAAGGCATAGGTGGAACCATGAGGGAGTTGCTCAGAGGGTCAGCTTGGTGTAATCTAAGCTCAGAAATTAAAGAAGCTGGACCTTGGATGAGCTGGCAGGTATCTTCAAATGTCAGAAGGAAATTTCTCCCAAACTCAGAGCTGCCTATTTCTAAGAGATAATGGACCGTTCTGGAATGAACATTGTATTTGGAGCCAGAAACCAGGGTAGAAAATCCGATTCTAGGGACAACTAGGTGGCCCAGTGGGGAGTGTACCAGCCCTGAAGTCGGGAGGACCTGAGTTCAAATCTGGTCTCAGACATTTAACACTTCCTAGCTGTGTGATCCTGGGCAAGTCACTTAACCCCAATTGTCTCAGCAAAAAGATGAAAAAAAGAAAATCTGATTCTGATCCTCACTTATACTTGACCATAGGCAAGTGACTTCACTCCCTGAATGTAAAATGAAGAGGGTTTCATTCAATGGCCTCTAAGGCATCTTCCAACTTTCAGGTGAAGGAATTTTATCTCTAAGGTTCAGTCTTGATTGTCTTAGAGTGGAATATCACCCTTTAGGAAGGGTCCTGGGAAGGGCCAAGGAGATGTCAGCATATCCTTTCCCACTGCCTCCAACCCTGACCATCACATTTCCCTTTTGTTCTTCACAGATCATCGCTCCTCCTGAGCGCAAGTATTCGGTTTGGATTGGGGGCTCCATCCTGGCCTCTCTCTCCACCTTCCAGCAGATGTGGATCAGCAAACCAGAGTACGATGAAGCCGGGCCTTCCATTGTCCACAGGAAGTGTTTCTAAGATTGGGTCCATTGGGCCTCCTTGGCGCTGCTCTTCCTCCTGCACCCTCTGCTCTGTTGCTGATCCCAATGCATTAAAGTTCGCAAGCCTTATCTCTCCGTATGGGCCTCTTCTTTCCCTATGTAATGCCTTTAGTTTGAAAGTTGGTGGGAATGGAGACCAGTTTACGCTTTGCAGGACCTAAAATTATTGGACTAAGAGCTGGAAAGGATCCCGAAGCGGTCACTTCATTTTACTGAATCCCAGAAAGAAGAGAAGTGCCTGAGAACACACAGAGGCAAGAGTAGAAAGCAGGTCTCCTACATCCCAGCTGAACCTAGTCCATTAACTCAATAAATATTCATTCATTTTAATTCAGTGTAGTTCTTGGTGGCACCCTTTGCCCTGGCCCTGAGGGAGTAACCATGGCGATTGATGTACAAATGGAGGATAATACATGGATCGCTTAACTCTGTGGAACCTCACTGTGACTTAGGGCAAAAAATTCCTGATAGCTCCCTACTTAATGTTTGCCAAACTCCATCTAATGAGCAGCAGTTTATTTTTTAAATTCAGTTTTGTTTTTATTTTCAGTTCCAAATTCTCTGATCCCTCACTACTTCCCCTACCATTTTGCCATTTTACCATTGAGAAGGCAAGAATTATAATACAGATATATATACATGCATTTATATACATATATATTATAAACATATCCATATATGCATATTTACTCATACATATATATACACATATATATATAAAGCTCTACAAAATATATTTCTACATTACTCATATGCTGAGAGGAGAAAAAGGAGAAAAAATATGCTTCAATCTGCACTTTGAGAGTATCAGTTTTATATGTGGAAGTAGGATTTTTTTATCATGAGTCCTGAATAATTGTGGATTGTATTGATCGGTGTTACTAAATCTGTGAAAAGTCAATTATCTTTACAATATCGCTGTTTCTGTGTGAATTGTTTTTATGATTCTGCTTACTTCGCTTTGCACCAATCCAAACAAATCTCTGAAACCATCCCCTTCATCATTTCATATGGCAAAATAGTTTCCCATCATATTTATATACCACGAGTCGTTCAGGCATTCCCCACTTGATGGGTATTCTCTTGATTTCCAATTCTTTGCTACCACAAAAAGAGCTGCTAGAAATATTTTTGTACAAATAGGTCCTTTTCCCTTTTCTTTGCTTCCTTTGGGATACAACACTTAGTATTTCCGGGTCAAAGTTTTATAGATGTTGCATATAGTTCCAAATTGCTCTCCAAAATGGTTAGACTAGTTCTTCGCTATGACAACAGTACATTAGTGTACCTACTCGACCACATCCTCTGCATTTGTCATTTTCCTTTTCTATCATCTTAGCTGATCTGATGGACATGAAGTAGTACACCAGAGTTGTTTTAATTAGCATTTTTCTAATTATTAGTGATTCAGAGAATGTATTTAACATAATTATTGATAGATTTGATTTCTTCCTCTGAAAACTTCATATGCCTTAATCATTTATCAATCAGGGAATGGATCCATTTTTTATAAATTTGGTTGTTTTCTTATATCATATATTTGAGAAATGTGATCTTTTCAAAGAAACTTTCCCCCGTCCCCTGCTTTAAATTTTATTTTATTGTTTCCTTCTAATTTTAACTACATTATTTTGCACAAACATCCTTTGCACAAAACACTTTTAATTCCAGGCAAATAAAATTATCCAGTTTAGATCAGAATTATCCATTCTACCTCCCATGAACCATTCTATGTCTTGTTTGGTTATGATCTCTTCCCTTATGCATAGATTTGACAGGTAATTTCTTCCATGCTTCCCCAGTTGACTGTGCTATCGCCCTTTATGTAAAAATCACACGTTTATCTTGATATATGGTGTGAGATGTTGGTTTGTGCCTATTTTCTGCCAGATTACTTTTTGGTTTTCCTAGTGGTTTTTATCAAACAGTATGTTCTTGCCCCAGTGTCTGGGATATTTGGGTATGTCAAACATGATTAGTGTGCTCATTTGTTTCGGTATACTTCTTAATCATTCCACTGATCAATCACTATTTCTATTGTTTTAATGATAACAGTTTTATGGTAGAATTTGAGATCTAATATTACTAAATTTGCCTCCTTCACATTTTTTTTCACTAATTTCCTTGATTTTGTTCATCTTTTTTTCCTGCAGATGAATTTTACTATTACTTTTTTCTAGCTCTGGAAAATCATTCCTTGGTAATTTGATTGTCATGGCACTGAATTAGTAACTTGATTTAGGTAGAATTGTTATTTTATTATATTGGCTCAGCCTACCAATGAGCAATTAACATTTCTCCAGGATTTAGATTTGATTTTATTCATATGAAAAGTGTTTTGTAATTATATGAATAACATTTCTGTATGTGTCTTGGCAGGTAAATTCTCTCATATTTTATACTGTTTCTGGTTATTTTAAATGGAATTTCTCTTTTTGTTTCTTCCAGCTGGATTTTTTTTTTTGGTAGTTTATAAAAATGCTGGTGATTTATATTAGATTTGTTTTCTCTCCTAAAACTTTGCTGAATTGGTAATTGTTTCCAAAACAATTTTACTTGACTCTTTAGGCTTTCTAGGTGTGCTATGCTATCTGCAAAAAGTGATAGTTTTCTTTCCCCATTGCCTGTGTTTATTTCTTCGATTTCTTTTTCTTATCTTCTTGTAAGAATAGGCATTTCTAGTACAATATTGAATAGTAATTGTGTAAATATTAAATAATAATGGGTAAATCCTAGCTTTACCCTTATCTTATTAGAAAGGTTTCTCTTCTATTCTTTTATAGATATTATTTGTTTTTAGATAGACATTATTTAGCTTTTTTAAAGCTTCATATATCCCTGTGATTTGTATTTTTTTCCCCAGGAATGAATGTTATATTTCTGTCAAGTATTTTCTCTATCTATTGAAGTAATTATATGATTTTTAAATGTTTTTGTTATTAATATGGGCAATTTTCCTAATATTGAATCAGCCCTGCATTTCTAGCATAAATCTGACTTGATCATTATGTATGACTTTTGTGATATATTGTTGTAATCTCTTTATTAGTATTTTATTTAAAATGTGTGCATCAATATTCATTAGGGAAACTAATTTGTAGTTTTCTTTCTGTTTTTGCTCTCCTTGATTTCACTATCAAAATCATATTTGTTTCACAGAAGGAATTTAGTAGTATTTCTTTACCTATTTTTCAAACAACTTAAAATGGTACTAGAATTAATTGTTTATTAAATGTTTAATAGAATTTGCTTGTAAATCCATATGTTCCTGTGTCTTTTCCCTCCCCCAAGGAACTATTTTATACATTCTTCAATTTCTTTTTCTAAGAATTATTTAAGTATTCTATTTCCCTATACATTTGCAATTATTCATCTATTTCATTTAGATTGTCAGTTTTATTGTCATAGTTGTACAAAATAACTCCTAATAATTGCTTTTATTTCATCCTTATTGGTTTTACATTCACCCTTTTCATTTTTTATATTGGGAATTATTTTTTTAAATCAACTTAGCCAAAGATTTATCTATTTTATTGTTGATGTTGCTTCATAAAACCAGCTTCCACTTTTCTTTATTAGCCCAATGTTTGTTTGGTAATTTTGCATTTAATTTTATTCATCTTTCCTTTGATTTTCAGAATTTCTATTTTGGTATTTAACTAGGGGAGGGAGGCAATTTTGTGTTTGTTTAGTTGTATATTCAATTAGCTGATATGCTCTTTCTTTATTGTGGTAAATATTTAATTTGTTTCTAAGTACTGCTTTGGCTGCATCCCACGAATGACATGTTGTTTAATTGTTGTAATGATTGTTTCTATGATTTGCTCTTTGACCTATTCATTCTTTTAGGTTCTTTACTAAATGTAAATTTTTATTATGTTATACTCAGAAAAGGGTTCATTTAACATTTCTGCTGTTCTGCATTTGTTTGTATAGTTTCTGCACCTTAATATATGGTCAGTTTTTGCAAAGGTGTGATGGTATATAGGTATACTCCCTTCAATTCTAATTCCATTCAATATTTTCCAGAGACCTATCATATATAACTTTTAAAAACTTGTATTTATTTCTTATTTTATGATTAGCTTTATCCCAGTCTGAATGGGATAAATTTGAGGTCCCCCACTAGTATATTTTTACTATTCTCTATTACAATTCATTTAACTTTTTCTTCAAGAATTTGGATGCCAAACCATTTGACACAAATATGTTTAATTATGATATTAATTCATTGTTTATAGTACTTTAGCAAAATGTTATTGCCTTATCACTTTTAATTGTATCCATTTTTGCTTCTGCTTTGAATTGAGATGATTGCTATCATTTATTTTGTTTTACTTCAGCTGAAGGATAATAGATGCTGCTCCCGAAATATTTTATTTTATTTTAACTCAGCGTGTATCTTTGTGTTTCAAGTATGTTTCTTGAAAACAATATTTTTTGAGGGAAGGGGTTCTGCTTCTAATCCATTATGCTACTTGCTTCCATCTTATAGTGAATTCCATTCATTGCTATGTTTGCTAAATGTGTATCCACCTCCATCCATCTTATATTTATCTTTCTCTTTTTTACCCTATACTGTTCTCAAGAATGTTTTGCTTCTAACCACTACCACCCTTAATCTGTCCTCCATTTTATACTTCTCCTCCTTTCCATCAGCCCTTTTTCTCTCCTGTTTTTCTTCTAGATAACATCTAGATGTTATCTGTGTGTATATGTACATTTTTCTCTCTCTAAACCAGTGTAAGCATTTTCTATTCTATTCCATTTTACCCTTCAATGTATAAACTCTTCCTTGCACATCTTCCTTCCTCCACTTCCCATTGTATTCTTCTTTCAAAATTGTGCCAACATATTAGCTTCATACCCATTTCCTCCATTTAAGTAGACTCCCATTAAAAATCTTAGTGATGATAATGTTCTTAGGGATTACATGTTTCAGTTTCCCATACAGGTTAAACAAACAGTTTAACCTTGAATGAATGTTAAATTTTCTGTTCAGCTCTGGTCTTTTCATCAAGAATGCTTGAAAATCTTTTATTTCATTAAATATCCATTTCCCCCCTGTAGAGTTATATGCAGTTTTCCCCACTAGTGTATTCTTGGTTGTTACTCTAGATCCTTTACATTTTGAAAAATCATATTCCAAATTCTCTGGTTCTCTATAGTGGTAGGTGCTAAATCTTGTATCACCCTGATTATGGTTCTATAATATATTTATTTCTTTTTTATGGCTACTTGCAGTATTTCTCCTGAATCTGGTGGATCTCAATTTTGACTATTGTGTTCCAGAGAGTTCTCATTTTGATATTTCTTTCAAGAAGTGATAAGTGAGGAGGCAGCTAGGTGGTATAGTAGATAGAGCACCAACCCTGAAGTCAGGAGGACCTGAATTCAAATCTGACCTCAGATACTCAACACTTCCTGGTGTGTGACTCTGGGCAAATCACTTAACCACAATTGCCTCAGAGGAAAAAAAAAAGTGATCAGTGCCTTTTTTCAATTTCTACTCTGGTATTCCTGTCATTTCCCCCTTCTGGTTTTAAAATATCAATTTTCCTTGATAATTTCTTGAAAGATTATTCCATTTTTTTTATTATGATTTTCAGGTAGTCTAATAATTCTTAAATTATCTCTCATCTATTTTCCAGGTCAGTTGTTTTCCCAATGAGGTATTTCACATTTTCTTTTATTTTTTTCATTCTTTTGAATTCTATTTTTTCTTGAAGTCCCATGAAGTTGATAGCTTCTGCTTTTCCAAGTCTAATTTTTAAGGAAATATTTTGTTTTGTTTTGTTTTGCAGTGAGTTTTTGTACCTCTTTTACCATTTGGCTGATTCTGCTATTTGAAGAGTTTTTTTTTTTTTTCCCCAGCGTTTTTGTGTCCTTTTATCAAGATATTAGTTCTCTTTTTATAATTTTCTTGCATTGCTCTCATTTAGTTTCACAATTTCCTCTCTATCAATCTTATTTGATTTTTGAAATCATTTTTCTAGCTCTTCGGGAACTTTTGTTGAGCTTGTGTCCAATCTGCATTTATTATTCTTTGAGAATACTTGTAGATATTTTCATATTGTTGTCTTCCTCTGAGTTTTGTGTTGAGCTTCCTGTCAACATAGTAATTTTTTATGGCCAGATTCTTTGTTTTTTGTTGTTGTTGTTGTTGTTGTTTGTTTGCTTATTTTTCCAGCCTATTTCTTATCTTTGTATTTTATGTTAGAGTTAGGCCCTGCTCACTTTGGGATCAGGAAGGAGGGGAACATGTTTTGGTCTGTCTTCTGTCTTTTATGTCTTTCTGGGGTTTTCATGGCTCAGGCAAGGGGCCTGTAAGTGTGTGAAGAGATCTCTTCACTGGCCTTCTGATCTCTGCCTGGTGAAGTCTTTGCTCCTTTATGATTGTAATCACTCCTCTCCATCCTAGAACTGTGACTCAGAATTGGGTAATGGATAATGGAACTGCTAAATGATATTCAATGCTAGTATGGGATAACTAGGATCTCTTTCTGACCAGGTGCTAAGTTTCCTTATCATCCTTGGGTGTTGCACTATTCCTTATTACTGCTGTCATTATCATGACCTATTACTGTTCTGAGCTAAGATAATGATTCACTGTGTCTTTTTCTTGGTTTTACTGCCCAAAATTCTGTTCGGCACATATTTTAGACTATTTTAAAGGGAGTGTATTAAGAGAATTTGACGAAAAGAAATTTAGTTTTACTTCACTATTCATTGAAAGCTCTAGCACTCTAATATTCTTAGTGGGAAAGCTTATTGTCTTCCCCTTCCCCAGCCTCATTTCTACCTTCATTATGTATTCACAGTTTGCAACAAGTTTTTTTATAGCAATAAACATTTATTAAGTATCTACTGTGTGCAAGACACTGTACTCTCCCAAAGTCCATAAATAAAGACTCATCACACTCAAATAGCTTATATTCCCTTAAGACATTTAGTAACCATGCAAAAGATAAAGACATAGAGAAGTCTTCACAGATAGTTCTTGAACTTGAGAAGTTTACTTTCCAAAAGGAGAGATTGGCCAGGTACATAAATAACTCCAATACAAGATGAGATAAGAATCTTAAGAGTTAATCAATCAGCGTGCATTTCTTATGTGACTCCTCTGGATTGTAATGTCAGAGAAACTGAGGCAAGATAGAGATTAGAGAGCATTTAATATTTTATTTGAAAGGGAGAGATTTACTGGGACCAAATGGATCCATGGTTTGGTCGCAGGGCTGAATGTGACTATCGTCTCCAAGAATCCAGCAACCAATGTGAGTTCTCAATGACCTATATACACGTGGCTCAGACACAGGGGGGAGACTGAGGCAGGGGTCGAGTCAGGGTGCTGAGAGTGGGAATGGGACTCTGACAATCTGGTTCTGACAGGGTAGGGGAGCCACCAGAGATGGGGATGACATAATGGGGGGAGGCACCCCTGAGATGGGGAGAGGTATCTTGACAAGATGGTATCTGATATTCTGATAGATTGGATTGGGGAGAGGCATTCCGGTATTCAAATATTCTGATGATTAAGAGGGAGGGATGTTGCAGGAATGACCAGAACAATTAGGTCACAATTCAGGGAAACTGAGGCAGTACAATTCAGGAAAACTGAGGCAGGACAATAAAAGAAAACTATGGCATAACATGGACTAGATTTGAATGCAAAAATTAAGCAATCACTGCCTCCAAAGAGTGGATTGGAGGGGGGGGGCGGTGAACAATATATGTTGTATACATGAAATTAAATACAAGATAAACATAAAATAAGTAAAATGTAATTTAGGACAAAGTCCAATAACAGAATGGTGAGATCAAGAAAAAGCTCACATAAAGGTTAATGCTCACATGGAATTTTGAAGGATCCTAGGCAAGAATGGTTCCAGACATGAGGGACGGCCAGTCAGTTCAAAGATACAGAGACAGAAGTTGAAATATTGTGCATGGGGAACAGCAAATAGGACTATTTGGCAGGAACAAAGACTGCATGAAGGAGGTAATGGGAAATCAAGCTAGAAAGGTAGACTATAATTAATTTTGAAGTGCTTTGAGAGCCAACTCAAGGAGGCTGTATTTAATCTTAGAAGAAATCAGAGGATCCCCTGGAGCTTTTTGCAAAAGAGCATGACTTAATCCTGGGATTTAGAAATATCATTTTGTCAGCTTTGTGGACAATGATTTGGAGAAGAGGCAGAGAGACCAATTAGGAGGCTTTTTGTAGTCTTGTCAGCAAGAAGAGATGAGGAGATGAGGTGTGGATGGAGAAGGGGGTGGATATAAGGGATCTCATGGAGGTAAATCAACAAGATTTGGCAGCTGATGTGATGAGAAGAAGGAAATGGGAATAAACTGTTTTAAAACACCTACCGTATGCCAGGAATTTTGCTAAGCAGGTTACAAATAACAAATCATTTGATCCTCACAACAATCCTGAGAGGTAGGATGAGTATCATTATTTCCCCTATTTTGCAGTTGAGGAAACTGAGGCTAGGAGACCAGAATCTCCTAAGGTGCCTAATAAATGTTTCAAGCCAGATTTTGAACTCAGGATGGAGTGGGGGAGAAAAGAGTCAAGGATGACACCAAGTTTGAGATCTGAACAACAGGTTGCCCTCAAAAATAGGGAAGTTTGGAAACTGAGGAGTGGGGGGAATAACAGGCTCAGTTCTGGACATGACATGTTGAGTCTGAGCAGCCTATAGAATATTGAGAGCAAAATCCCATATAGGCAGATGAGAGAACTAGACTGTATAAAGAAATCTAGAAGTCATCTTCATAGAAGTGATCTTTGAACCTAAGGAACCTGCTAAAATCACCAAGAAGGAAGATTCATGGAGAGAAAAAAAAATCCAGGGTAAGGACCTGGGACATGCTCACAGTTAGGAGCAGGGCATAAGGGATTAGATAATCCATGATAAACTAGCCAAATGTATAAGATAGAAGATTGGCTTGTATCTGGCTTTTTTCAAGTGTCAGCTAAAATCCCACATTTGACAGGAAATCTTTCCCAATGCTCTTTAATTCTTGCATCTTCTCTGAGTTGACTGCTTCAAATTTATCCTCTATTTAGACTGTCTGTTCATAGTTGTTTGCCTTGTTGGCTCCCTCATTATACAGTGAATTTCTTGACAGAATCTCCATTTCTTTGCATCCCCAGTACTTTACAAAGTGTTTGACATGTAACAAGCAATACATATTTACTGACTGACTGGCTGGTTTTCAAGCTGTGTGATCTTAAGCAAGTGATTTAATTTCTCTGGACTTCAATTTCCTAATCTTTAAAATGAAGGAGCTGGACTTGGTGACTTCTAAGATTCCTTCTTTAGCTATAAATCTCTGGCCTTGTGATCTAGGAAATAAGACTGAGAAGGATCAGGTGGGAAAAGAATGAAAAGGAGATACTATCACACAGAAAAAAAAAAAAAAAAGCCCAATTGCAGAATCCTGGGAAATCAGCAGTTCTGAGTGCTGAAAACAAGTAAAGAAGGATCAGTCATCTCTCACTTGGCAATTAAGAAACTGCCAGTAACTTTGGAGAGAACAGTTTCTATCCAGAGAGATGGAATAAGATGATAAGGTGTTAGAGGAACAGGAAAGGATGTGGGGGCAATGAGAGTAGCTATACCTATTCCTAGGAGCTCGGCTTTGTGGGGGAGGATGAGATTTTTAGGATAGATTGGGAGTTATAATGAAGGCTGAGCACTGTTATAAGAATTCAAGAAGATACATCACTATGAAGTAGGAATCCCTGCCTGACCTCTGACATTTCCCTCCAAATCAGGGCTCAGCTGAGGACAAGAGAGACTCCACTAAACACCTAGAAATGTCTCCCATGGTGAATGAGGCATCTTCCTTTCCCCACAACTTATTTTCTCTTCCAGTCAATTCATTATTTTTGCTCATTTAAAACTTTTTAAATTCAACAAACTCAATAAAATCATCATTTCTCTCTTCAGAGAAAAAAAAAATCAGAAAAAAAGAACTGCCCCTGAAACCATGTATCTCTATTATGGATATCGGGTTTTTTAAAAATTCAACATGTTTTGAAACTGTCCCTTGTTTATGATTTTACCCTTCTCTCTTCTCGTTGGTTTATTCAAAAACATATATTCTTCACTGATCCTCTTTCTCTTCTTTTTATATTTTATATAAACTAACAAATGGGATAAATATATGAAGTACTTTACAAAGCTAATGCTATATAAATGCAAGTATTTGTTATCATCATCATCATTGTAGAAGCTCAGGGGTATAGTGGAGAGAGTGTTGGCTGTAGAGTCAGAAAGACCCGAGTTCAATTCTGACCTCAGTTACTTCTTACTACTAGTATGACCCTGGGCAAGTCATTTAATTCTCTCCTAACCTCAGTTTGTTCATCTATAAAATGTTGGTATTAACAACATCTATCTTGCAGGATTGTTGTGAGACTCAAATAAGATATTTGTAAAGCACTTTGTAACCTCAAAGATTATTATTATTACTAACTGCTACTAATATAACCCTTGTCTCCTCTACCTCCAATTGAGGAAAGATTTTTTTTAAGCCCTCTATTACAAATATACCTAGTAAAACAAAATTCCTACATTGGCTTTGTCTTAAAATATATGGCTCATTTTATATCTTTGCTCCATCAATCCTCTCTAAGGAGATGGTTATCATGTTTCCACTCCTAGAATTGTGGTTGGTCATTGAATTGATCAGTTTGTGTATCTTTTAAAGTCCTTGATTCAATTCAATAAACTTATGAAATGCCTACTTTCATCAAGACACTGTTTTTCTCACTTTTCCTTTTTTTTCCTCCATGCCTTTCTTCCTTGTCCTCTCTCTCCTCTCCCCACCCACATTTGTATCCTTTTCAATTAAATGAAGTAAATGATTACCAACTGTAACTCTAATCCTTATACCATGGACAAGGCAAGAAGTGGTGAGGGCCAATGGATGAAAAATCAGTTCAAGTCTTATCTCTGATACATTCTGACACAGTTTCATTGGGCAATCTTCGGTCTGGAGTGCATGCCATACTCCTTGGATTGTCTGATTTCATTCTGTCAGTTGTCTTCCAACTTATGGCTGGATTTAGTCATTTAGTAGAGAGTATGAAGACTAAAGGAAGGAGAAACATATCTGCTCTCTGGAATTCAATCCAATTTTAAAACATGTTTTTTTTTAAGTACCTATTATGTACAAGACAGAGCAGAAGTCTATAACAGTAAATAAAAAGTTGCCTTATAAGCCAGAGAGACAAATTCACCTCCTGCCTTTGAGGCTAACTGTATAATCTAGATATGTGACTCACTTTCTCAGTGCCCCAGGAAACTGCTTTAAGCTCTAAAGTTGCTAGTAGGGTAGGCCCTGACCCTCATAGATGGAGGGAATAAATGCTTTCACCAAGAGTTCCCTATACCAAAGAAATAAATCACTATCAGGTTAAGTCTAAGGCACTGTCCTAGGTGCTGAGCATATAGAAGTGAAAATGAACTAGTCTTTTATCCTCAAGAATCATAGATTGAGAACTGGAAAGATCTTCAGAGAGTATCTACTCTAACCCCTCATTTTAAAAATGAGAAAGCAGAATATTAGAGAAAGAGAAGTGACTTGACCAAGATCACATAATTGGTAAGTAGCCAAGCTGAGATCTTAATTTGCATCTCCTGACTTCAAATCCATTCAGTTACTGGGGGACGGGATATTTTTGTTTATTGTTGTTCAGTTGTTTCAGTCATATCTGAGTCTTCATTTGGGAATTTTTTGGGAAGATACTGGAGTGGTTTATCATTTCTTTCTCCAGCTCATTTTACATCTGGGGTAACTGAGGTAAACAGGGTTAAATGTGACTTACCCAGGATCACACAGCTAGTAAGTGTCTGAGGTCAGATGTGAACTCAAATCTTCCTGATTCCAAGCCTAATACCCTACCCAACAAGTAAGGAGGAGACTCATTCAGTCAATGAACATTTATCAAGTGCAGAAGGTGAATTTGTCAGAGACGTGGTTTGGTATTGTGGTATAGACAGGACAAGATAGCTTCTGATTCTGTGCTTCTAAATTCACTTTTCTTAAGAGGCCAGAGTGAAGAGCCAGTCATCCTCTTAAGCATTTCCATCCCTATTGTCCTGGAATCTAGAAGCACCTGGATGGTTTGCCATTCTTTTCCCATGGTTCCCTGGGACCCTGATATAAAGGATGTGGAATCAATAATTCAGGGTCACATCTCTGTGGGATAGAGTCAACCCTTTATTCTCTAAGCCTGGATCTGAAGAGCTATTCAGAGAGCAGGAGAGAAAAAGGTGAGTGGCCAATTCAGATAAAATAGTCAAGGAGAAATAGTTGCATGCAGACCCAGCTGCTTTGTGGATTGACCCCTGTATCCCAGCAGGGGGAGAACCTGGTTTAGCATCACAAAAGTGCCGTGTGGAAATCTTTTCCCCAAGACCATTCAGGCTGCTTGGAAGTCCTCCTTTGAGCCAGGAGTCAATTTCCATATTAAAAATTAGGGGATTGACAGTCCTGGAAACAGTATTTAGAGGTAGGTAACATGAAAAGCAAAGCAGAATAGAACCTAGCTTACCTCGGAGGCTTCAAAAGTATTTATTTTTAGTGCCAGGTCCATCCTCTATTAGTTGGGTGACTGACAAGGAGACAGATTGTGAAGAACAGTGCACCAAGAACACTCAAGGGGATTGGATATGAATCTCACCTTTGCCCCGGGCAACCTTCCTGAGGCTAAGATTTATCATGGGATCATAAATTAAGAAATTGGAAATAACCCGAGCCAATCGCTTTGTTTACAGAAGGAGGAGTTGGACCATATTCAGTTCAATACAAATCAGTAAACAATAATTAAATCTCTGCTTTGTGCCAGGCACAAGACAGAAAAAGTTCCTGCCTTCAAGAAGCTTACGTTCCATGAGGGAGATACAGACTGTACAAATAAGTAAATAGAAAGTAATTTCAAAAACTGGAGAAACAGAAATGGAGACAGAGACAGAGAGAGCTCAAGCATTAACTGCGGAAATCAGGCAAAGCCTTGCAAAGAAGTTAGCACCTAAACTGTGCTTTAAAGGAAGCCAAAGATTATAAAAGATGGAAATGAGGAAGAGTAGGAATTCCAGACACAGTATACTCTGTGCAGTCATGTAGGTAAGAAATGAAAATCATTCAGGGAGGGTTGGCCATTTGGTCAGAATGGAGGGGTAAAGGAAGGCAGAAAATGTAGGTAACAGCCAGATTGTGGGAGATTTCAAATGACTGAAGAGTTTGTATTTTATTCTAGAGGCAATATGACAGAGTTTGAGATATAAAAGGAAAGGCAGCAACCATTTGATGGAATTCATAAATTGGAATGAGTGGTCTTGTAGTTTCTGATTGAAGAAATCCAATTCGGGTAATAGGGAGCCAGAAAAGTTTTCTGACAAGGGGAGTGGCAGGGTCAGATTTGTGTTTTAGGATTTTCTTTTTGGCCTATGAGGATGAATTGGAGCTGAGAGCTACTGGAAAAAAAAGAAAGGAAAACATCTGTGAATCATTAGTTGTTTTCACCCAATGGCCAATTCCCCAGAATTCCATCTGACTGAATAAATTTCTTCCCTCTTTGTTATGAAATTACATAGATAATTACTTTTACTCCATTGTAAGAAATTAAGAGATGATTAGCTTAAGAGCACAAACTATCTTGTGTGTGTGTGTGTGTGTGTGTGTGTGTGAGAGAGAGAGAGAGAGAGAGAGAGAGAGAGAGAGAGAGAGAGAGAGAAAGAGAGAGAGAGAGAGAGAGAGAGAGAGAGAGAGTCTTCTCAGCACTTAGCACTGGGAGAAAATTGTTAATACCAAATGTAATATTAACTGAGATCTGTTAATCATCCTAGTGAAACAACAAATCATCCTAGTAATGCAGGATTTCAATAATGTTTTTAGATTCCTACTCCCAAAATAATTACTCTTCACTAGGAAGAGGTGAACCACATCCACCTAGAGATTTTATCTTGTAAACTAACTTTAATTGGATCTTGGCTCTTAATACACTTGCCCCTTTCTATTGGGATTCATGGCATGAAGAGAAAAACAATCATTGCAGACTGCCAAGGATCACTGGAGTCTCATGACCAGGACTTGCTACCTTATAGTCCCTCCTCCTGTATCTTGGAGCTGGGTGATCTACTGTGCTATGCATTCGTGGGATATCTCCCAGGTAGCAGGATTGGTATTTTGTTATCTCAGTCAAAGGCATTTTATTCCTCAACTGGTGACTTTGATTTATTTCAGGACTTGACAGCACAAAGGATGACAAATTGAAAGAGCTTAATAACTAACTGCTTGTCGGTTGATTGAGTCAACTGGGAAAGAGGCTTTCTGAATGGATAGAAGGTAACAGATGTGACAAATATGACTGTAGAATGGACAGGATTTGAAAATTAAATACATGTGAGAGGTAAAGGAGGAAGGGTCAGGAATTCTTTTAAGTTATGAATCTGATGGCTTGAAGAGCCCTCCACAAAAATTCAGGTTCATCGCTGTCTGTGCCCACCACTGCAAGAGCATGACAGTTATGGCAATTGACTCATGAACATCAAAAATTGTCAGTAAGACTGCTACAGGACTTTAAAACCAGCAGAAATCATTGGATTCCCTGACACATTAAGTAACGGACAATAGATTGGTTTTGGACTATCTCTTTGCTTTGTAGAAGGAAAGTTTGAGGAAAATTGTATTTTATTTTATGGAACTTAATTCCACAAATGTTGCTCTTGCAAGATTCTGTTATCTGTGGAGAGATGAGGGAGAAATCCCTTTCTTTCCCTATCCTTGGTGGACTCTGAAAGAGGACCAAGGGAATGTTAGAGCATATTCAAGAGCTGAGTTTTTCCTCCATAATTGGTTCTCATCTTAACTGATGCAGAGAAATTCTGGAACAAAGCTAGCTTGCCCATTTTGCATAGACTTGACAAAGGCCTGACAAACTCCCAACCCATCACTAGCAATCTGTGACTCATTAGTTATTTTCACCCAGTGGCCAATTCCCCAGAATTCCATCTGACTGATTGAATTTCTTCCCTCTTTATTATGAAGCTACATAGGTAATTACTTTTACTCCATTGTAGGCTGCTCAGGACAATTTCCAAACATCTCTATTATGATCCCTTTACTCAAGTGGAACTTCTATAGGATTTTCCTAAACTGTCCCTCAGGTGATGAGCCCCACTGCATTTAACTAGTCTGGGCCTCCTACCAGAAAAATACAATCCATCACCAAATTCTTAATCAAAGATAATCCAGCTTAGTTTATGGGGTATTATTATACTTGTCTCCAATGTAGCAGAAAACAAATTCCCTCCCCTCCTCACTTTCCTAACTCTAGTGTTTTGTATTTTTTAAATGTGCAAAATGTTTGTGGCAGCCCTTTTTGCAGTGGCATGGAACTGGAAATTGAGAGGATGCCCATCAGTTGGAGAATGGCTGAATAACTTATGATATATGAAGGTAATGGAATATTTTTGTAAGAAAGGATGAGCATGTTGATTTCAGAAAAGCATGGAAAGACTTACTGAAAATCTTGGAAAGTCTTGGAGAGTCAGGGAAAGATTATGAAATGATTAATTGGGTTGGACTTGACACTTTTCAAAAACGAGGTGATTCAAGGTAATTCAAAGTAATTCCAATGGACTTGGGATGGGATATACCAATAGGATCTAGACAAAGGAGATTGAATATGGGTGGAAGCATAGTGTTTTCACCTTCTGTTGTTTTGTTTCCTTGTTTTTTTTTTTTCTTTCTCATGTTTTTATCTTTTTTCCCCTTTTGATCTGTGTGGAAGAGTAAAAGCGGAGTGTATTTTGAGATGTGTGACCTGATTCCTGTAGAATTCTACAGGACATTCTACAAATAACAACTTGTCTCACACAATGTGACAAATATGGAAACGTGTTTGAAAATTGCACATATTTAACCTATATCAAGAGTTGCTGCCTTGGGGATGGGGGGAGGTAAAGAAAGGAGAAAACTTTGGAGCACAAAGTTTTACCAAAAAATTAATATTGAAAACTATCTTTACATGGATTTGGAAAAATAAAATAATATTGGAAAAAATAAAATAAAATGGATCCTTCTAGCAGTCCATCTTTTTAAAATGCTAACAGTTTGAGTGCCATGGAAATATCAAGTTACCCCTTCTTGATCTCACTTAATTTATCCACCACCACCACCCCCAGCTCTTCCTATTCTGTGGTCTTCTTTAAGGTCACCAGTGATATTCATTTTACAAATGAGGAATTTGAGGCAAACCAAAGTGAAATGACTTGCCCAGATGCACACATCTGGTGTGTCTGAAGTAACCTATGTCTGGTTTATTTCTTATTCTGTGTGTTACCTCAAGCCCCAGTTAGAGATATGCTCTCTTGCCAAGCGAAATGAGCAGAACCAGGAGATCTTTATACATGGCAACAAGATCATAGGATGATCAATTTTGATGGACACGGCTCTTTCTAACAATGTAATGATTGAGTCCAGTTCCAATGATCTTGTGAAGAGAGCCATCTACACCTGAGAGAGGACTATGGGAACTGAGTGTAGATCACAACATAGCACTTTCACTCTTTTTGTTGTTGTTTGAGTTTTGTTTTTTTTTTTCTTTTTTTCCCTCCTTTATCTGATTTTTCTTGTGCAGCAGCATAATTTTATAAATATGTATACACATATTGGATTTAACATGTATGTTTAACATATATTGGATTATTTGCCATCTAGGGGAGGAGTGGGGGGAAGGAGGGGAAAATTTGGAAGACGAGGTTTTTCAAGGGTCAGTGTTGAAAAATTACCCATGCCTATGTTTGAAAATCAAAAGCTGTAATAAAAACCAAGAAAGAAAGAAATAAGCTCCCTGAGAGAGGGGTCTGCCTTTGTGTAAACAGCACCTACAGCATATAGTAGGGACTCAGTGACTGGCTGGCTGATCTCCCCGGGATATCGTGGCTGGTTGGCAGCCTCCAAGCAAGGGCTCGCCGCCCATGGGGAGGGCGGAGAGGGGAGGTTGCCATCCGGAGCATTCTGGTTTGGGTCTGGGCTGGGCAGGGATGGAGCGGGAACCGTAAGGCGCTCAGCCGGCTCATCCCTCAGGGTCCCAGCGCGGGGCGGGGCAGCGGCGCAGGCCGCACCTCCACGCCCGGGGAGGGGCACGCACTGAAGGCGGAGGGAGAAGAGGAGGAGGATGGCGGCTCTGGGCAGGCCGGCTCCGCAGCTGCGGCTCCTACTCCGCGCCTTCCTCGGGCCCATGGCTCTGAGCCAGCGCTCCGCGTCTGCTCCGGCTCCGAGGCGCGCACCCCGGCGCCTCTCGGTGGAAGGGAACATCGGTAAGGTCCTCACGAGCAGGACGTGCGTCTGGCCATGGGCGGGGCGGGAGCCGGAGGGGGCGGGGCCGAGACCGGGGGCGGGGCCTGATTTTGCTGGAGCAGAGGCCTGGACGGCTGATCTAGATAGGCCCTTGGGCTGGGGGGTGGAGTCGGCCGAAGGCCCGGTCTAGGCCTGCGCAGTGAGAGGTACCTGCTCGGAGGAGGGAGGAGAAGGGAGAGGAAAGAGGAGGAAGAGGAAAGGAAAGGAGGAATGGGGAGGAGGGGAGAAAAAGCGGAGAGTATTTTGGGATGCGCGACCTCGCCGATGCAGTCCCTGAGCCTTCAGGGGCGAGAGGGACCCACTGACCCAGGAGCCCACACTGGACTCTTCATCCTCACTCAAAAATGGAAAGTTTCCACTTGAAACCCTGCCATAACGGGGAGCTCAGGCCCAGGGCAGATCGGCCTGTCTGCACCGAAAGCGGTCAGGCGGCACATTTATGGACCTACTATGTGCCGCTGAATGTACTGAACTCTAGGGATACGGCCTCCAAGGAGCTCACAATCTATTGGGAGAGACAGAAAGCAAATAGGTAGAGATATATACAAAGATGTAATCTACCAGTTAGTTTGAGAGCAGGACTTTTGGCGGGACTTTAGCAGGACTTACCCGTGCCCTTCCTAAAACATGGACACGGGCCTCTAGAGAGAGAGGTGGTTTGATTGGGCCAGAAAACTGCTGACTCCTCCTCGTAGTGCCAGACACCAAGTCCCTCAGCGCTCCTGATATCACATTAGCTTTGGCTGTGATCTTGTGGGTCTTCAGCAGCTCCTCCAGAGCCCTTTCAGACTAGCTGCCTGTGGCTCTGCGCCTCCCCCCTCCTTATACTGGAGGGGCTGACTTGGCATTTAAATTTAACCAACACCTGGTTTGTGGAAGGCTTGGCGCTACATTGGGGATACAGGCGGAAAGAAACAATGTCTACACTGAAGGAGTTTACATTTCTACTGAGGAGAAACAACTTAGAGACAAATGATTTAATACAAAGTATACACCAGGCACTACAAAGTTTCCCCCTAAGAAGTGATTGTAATCACTAAGGCACCATCTGCCGGGGAGATAAAGCACAAGGTCCCTGCTCCTGCATGTGGGCTCTTTGTAGCAGAAAACGGACGTTGTGGGTCCAAGCCAAGATGCTGATAGACTTTGCCCAGTTCCTAACCTGTCTTAATTATAGATAACTCCTCAGTGGCAGCATTAGGGAAATGGTCGACTGATTTCCAACCCCTTTGCCTGCCTCCCAGGTCAGAGTTGTAAAAGGCATCAATGATAGATCACTTGCCAGATCTAACGGCCTTTTCTCAGGACTCATCCTTCCTAAGCTCTCTACCACTTGTCACACTATTGATCTCCTCTTCTACTGCTTTTTCTGTCCTCTCGTTTTTCTTGAAATTGCTTTCTCCTATTTGCTAGCCCCTCATCTCCTTTGCTAGTTTTTCATCTAGATTATGCCCTTTCACCATGGGGGTTCCCAGAGTCTCTGTCCTGATTCCCCTTTCTCCTCCCTCCATACTATCTTGCTTAAAGATTTCATGAGTTTAATTGCCATCAGCAAAAAATGATTCCTGTATCATTGTCTCAGCCCTCACCAGGATCATGTCACCAACTGCCTTTTGAACATCTTGAACTAGATGTCCCATAGACATCTCAAAGTGAACATGTCCAAAATGGGACTCATTATCTTCCTCTCTTTCTCCAAACATCCCTTTTTGTTTAAATTGTTTTTTTTTTAATTTTATTCAATCAGAAAAAAAAATTAAAAACCTTTTTTTTCCTTCTCACTCTATCCCTCAAATGAAAGAAAAGGAAAAGCAAATTCTTTGTTACAGACATGTATAGTCAAGCCAAACAAATTTCCACATTGGCTGTATCCAAGTTACTTACACACACACACACACACACACACACACACCTTATTCTATATTCTCATTATATCACCTTTCTGTCAGGTGGAGACTAGCTTGCTTCATCATTGACCCTTTATAGTGTGGCTGGTGATTACACTGGTCTGTGTTCTAAGCCCTTCAAAGTTGTTTGTCTTTACAACATATTATTGTTTTCTATAAATTTTTCTTCTGTTTCTGCTCATTTTACTCTAAGCTAATTCAGTTAAGTTTTCCAAGTTTTTCTGTAAGGGTCTCCATCATTTCTTTCAGCATAGTAGTTTTCTTTCATCTTTTTATGTCAGTTTGTTTAGTCATTCCCCAATTTATACCTCCCCTCAGATTCCCACATTGCCATCTTAAAAATACCTATAAACATTTTAAATATATCCTTAAAATTTGTTTTGCTTTGGACTAATTCTTCCCTTTATCTCTTGTTATTGTTATGCAGTCATTTTAGTTATGTCTGACTCTTCATGCCCCTATTTGGGGTTTTCTTGGCCAAGGTACTGGAGTGGTTTGCCATTTCCTTCTCCAGCTCATTTTACAGAAGAGGAAACTGAGGCAAATAGGGTTAAGTGACTAGCTCAGAGTCACACAACTAGTAAGTGACTGAGGTTGTATTTGAACTCACTGAGATGAGTTTTCCTGACTGCAGGTCAGATATTCTGTCCACTATTCCACCTAGCTTCTCCTCTAATCAAATAAATTTAATTTAACTAATCTATCTTCCCTCTAATTCCTTCCTTCTTCCTTCTCCCCTTTCCTACTAAGTTCCCCATTGAGTGATAAGTAGTTTTGCACTCAAGTGTTTTGTATGTGTGTGTGTGTATTTCATCCAGATGAGAATAAAGTTGTTCTGTCAGCTGTTTCCTCCTACCCCCTACTTCTCATTTGTAAAGATGTTTAATTGCTCTGATTATTTATGATAATTTTACCCACCATTCCTCTCTTTGCCCTGTGTATTCCTCTTTCCATTAGTCTCTTCACATCATTAAGATAGAAGAGAATCACTCCCAGCTCTTGCCTAGAGCAGCTAAGTGAGCAGCAGATAGAGTGTCAACCCTCAACTCAGGAGGGCAAGGGTTCAAATCTGGCCTCAGACATTTACTAGTTGTGTGATCCTGGGCCAGTCACTTATCCTGTTTGCCTCATCTGTACAATTTCCTCATTTCCTCATCTATCCAATGAGCTGGAGAGGCAAACCACTCCAATATCTCTGCCAAGAAAACCTCAAATGGGGTCACAAAGAATAAGACATGACTGAAAACAACCGAACTACAAGAAACATGATCCTTGACAGTTATAGGGTTCGCATTTATAGCATCTCCCAATGTTAGAATATAACCAGTTTAGTCTTATATATCATTTATACATGTGTTATTCTGGGCCTCAGTTTCAACATCTGGAAAAGAAGGAAATACCAGCACCTGCCTCACTGAGTGCTCGCTTGGATCAAATGAGAACACGTGGAAAGTGCCCTGCAAACTCTAAAGTGCCATAGAAATGTTAGCTATTAGTACTGACTACTACGATTGCTGTTACCCAACTGCCCGGAAGATTGGAGAGATCTTATCAGATATAATCAAGCAGGAAAAGCGGCCCTAAACAGTAACCACATCCTCCTGTGTGTGCCCTCATTTAACAGCCATAATTCTGTCCTCTCGGCCAAGAAATGAGCCATCTTAGCCCACTGGGAAGAAGGCCGCTTATGAAAGTCAGTTGTTTTGATCACCTCACTCATTCTAGATGTCAGATGAGCCCTAACTTGGCTTCTTTCTCATTAGGTCATGAAATGAGTGCCAGATGTAGGGAAAAACTGAGGATGCCATAGAAACTGGTCTTTTTAATTATTAACTCTCTGATGGCCTGAAGTTCTTTCTCTGAAGGCCAGAGTAAATCTTTCAAGTTCTCTTTATCGAGCACTTTATTGTAATTGCCTCTGTTCTCAGGACTATGTAATGACATTATGACATCCAGGGGCTCTTTCTCCCTGGTCTTCTTTTTTTTTAAAAATAGCTTTTATTTTTAAAATTTATGCAAAGACAGTTTTCACCATTCACCTTGAAAAACCTTGTATTCCAAATTTTTCTCATTTCTTTCCCCTACCCCTCTCTTAGACAGCAAGTAATCCAATATGTGTTAACATGTGTGATTCTTCTATACCTTCCTGGTCTTTCTCTGTCCACTCTTAATTCCTTGGGTACCAGGAGTTCTAGACTATAGAATCCTAAATTTAAAGTTGGAAGAACCTTGGAAGTTATTATGTCCCTATGCTCAAGGGGATGTAAAACTGGGTATACCCTTTGACCCAGCAATACCACACTAGGTTTATATCTCAAAGAGATCATTTTAAAAGGGGGGGAAGGGAAGGAAGGATATTTCTAGCAACTTTTTATAGTGATAAAGAATTGGAAACTGAGGAAGTATTCATCATTTAAAGAATAGCTTAACAAGTTGTGGTGTGTAATTATGGTGGAATATAATTGTGCTATAAAGAAATGATGAGCAGGATGCTCTCAAAAAAACCTGGAAAGTCTTAACAGGAACTGATGCAAAGGGAAGTGAGCAGAAGCAGGAATCAATGGACACAGTGACAACAATGTTGTATGATGATCAATTGGGAATAACTAAGTGTCAACAATACAATATTGCAACACAATTCTGAAAGCCTCATGATGAATAAATGCTACCTGCCTGCGAGACCTGAGAGAGTTTGAGTGGACATTGAAATTTTGCTAGGGTTTGGTTGTGGGTGTTTTGGGGGGATGGAGGAGCAGTATCTGTTTCTTTTTTCACAAAATGGCTAATATGGAAATATGTTCTGCATGACTGCACATGAATAATCTATATCGAATTGCTTGCCTTCTCACTGATGAGGTAGGGGAGGGAGAGAATTTGGAATTCTTTTTTTTTTTTTTTTTTTTTTTTTTTTTCTGAGGCACTTGGGGTTAAGTGATTTGCCCAAGGAAGTGTTAAGTGTCTGAGACCAGATTTGAACTCAGGTCCTCCTGACTTCAGGGCTGATGCTCTATCCACTGTGCCACCTACCTGCCCCAGAATTCAAATTTTAAAAATGGATGACAATTGTTTTTTACAAGTAATTGAAAAAATAAGATATAAAATTTTTAAAAGAATGTATTAAGTCCAACTGCACTCATGTTATAAGTAAAGAAACTAAGGTTCAGAAATTGCTGCTAAAAGCCACACAGGTAATAGATATCACAGATGGGATTTAAGCTAAGACTCCAAAGTCTCTATATCAAGCAGAACTGGGCCTTCTTGAGCACGCCTGTATACATATATCACCCATTTGAGTTAGGCTACAAGATCATAAACTTATTGCTTGGCAAATTCCAGTTTCTGTAAATCTCCTTTGTGTTTTTCAGTTCCATTCAGACCCATTGGGTCCCATGTCTCTGCTCATTTAATTTAGGCTCGAGGAAAGTAGCAGTGGCCCTAGGTTTGGGGAAGAGCTGGGCCCCTTTGAATGGTTGTAAAGGAGAAGGAAACTGGAGAACTGAGCAGTTATTAATGACCCACATTCACATCACACTTAAAAGTTTACAAAAAATTTTTGTATACATTATCTTACTGAAATCCCATAACCACAGTCTGTTTGTTTGTTTTTCAAAAGGCCCTGCAGGTATTACTGAACTTCATTAGAGATTGGGAATCTGAGGTTCAGAGGAATTATGGGACTTTTCTTTGGTCACACAGCTCCTGAGAGTCAGATAATCCAGGTTTTCCTGAGTCCAAGCTCGTTGCACTCTGTGCCCTCTACCTACCTCTACCATTCAGTCAATCACTATGGCTTTACCTCAGTCACTTTCAGCTGCTTTTCTAAAGATTTGCTTTCCCACTCAGTTTTAGGAGGAAATCACCCCATTTTGTTGTCATCTCTACTGGAGTTTTTCAGTGGCCATTTCCCACCAGGTCCATTAGTTTTTGAAACTCCTTTGACCCCAAGTTAGAAATCATCTGTGGTTATGCTTCAGTTAAGACAGTGAGAAGCCGTAGTCCTAAAAACCCAAGCTGGGAGACCAATGGGCTCAGTGATAAATGAAGCTGGAGTCATTTAACGGTTACTTTTCCTGTTTGAAGATGTCATTTTCTTATCTGACTCACCAAGTACATTTGATGCCTTCTACATTTAATCTCACCTCTAGAGAAAGTGAGATCCCGAGAGAGGCTGCTAGGTGCTACTGCAGTGGATAGAGCACTGGACTTGGAATCAGGAATACTCATCTTCATGAGTTCAAATCTGGTCTCAGACACTTAACGCTTCCTAGCTGTGTGACCCACTGGGCAAGTCACTAAACCCCAATTGCCTCAGGGGAAAAAAAGAAAAGAAATGTACAGATCAGAATATATACCGAATACTACAAAATAGAGGTATGGTCATTTGGGGAGCTGGGGGTGTCAGTAGAGGCTGCATGGAGAAGGTTGTGCTTAAGTTAAAATGAAGGAAATAAAGAACTCTTTAATGATGATGATGATGATGGTAAAGATGAAAAAGACACAAACATTTCCATAGAGAAGAGCAAAAAAAGAGGATTGTTCATGAAACAGGGAATGTTATGTTGGGTTTTTTAAAGAATTTAAATTAATGTGCAGCATGATAATTGTGAAAATGTATATAGAAGAACTGCACATGTTTAACCTAGATTGGATTTCTTGCCATCTAGGGAAGGGATTAGGGGAAGGGAGGGAGAAAAAAAAAATTTGGAACATAAGGTTTTGCAAGGGTAAATGCGGAGAACTATCTATGCATGTGTTTTGAAAATAAAAAGCTATAAAAATAAAAAATAAAAAGATATCTAACCAAAAAAAGAATATAAATTTAAAGTTTAAATATGTGACATGTAGCATTCTTCCTCCCCTCGTGGGGAATAGAAAACAAAAATGAAATTGCCTATGGAATCCAGACAGTATGTCTATGTATGAGGAGGTTGGGGGGGGGGTGTATACATTTCCCCCCACCCCAGTAAAAAAAGGCAGTTTTTTGGGGGGACGCTTTGGCAGTAGAAGGGAACATAAAGGAGATAGCATTTGAAATGTGCTTTGAAGGAAGCTGGACATTCTAAGATGGCAATAAGGGGGCTATGCTAATCAGGAGCATGATCAGGAGGAGACCATAGAGACTGGAGAGGAACTATTTCATGTGAGAAACAGCAAGGTCAGTTTGGCTGAATCATAAAGTGTAGGGAGAGGCAAAGAGAGAAATATATAATAATGCAAAAATGTGCAATGGCCCCAGAGGGTGGTTGTCATTCAGTCATTTTAGTTGTGTCTGACTCTCCATGAACCTATTTGTGGTTTGCTTGGCAAAGATACTGGAATGTTTGCTATTTCCCTCTCCAGCTCAGATAAGGAAATTGAGGCAAACAGGGCAAAATGACTTGCCCATGGTCACATAGCTAGTAAGGGTCTGAATCCAGATTTGAACTCAAGTCTTCCTGATTCCAGACTTGGCACTCCATCTACTGGTTCCACGTAGCTGCCCATGGGATCCAGATAACAAAGAACTTTTCAGATTAAACAGAGGGCTTTGTATTTGATACTAGAGGTAATAGTGAGCCATTGATGCTTCCTGAATAGGGAAATGATATGGTTGGACTTCCCACGCTGCCATTTGTGCTAAGACACTGTAATAAAAATGACAATATTACCTTTTACATTTGTCCTGTGCCATACCAACCTACCAAAAGTGTACCTTATAGAACTTGAAAGAAAAATAATAATAATAATCAAACTCATCTGAAAGGAAAAGGGTAAAAAAGCTCAGGGAAAAGAAATTTCTAAAAAATTGAGACAAATACCAAATATCAACTATACTTTATCTCTGGAACAAATTGTAAACACAATATAGAAGGAAATAGAATAATAGGAGCAAATGAGCTTCTATAGAATAATAGAAGCTCATAATGGAATAGAATAATATAGAATAAATAACATAATAGAAGCAAATGAGCTATTGAACTCGTGTTTGACAAAACTAAAGATTGCTGCTCGGGCTTACCATTCAACAAAAACTGGGAGAATTGAAGAGAGGATTGGCAGAAACTCAATGTAGATCAACATGCCAAGTTAACTATAAACTGAAAAGTGATATAGCTATAAAAGAGATCACCATAAGCACTTAATAGAAGCAACAAATTGTCTTTTGGATTTATACATTTATATTTAAATATATATTATATATAATATGAATATTATATACTATAATGTTAGTAATATATTAATAATTATAATCACATAAATTATATTATGTAATGTATAATAATTATTATAATATTAATAATATATTATGTGTTTACATGTAAATTTATAACACCTTACCAACAAAAGATAGAGGGGAATCACTGAAGATAAAATGGACATTTTTGATTATTAGAATTAAAATCTTTTGTATAAACAAAACCAATGTAATCAAAATTAGAAAGCAAAAAGTTCATTGAAAGGAAAGGTATTTGGGGAATATATTTCTCTGAGAAAGTCTCATTTCCAAGATACATAGAGATCTGATTCAAATTTATATAAATAAGAGCCACTTGCAAGTGGTTTTCAATGGTCAAAAATATAAATAGGCAGTTTTCAAAAGAAGAAACTTGAGTTATCAATAACCATAAAAAACTGTCCCGAGTCACTAATAATGAGAGAAATACAATTTAACGCAACTTTGTGGTTCTATTTGACAGTTTTCAAATTGGCAGATTTGGAAGAAAAAAAAAAGGAAAACATATTGGAAGGGCTATGGAAAAACAGATATATCAATGCATTGTTGGAGGAACTTTGAAATGGTACAGCATTCTGGAAAACAATTTGTAATTATGTCCCCAAAGTTACTAGTCTGTATTTTTTTAACCCAGCAATATCACTAGAAAGCCTATATCCCAAAGAGATCAAAGAAAAAGAGGAAAGACTCATATATGCAGAACTATGGCAGCTCTTTTTTGTAGAAGCAAGGAACTGGAAACCAAAGAGAAGGGATGTCTATCAAGAACTCACAAAGTTAGTGTATGAAAATATAGTGGAATAGTCATTGTGCTGTAAAAAATAATTAAAAGGATAATTTCAGAGAAACCTGATTCAGAGTAAAGTAGACAGAACCAAAAAAAAAAAAAAAAACAACAAGAAATGATACAATGACAACCCTTTAAAGACAAACAACTTTGACAGACTCAAGAACCCTGATCAACACAATGAGTAACCATGACTCTGGAGTCTAGACCAATGATTAAGAATGCTCCCGTATCCCAATGGAGAAGTAAAGGGATCCATATGCAGAATAAGAAATATATTTTTGAACATGACCATTGCAAGAATTTATTTTGTTTGGACATGAATATTATGAAGGTTTTGCTTTTCCTTTCCCTCCCCAGCCTCCCATCACCTGCCCATGGGTAACTCAGAGTAGAAAAGAGAGAAATACATTTTGATAATGAAAAAATAATTTTTAAAAATATCATTTCTTTTGCAGCTGTGGGGAAATCCACCTTTGTGAAGCTACTCCTGAAAACCTTTCCAGAGTGGCACATAGCTGCCGAACCAGTAACAACATGGCAGAACATCCAGGCTGTTGGCACACCGACTGTAAGTTTGCAAAGCGCTGGAGCCCTGGCAGCAAGGATGGTAGGAGAGGGTAGTAGACTGACCTGCTGTTATGGTTGAATTTTTATGAGTGGGGGCAAGAAATGCCCTTTGTGTTTCCTTGAATCAATCTCATGCCGATTTCACTGCCCCAAAGAGGGGAGACAAAACTTGGTTGAGGGGCAGTTTGGCTGGTACAAAAGACACAGACCCTGGAGTTCTAGACTAACCGAATTCGAGATCTGGAAGGTCAACCTGATCCACCTCGACCAAGCCATGCAGGAAAAAAATCTCTCTGAAAGCTTGTGATCTTGCCTCTGCTTAGAGACTTCTAAGGAGGGGAAAATCCACTGTCTCTCAGTGAAGGCCATTTTGCTTTTAGGCAGCTCTCATCCTTCCATCAAACCCAAATGGACATCTTTGCAATTTTCACTCACTTCTGGTGTGTTTCAATCCTCTGGAACCAAAAGGAGTAAATCTAATCCTTCATCCGTAAGGCTGCTATTATTCCTCATCCCCCAGTCTCCAGTCTTCTCTTCTTCAGGACAATTCCTGCCCAATTCCTCTAACTGATCTTTATATGCCATGGACTCCCAGCCGTGTACTATCCTTGTTAGCCGCCGCTGGAAACTATAGCTTCTCAATGTCATTCTTCAACTGTGAGGTTGAGACTTGAAAACAATATGTTAGGTGACATTTGGTGAAGGCAGAGGATGCTGAGACCATCTCCTTATTTCTGAAAGCTTGTTAAATCTACCCATACTTTCCTCATCCTAAACTTGCTTTCTAAGATTTTTTTGGTCATTTTGAACTGGACAAATATAATCAGATATGAATGTGTCCATATACAAAGAACAGAAAAAGAAAACAGTGTATGAACCATGATTCTCTATTATATACATTGGTTATGTAAGTATATAATCAGCTCAAAGTTGGCTATCCTGTCAGTATCTCCCCTTAAACTCTCCTCTGTGCTTTAAAAAGGTACTTTAATGGCCCTATTTCTTCCCCCTCCCTTCCCCCCCTTTTTTGTATTATCACAACACCATCCTCTTGTCCTTCTTTAAAATCAATGTACCCTTAATTGTAATAAATAAACCTAATCAAGCAAAATAAATCTACACGCCGGCCATCTCAGAAAATATATTGTAATGTCAAAGAAACTGAGCAAGACAGAGATTAGAGACCAATTCAATAGCTTATTAAATGGAGAGAGAAACTGGGACCAAATGGATCTTGGTCCCAGGGCTGGACGAGACTATCATCTCAAAGAGTCCAGCATTAAATATTGGGACAGCAAGCTTTTTTATAGGATAACAAGAACAGTGACATAATGGGGGAGGTACCTAGGTAGGGATAACCTAATGGTGGGGGAGGGCCCTAGGATGACACAATGGAGGGAGGTTACTGATATACTAATGACATCTAAAATGGATAACCCTTTATCCTGTCAAACATTAAGAAGAAATGTCTATAACCTAAAGATATAAAACCTTCATCTCATCAACTATTTAAGAGGGAATGATTATAACCTGGAGTTTGGGGGCAGAGCAACTGAGGTAGACCTTTATCTCATCAAACATTAAGAGGGAAAGGTTATAACCTGAGGCAGAATAACTAAATAGGAAAATTGGAGAAACTGGGTCACAACATTAAAAAGGAACTTTGGCACAACAATATATTGCATTTGGCACTTCTAGTCTGTCACTTCTCCTTCATCATCTGTCCTTGCAGTTGTAGTTGGCCACTGCATTAAGATCTTAAAAGATTTTCAAAGTTGATTTTCTTTATGATGTTTTTTGTTATTATACATTCTTTATGATGTTGTTATGATGTTCAGTCGTATCCCATTTATAATTAATGGTCATCCTTTTGGTTTTTAATTCTTTGCTTCAACAAAGAGTACTATTATGATTATTTTTGCACATATCTAAGATCTTTTCCTCCTTTTTTAAATTCAACTTTATTTTACTTTTAATTCAAAATTTTCTCCCTTCCCCCTCCACTGAGAATCAAGAAAAACAAAATCCATTTTACACACACACAAGCAAACCAAATTCCCACTTTTGCCATGTCCAAAAAAAAAAAAAAGAAGAAGAAGAAGAAAGAAAAGAAAATACGCCTTAATCTTTATTCTGAATCCATCCATTTTCTATCTGAGGGTAGATAATATATTTTAGCTTAAGGCTTTTGAAATTGTGATCAGTCATCTCGATCAGCATTCCTAAATCTTTCAAAGTAGTTTAACTTTACAATATTGTTGTGACTGTAAATAAATTGTTCTCCTGGTTCTGCCCATTTAGCTTTACTTTTAATTCATTCAAGTCTTCTCAGATTTTTCTGAAACCATCTCCTTCATCTTTTTTTACATTACAGTAATATCCCATAACCTTTATATACCATAATTTATCATCCAAAAAAATGTTTTATATATTTTATAACTATTTTGAATGGATTTTTCTCATTCTAACTCTTTCTGCTTGATTTTCTTTGTAGAATTCAAAAATGCTGGTGATTTGTGTTGGTTTATTTTCTGTCCTTCAACTTTTGCTCAGGTTGTTAAACTTATTATTTTAGTTTATTCTTTGGGGTTCACTAGCTAGGCCACCATATGATACCTGCAAGAAACAGCCATTCCTCAATTGATGGATCCCTGTGGTTTCCACTTCTTTACCAGCACACATGTATACACACACACACACACACACACACACACACGCAGTCAAAAAGTTAATATGAATATTTTTGTATTATATATATTTTTTTCTTCTTTCCTTGATATCTTTGATTATATTTGGGGTATAGACCCAATTGTCAATGAGCCAATGATTATGTCATGGAGAAGAAGAAAAAAAAAAAAAAAAAACAGCAAGAAAACTATAGACCAATATCTCAAATGAACAGTGATCAAAAAAAATTTTATAGAAATATTAAAAGCATATTAAGAGGATTTTGCACTATAACAATTGGTGCTATCAGAAATGCAGGGCTGATTCAATATAAGGAAAACTATGAATATAACAAACTATATTTATACCAAAAAAAAATTTTTTTAAAGACCACACGATTATATTGACATTCAGAAAAGGCTATGATATAATCAGAATGGTTGGATGAATCCACAGCCTTATAAACCCTGTATTAGTGTGCCTTTTCTTTTCTCTTTCTTTCTCTCTTTCTTTTGAAGTGTATTTTTTTCTGAGTAATATTTTATTTGTTCAATTACATGTAAAGGTAGTTTTCAACAGTAATTTTTGCAATATTTTTAGTTTCAAATTTTTCTCTCCTTCCCTCTCTTACCTCCCCTCTCCAAAAGAACAAGCAATCTGATATAGGTTATATATGCACAATCATTTTCAATATATTTCCACATTTGTCATATTGTGAAAGCACTATCAGAACAAAGGAGGGAAATCGTGAGAAAGAAAAAGGAAACAAACAAAAGTAAAAATAGTGTGCTTCAATAATGCTTATTCACTCTCCATGAGTGCAGATGGTGTTTTTTCATCCCAAGCCTATTGGAATTGTCTTAAGCTCACTGAATTACCGAGAAGAGCTAAGTCTATCAGAATTGATCAAATATAATCTTATTGTTACTTACTGTCCAATATTCTCCTGAGTTCTTTCTATTTCTTTGACTCAGCATCAGTTCATGTAAGATTTTCTAGGCTTTTCTGAAATCATCCTGCTGATCATTTCTTATAGAACAATAATATTCCATTACATTTATATACCATAACTTATTCAGCCATTCTCCAACTAATGGCCATCCAAACAATTTCTAGTTCCTTGCCACTACAAAAAGAGCTGCTTAGAAACATTTTTGCACATCTAGGTCCTTTTCCCTCTTTTCTGATCTCTTTGGGATACAGATCCAAGAGTGAGGGTATCTGTCTCACAGTCCCTCCAAAGTTGTCATTTTCTTTCAGATATAGCTAGGTGGTATAATAAAGAGAATGCTAGAGTTAGGATTAGGGAGACCTGAATTTAAAACACTCCAACACTTATTAGTGATGTGATCTTGGAGAAATTACTTAAAATATGAGGGGGAAATGCAGAGTTGGTTTTAATTTTCATTTCTCTTATTAGAAATCAGTTGAGCCTTTTTTGTATGCTGATAGATTGGGTGTTCCTACCCTTTGACTCTTCATCTACTGGAGAATAGTTCTTGAAATTTGTATCAATTTCACATATTTCTTGGATATCAGATCTTTTTCATCAAAATTTGCAAAAGATTCTTAAAAGCCAGTAATGGTTTCCCCTCTAACTCTATTACTTTAGTTGACACAAAATACTTTGCAGTTTTATGTAATTAAAAGTGCCCATTTTATCTGAAGTGATCCTCACTATCTTTTGTTTGGTCAAGAACTTTCTCCTTATCTATAATTGTTAACTTAAGTTACTTTAATTATTTTGAAATGGCCTGCTTATGAGCAACTCCTGTTTCTTTAATTATTTGAGTTGGTCTTTGTTTTCATAAATAGTGTTTTGTAGTTGTATTCACATGGCAAATAGACCCCCCCAAATAAATGTTTTATATATTTGGTAATTATTTTGATTGGATTTTTCTCATCCTAATTCTTATCACTTGATTTTCTTTGTCGAATCCAAAAATGCTGGTGATTTGTGCTGATTTATTTTCGATCCCACAACTTTTGCTCAGGTTGTTTCACTTATTATTTTAGTTGATTGTTTGGGGTTCACTAGCTAGGCCATCATATTGTACTTGCAAGAAACAGTAATTTCCTCTTTACTCATGTCTATTCCCTAAATCTCTCTTTCTTTTCTTATTACTTTCACTGGCATTTTTAGAGATAATAGATATCCTTGCTTAATTCCTGACTTGATTAGAAAGTGTTTCTTCATTATATATAAGACTGACTTTTGGTTTTCAATAGATAATACTTCCCAAAGCAAAAAGGACTACTTATTTATTCCTATGATGCTTTTTATTGTTGTTGTTCTGTTTTTAAACAGAAACAGGTACTAGATTTTGTAAAAAAAAAAAAAAAAAAAAAAAAAAACCTGAGATTCTAGCAACATAATCATGTGCTTTTTTATTTTTGGTTTTAATATGCTCTATTATATTTGATTTTTCCATATATATATATCCTGCTTTCTTAATATAAAGCCAAGTTGGTCATAGTGTAAAATCTTTTAATTATGCTATTAAACTTCTTTGTTAATATTTTATTTGATATTTTTATGTTGCTGTTCATTTCAAATATTGGTCTATAGTTTTCTTTTTCTATGCTTTTTTTTTTTTTGCTCTATGACTTGAGTATCAAGATCATATTTGTATCATAAAAAGAGTTTATAAGGATCTCTCCCTTTTTCTATTTTACCATCTGTTGTTAATTGTTCTTTGAACATTTGATGGAATTCACTTGTGAATCCAGATGGTTGTAGGGATTTTTCAATGGCTTATTCATTTTGTTTTTCTGATACTGAATTATTTAAATCACCTATTTCTTATTCTGACAATTAGGTAATTTTTATTTTTATAATCAAATAAGTTATCTAGAACTTATTTTTTGTTGGCATATAATTAGACAAAAATAATTTCTTTTACTTTCCTTAATTTAACTTTATTTGGGATTTTTTTTCTCATTTTTGATTCAATTTCATTTTTCTTTCTCATTTTAAAATCAGACTTTATTTCCCCCAAAAAATTTATTTGATATTTTTGCCCCCGTTACATTCAGACTAATCTTTTTTACATTTGTTTTTAAATTTTTTGAGTTCTAGGTTCTCTCTCTTATCCCTACCCACAACTAAGAAAGCACATGTGAAGTTATGCAAAACCTTTCTATTAAAAAGTCAAGTTGTGAAAGAAAACATAGGTCTTCCACCTAATAAAAATAAAAACCCTCAAAAATTCAGTTAGAGGGAGAGAGAGAATGCTTCAATCTGTATTGAGACACAATCAGTTTCTGCTCTGGGTATGGATAGAAGTTTTCATCATAAGTCCTTCAGAGTAGTTGTAGATGATAAAATCACACTTTAAAAAAGTTTAACCTTGTTTTATTTAGCAATTCAAGTTTTAAATTTTACTTTTATTAATCTCGTCACTGATTTCCAGAATTTACTTGTTATTCAGTTAGGGTTTTTTTATTTCTTAGGGTTTTTATTATTATTGTTTGATTAATACATTAGTTTGTTCATTCTCTTTTTTATTGAAAATCTTTAAGTGCGTTCCAAAAGTTTAGCTGTATTGTCTCATTTTTGTAGAAAATTTTGTAGAAAAGTGGTCAGATCATTTGATGGTAGATCTCTGAAAATTGCTGAACAAGAACACAATAGAATTTATCATGCTAGGCATAGCACCTTTATAAAAATTGATGGTGTCCTGAGCATTCAAAATATAAAATAAAACTCATTAACAAATGTGAAAAAGCAGAAGCATGGAACATATTACTTACTAATCATACTATTATATAATATGTGATATATTATATACAAATTATAAAATATTAAATTATAATCCTGATGCATTGTATAATTATAATAATTATTATGTTATTATATTAACATATTCAATATATTTATATGTTATAATCGAATTGTATTCAATAAAAGGCTTTTGAAGAAAAATTAAAAATTAATTTGACTTCTAAAGATGGGTTAGCTACTCTGCTCTAAGCACTGTTGCTAAGTACTGGGGATATTAAGAAAGGTCAAACTCCTTGATCTCACAATCTATTAGGTAAGAGTAGATAACATTTTTATAACTGCTTTAAGGTTTACAAAGCACTTTACTGTTAACTCATCCTCACAACAAGGGATTCATTATATTAATTATAACCACTTTATCCATGAGAAAACTGAAGAAGACAGAAATTAAGTGACTTGTCTGGGTTTAATCAGCTAAGTGTCTGAAGTAGAATGTGAATTTGAATTCAGATCTTCCTGACAGAAGTGTTCAGTGTGGCACATGGTTCCTAGGTTACTTGTAAGCAGTCTTAAGTTCTGTCTCCTGTGCTTCAAATGGAGATGCCTCGGTACTGCTTCATTAATTATGGTGATGATGCTCTGCATCTGGAACAAACACAAGGCTGCTCTTGGCTGATCTTATTTCCTCTTGTCCCATTCCTCCTCCTCCCCTGCTCACTTTGTTTTCAACCTGTTCTGGACTTCAAGATTCTGGCAGTCTTTCTGTGTGGTCATGGATTGAACTGGGGAATTCTAGTTGTTTCTCCTTTAATTTTTTAAATCATTTTTCCTTGTGATCCATTTTGAGAGCTGTACTTGAGTGTTTATAGGAGATCTGGATTCCTCATGCCATAGTATACTGCCATCTCTTCATGAGTCTGCTCTTGCTCCATTTCTTCTGGCTTTTCTTAGAGAGTTGGGAGTCAGGGTTATAGTCTTTGTGGCCAGATCATTTTTTCCCTCTGAAACTTTGCTTAAACTTATTATGAAATTACTTTTCTTCTTCATTTACCTCTTGAGCTTCGGTTGGTCCAGAGTATTTCCTTAATTGTATTTACTGTTTGGTTTATTCATATAATAAGGGGTTGGGGCCCCTCTTCCAAAGTTGGTGCCCTTCAAAATCATTTACCTAAATTTTTCTCTTGTGACCCTTCTCCCCACTTCAATTGGTTTCTGATTTTTTTCACTTAAACTTATTATGAAATTTTCTTCTTTTTTGTTTACCTCTTGAGCTTCTGTTAGTCCAGAGCATTTCCTTATTGTGTTTATTGTTCAGTTTATTCATATAATAAGGGGGTGGGGCCCCTCTTCCAAAGTTGGACTTCAAGATTATTTACCTAGATTTCCCTGTGATGACCCTTCTCCCTGCCTCAATTGGTTTCTGATTTTTTTCTCTGTGTAAATTTGGACTAGATAGGGTAACCTGCCATTCTTTTTCTCTGCTTTTGATGGGTAGATGGAAGAGAGTTGAGGATCTTTACCATGCTGACTCATGGCATCTTAAACAAGAGTGTATATTCCTCGGTTACCATGGGGTGGTGCTATTGGGTCACCTGAGTGATTCTCTGCCCTAGGTCAGAGCTGGGTGGGAGGGGGTCCAGAAATGCCCTTGGCTTTTTGAAAAATTAAATTCTCCCCAAGCCAAGTCAGAACATTACTAACAGCTCTATTTTTGCCAGAGTGCAGGCTCCAGCAGGTGGCTAGATCATTCCAATGATGCTTTTGGACCAGCCTGGTGACAGGAGACTCAAATCCCTCACCTATTTCAGATGGCCATTTCTTTTATATTCAAACAATGGATTTCTTTTCTGTGTGATGTTATTTGATGCTCAATATTCAGCACTTTCTAATTCTTTTCTCAAAGAAATCCAAATGCCCAGCCTGTCTTATAGCTACATTCTCATACTGGTTGGCCAGTAGGAATGAGCATCTGCCTTCTGGAATGAATGAATGAATAAGCATTTGTTGATCATTTACCATGTGCCAAGCACTGTGCCATCTGACAATTACAGAAAAGACAAATAAAAAAGTTCCTGCCCTCGAGGAGCTTATGTTCTAATAAGACAATGGACAGTGGCCCAGGGAGGTCTAATTCCAGACCAGAGAAGATTGGGGGAGGTTAGAGGCAGGGTAGAAGGGGGATAAAGGTCTCCATCTGTAGCTCAGGGAGCAAAGGCAGAAGCTGAGTTCCAGTGTTAGGAGGCATAGGGACAAAATGCAGGAGTATTGGAGACCTTCCCTTCCCACTACTAGATTCCTACAAGATCAATAGGAATAACTTGAGGAGCTCTGTTCCTATTCCAACCTCCATTGTCTAATTCCTACCAGATCTTGGATTTTCACTCCCTATCCCAACCTCACCTCTGCCTGACCTTGGGGACCCTAATCCTTTCCTAGCAACCTCTTCACAGTTCACATGGCCTTCCCATCTGCCCTGATACTGAACCACGAGTAACACTGCTCAGGGCTGAATCCTCCTACATGTATTGTTGTCCCCCATTAAGATGTGAACTCCCTTAGAATAGGTACCATCAATTCTTCTGGATTCATAGGATCATAGATTTAAGAGGTGGAAGGGACCTGGCTCCGTCATTGTACCGATGAGGCTACTGAGTCATGGAGACATTTGGTGATTTTCTCAGAGTCACGCAGGTGAACCCAGATCTTCCTGGCTGGAAGTCTCATGCCCTATCGACTCTCATATGGCCCCTTTTGGCACAATGCTTCCTACGTGGTAAGTGCTCAGGAAATGCTTTTCTGTTCATTCCATTTGTATGGGACCTCGAGAAGCAGTCGATTTAGCCGAAGGCAGCCAAAGAGTAGACCCAGCGCCAGACTGCCAAAAGAAGTTTACCTCCAAGGCTAGAGATGGACGAGTGAACTGGAGCGAGTGCCCCAAAGCAGACAAATGGGCGGCTGTTGCCCAGGAAGGCTGAGTTCATCAGACACTCACAGAAAAGGCACCTGAACACTGGCTTAGAGCTTAGTGCTCATTACTCAAGGAGTAACAAGAGTGAGCTTGTGGAGAGAGCGCAGACTGGGCTGGCTCTGCCCTGTGGGCAGTGAGCAGTGGGATTGTGGACCGGCACTGGCAGAATGGGCAGTGCGTAGGGTTTGGTGGGGGTGTGGAACAGCAGCAGCTCTGGGGAAGAACTCAGAGTGAGATAAGAGAGACTAGAGGAGAAGATGGAGAGGGAAGGACAGATTCTGAGGAGCTGGGGAGCCACAACAGCCCCTGTGTCCATGTACAGCCACCGTGCCATCATCTAAACCCAGCGGAACCAAAGCTCTCCTAACTATCGAGCCAAGCACAGATTTGTTGGCTGAATTGTACTGAGCCATGGACCTCAAGTGCAGACTCCAGACCCTAGCAGCCCCCACCTGAGAGTGAGGAGACCTCACCAAATGGACCTTCTTCCCTGGGAAATGAAAGAACTCGGCCAAAAAGTGCTCTAGCAGATCCTGTCCCTTAGAGCAGGAAGGCAGAGCTGGGGCTGCTGGAGGGAAGGCTCCCAAGACCCGGCCAACCCAACCTTTGGTCACTGGATCATTAACAATAGTTCCTTCTTTTTAAGACTCTTTTCATCCCTCACTCCTGTGTTCTGGTGTCCAGGAGACAAGCAGGTCTCTTATTCCTGCTCTCTCCCAAAGAGACAGAGACATAGAGAGAACTCAGCGTGTAACACACACACACACACACACACACACACACACACACACACACACTGGAGACACATGTCTCCTTTCTCCACATCCCACCTCCTAGACTCTGCCATTGCTGCCTCCACTTTCCTTGGACTTCAGCCACATATCGGGACAGTCATGGCCTTGATTTCACCAGTATCAGAGAGATTGTATTTCTGTGATCACGAATTCTAGAATTCCTTTATCTGATCACCCCTAATTCTCTTTTCTGTGGCTCATTCCTCCTGCTCTGCCAATTTCACTTCTAAGCTATCTCAGCTTTCATTTTCTTCCTATTCCGCCCTTGACTCCATGGGTAACCAGTTCACCAGGTTGTTAATAAATAAATAAATCCTTGTTGATTTATTTCTGTCATCCACCTTCTTACCAATACCTTTATGATGCTAAATCACGCTGGAGGCAGTTGCACTACATCCAAGACTTTATGTCATGGGATCTCACCTGGGTCTCCAGGTCAGGGAAGTCTTTTGTTCTTCTCCAATTTAGGAATTCTCCATTGCAACTATTCAAAGCAGTTTTTTTTTTTTTTATTCCTGAAGCCTCCCACACCATCTTCTGCCCTATCCCTCTGAGCAAAACATTGCCTCATATTTTACTGGGAAAATAAAAATCTATCTCAGAACTCTCACCCTCTTCCTTTTAACTCCAAATCTCTAAGATCATCCCTTGTTCTCTGCTGCTTTGCTCCAGTCTGGTGAAGAGGTCACCCTTTTTTTTTCAAATAGTATTTTATTTTTCCCAATTACATGTAAAAAAATTTTTAACATTTATTTTTATTTATTTTTTTAATTATTAATGCTTTTTATTTTCAAAACATATGTATAGATAACTTTCAATGTTCACTCTTGCAAAACCTGTATTCCAAATTTTTTCTCCCTCCTTTCCCTCCCTGCCTTCCTAAATGGTAAATAATCCAATAGATGTTAAACATGTGTAATTCTTTTATACATAATTTCCACAATTATCATGATGCGTGAGAAAAATCATATCAAAAAGAAAAAAAAATGAGAACAAAATACAAGCAAATGACAGCAAAAGACTGAAAATATTTTGTTGTGATCCATACTCAGTTCCCACAGTCCTCTGTCTGGGTGCAGATGGCTCTCTCCATCACAAGATCATTGGAACTGGCTGAATCACTCTCTGTTGAAAAGAGCCATGTCTGTCACAATTGATCATCATATAATCTTGCTGTGCTGTATATAATAACACTCTTTTTTTCCCCCTGAGGCAAATGGGGGTAAGTGACTTGCCCAGGGTCACACAGTTAGAAAGTCTGAGGCCAGATTGATTCCTGATTTCAGGGCTGTTGCTCTATCCACTGCACCCACCTAGCTGCCCCAATAACACTCATTTTAAAATAAAATTTTGAGTTGCAAATTTTCTCCCTTCTTCTCTTTCCACCCCTCTTCCTAAAATGGTAAGCTATTTGATATAGATTATAGCAATAGGATATCTGCAATCATATGAAATATATTTCCCTATTAGTCATGTTGTAAAAGAATCAACAGAACAAAAGGTAAAAACTACCAATAAATAAATCAAGTGGAAATAGTCTGCTTTGATTCAGACTCCATAGTTCTTTCTCTGGATGTAAGTAACATTTTCCATCCTGGGTCTTTTGGAATTGTCTTAGATCATCATAGTAGTGAGAAGAGCTAACTCTATCAAAGTCAACCACGGCACAAAGAGCTGCTATACATATTTTTGGTGCATGAAGATCCTCTTCCCTTTTTTATGGTCCCTTTGGAATACAGACCTAGGAATGGCATTGCTGGATCAAAGAGTATGCGTGTGCTCAGCCTTTCTCCAAATGCTGAGTGTCCCCTCAATTACTCATTCTTTGCCACCACAAAAAGAAGTGCTATAAATATTTTTGTACTTGTAAGCCTTTTTCCTTTTTTTTAATGATCTCTTTGGGATGCAGGCCTAGTAATGACACTACTGGATCAAAGAGTATGCATGATTTTATTGTCTTTTGGGGGAGTCTGGAAAAAAAAATAATTGCTCTTCAGAATTATTGGATCAGTCCACAACTCCAACCATAGTACATTAGTGTCCCAGTTTTCCCACATCTTCAACAAAATTTGTCATTTTCCTTTTCTGTTCTATTAGCCAGTCTGATAGGCGTGAGGCTTCTTGCCAAAGCTCATGTCCCTATGTGACACTTATATGAAAAATACCACCAATGTGAGGAGGAAAATGACAATTAGATTAGTCTTGTTGTTGTTAAAGAGCCGATATAAAAAACAGTAGTGATAAGGCTGGAAAGAAAAATTGAGATCAGACTGGAGAGGGTTTTGAATGTTAGAGTCTTTGAGCCCGTCCTCTCTGTCTCTTGGCAGCCTACTCTTATGTTCCTTCACCTCCATTTCCCTATTTAATGGGTTTTTACCTGCTTGTTAAAATTATTCTGAAGTTTCTCCCATTCTTAAAAACAAACAAACTTCTCACTTGGCTCTGCCCTATAATTCTCCTACTTTTTTTGTTCCTAGGAAAAAAACATCCATCTTTACTCATTGCCTCCACTTCTTTTATTTCTTAAACCCTTACAATCTGGATTGTTCTCATCAAACTGACCATTCTACAATAACCGAGGTTCTAAATTGCCAAGCTTGCTGCGTCTCTCTCCATCCTCTTCTACACATCTGACACATGGAGCACCCTCCCTTTTTGGAGATTCTCTCTTCTCTGGGTTTTCTTGTCACTTGGTTCTCCTTCTGCGTTCTCCTCAGGCTCTTTTTTGGTTCATCATCCAAGTAGAGCCTCCTTACCCTAGGTAACCCCAAAGTCTCTGCCCTGAACCCTTTTCTCTCTGCATTTTGTCTTTGTGATCTCATCAGCTCCTGTGGTTCAGTCATAGCGTCACCATCACCACCACTACCAAACAGTAATCACTTTCTGCAAAGTTTATGGTTTGAAGACATTTTAAATCTATTGCTTCTTTTGCAAAATTATCATCTTCATACAGATGACCCAGAACCACATGTCCAGTCCTAGTGCTTCTTTTGAGCTCACACCACCAATGGCCTATTGGACATTGTCCATCTCAAACTCACTATCTAATGGAGAACTCCTTATTCTTATCCATATGTCCTTCCCTTCTTATTTGGCTGTTTTCATCTGTTGAGTCCTTACCCAGATTCTCAGGCTAAAGGTCATCCTTACGTCTTTCTGCTCCCTCAACGCCACATCCAGTTCCTTGTCAGTTTTTCTGTCTTCATGACATCCCTCCCATCCCTCCCTTTTTTTCTGCTCACATCCGATACCGTACCGTGTTCATATTATTCTTGCCTCTTTCCTGAAGGAGAGACTTCTTGATTGGTCTCCTTGCCTCTGTGCTTTCCCATTACCCCTTTCTACACAGATGCCAAATCGATACTTCTAAAATGCAAAACTGACCCTGTAACTCTCCCACTTAAGAAGTCAAAGAGGCTTCCTGTTGCCTCTAAGTTAAACTACAATTTTCTGCTGTTTATTCAAGTCCTTCACAATGAGGTTCCAGCCTGCTTTTCTAGACTCACTAAAAATCATGGCGCCTCACTTACTCCAGCCAAACTGTTGCTTCGATGTTTGTTCAGTTGTATCCAATTCTTCATGACTCCATTTAGGGTTTTCTTGGCAGAAACACTACCTAGAGAGATTGACTGTCTTGCCCAGGGTCACACAGCTAGTGAGTGTCTGAGGCAAGATTGGAAGTCAGACCTTCCTGACTCCAAGTCTAGTGCCTTTTCCGCTGGAGTAAGTCTGGGGGAGTCTGGAAAGGCAGGTTAGAGTCAGATTGAGGGGATCCAATGCCAAGGTGAGCTGCATTCTGTTCATCATTTCTTATAGAACAATAATATTCCATTACTTTCATATACCATCACTTATTCAGCCATTCCCTCATGGATGGGCACCTACTCATTTTCCAATTCTCCATCACAACAAGAGCTGCTGCAAACACTTGTACATATGGGTCCTTTTCCCTCTGGGGAGCTGTATTCTAAAATAGAATCCCCTGGAGGAAATCCGGGACTAGTGTTCAAACAGCCTCTGCATGGAGGCCTCTGTGTGGCGGAAGCTTGAGCCTCCCTCCTGGGGCAGCCCATCCCAGTATTGCCAGACTCCTAAAAGGTAAAGATTCCTCCTGGGCAAAAAGCTATGGGGTCTCACTCATCAAAGACAATTACTGTGTTATCTGGAGCCCACGTAGCCTTTCCCTTGGGGACTGCTTCTTTCCTAGGAGATGATCATTTTGTAATTGTTCCCATTGATTTTCAGATGGGCTTCTGAGGAAAATACATCATGTGACATTAACTTCCCTCCTCCTTCCATTCCCTCTCCCCCTCCTCCCCCCAGGCTGGCCCTCCCCAGAGTGTGGGGAATTTGCTGGATATGATGTACCAGCAGCCCTCACGGTGGTCCTACACCTTCCAGATGTTTTCCTTCCTGAGTCGGCTACGATCGCAGCTGGCCCCCTACCCAGAGAACCTCATGCAGGCCCAAGAGCCGGTACAAATCTTCGAGCGGTCAGTGTACAGTGACAGGTAAGATGCTCAGGCCAGCAGCCCTGGTGGTTTGCTTGGCTCCAGGCTGTGTGAGTCTGCCTCCCTTCTCCCGTGGAGACCTTCTCTCCTCCCAGTCCAAATCCTTTATTTTCTCCTTCAAAATCTTGTATCTTTTCCTGGGGCCCAGTTCAAAAAATATAGTCCCCACCTTCAAAAAGTAGAGTTTACTGGGAATAAATCCTTGTACTTGGAAGACACTGTGAGGATACCCATCTACTTCTCCCACAGCAACTCCAGAAGTGGTGCGATTATTATGGGGAAACTGAGGCTGTGATTTACCCATACTTATACAGCCAGTAGCTCCAACTCTTGACTCAACAAAAACAGAGACATCCCTGTATAGATTTGATGATGGAGAAAGAGTTCACCTTAATGAGATGAGCTTTGGAAAGGTTTGATCCATTTCTAGAAAATCATTGATTTCAAGCTAGAAGGGATCTAGACGATTAGCCAAGGCCTTTCCTTTTGCTGGAGATCAGAAGCAACAGCGATGGCTGATGGGGACAGAGGCAGTCCTGAATGCTGGACCTCCCGCTTTGCTCCTTTGACCCCCATTGTTCTGGTTTGTTTCCCCCACAAACTCAAATGACTCTTAGGGGGCAAATATACAATAGCCAGGCCCTCCATTCTCTTTTCTGGGCTTTCCTCCTACACAGTGTCAGATGATCTCCAAAATCCCTCCTAGCTGCCATTGTCTAAACAGTGCAACATTGTTGGCAGTTTCCTCCACTCCCTGCCCTCCCCTCCTCCTCCCCTAATCCCCATCCCATTTTCTTTCTTGGCCTCCATGTAGCCAAGGTGGATTGCTCCAATGGTAGTCATTGTCCCAGGCCGGGGTCCAGGAGGAAGCCTTTGCATTTGCTCTTCGGGGGGGGATCTTTTGTCAATTAGAAAGCCAGAAGTTATTTCTAGGATTCCCAGCCTGGACCCAGACCATCCCAGTCTGTGGCAGTGATGGAGCAGCCTCACAATCTAGGGCTTTGTGTTCCACTAGAGACCAGGTTCTTTCTGTCGCTTTACGTGTCCTCCAATATTTTACCCGCCTCTGATTTCATCCATGTCAAATCTCCCTCCACTGATGCAGATTGCAACTCCTCTAGAGGAAGAATCCATTGCCAGAGACCAGCCTGATCCTGGAAAACTCTAAATTTGGCTGGTCCAAAGACAGCAGACAAACACACGGTCTGCTGCCAGGCCGATGCTAACGGAGTCTTAGAGCTGGGGGAGATCTGAGGTCATCCAACCCAAACTCTTCCTTTTATAGATGAACACCCCGAGACCCCATCAATGAATCAACAAGCACATCTTTAAACCTGTGAGCTTGTCTCCTTCGGCTCTAAATTCTGTAACGGGAGTAATAATAATAATAACAGATATTTATCAAGGGTTTTAAGGTTTGTAAAACACTTTATACCAAATCAGGGAGAGAGGTTCTGTAAGTATTCTCAGGTCCATTTTACAGATGTGGAAAATTGAGGCTTAGAGACATGAACCTCCTAGCCTGTAATCACAAATCTAGTAAGTGTAGGGGCCAGAATTTGAAGCCGGGCCTTTGCAGGACCCCAAGAGATCCAGCGGACTCTCGCCACTGTCCCCTAGGCACGAAGTCTCATAGATGGGAAGAATCTATAAGTCAGCAGCCCTCTCCTGCTGAGGCGAAATGAGCTTCTCTCCCAGAAAACCAGCAAATCTGCTTTAATGACTTTTCAGGGTCTGCTTGTTGTAAACTGAGAAGCTTGGGTCCTGTCCCTTTTGGCGCAGGATTCCGCGCTGGTCTTTGCGAGAAAGTGTCTGGCGTCTAGACTGCCAGCCCCGCTTGGAGCCTTTTAAACATGATTAATGGTGTGGCGGGCCCCCTGCAGGAGACCCTCTGGAGGGGGGAGCCATCGGTCCAGGCTTGGGTAGCTGCCCTGTAGCCATGGCCTTGGCCTAGAACGGAAGGTGAGGAGGGTTCCCTCCCTCCGCTGACTTCTCACCAAGCTTTACAAGGAGAAAAGCTTGCCCGACCTCCGTCCCACAGGGAGGCAGTCTGAGGCTAATTATCTGGATTTTCCAGGTGAGGAAACCGAGACCCAGAAAACCAAAGTGACTCGTCCATCCAGCAACAAGTATTTATTATTAAACGCCTACTGTATCCTGGACACTGGGCCGGGTGCTTGGGATTCAGACTGTGAATGGCTCAATCCTTACAAGGAGCTTCCATTGGAGTGGCGGAGTGGGACACAAGGGGTATAACAAGTACATAGATGAGGGAAGCCATAATAAATAGAACGAGAATAATTAGGGGAAATAGTGAGGTCACCGGGAAAAGGTAACACTAATAACTGCCCAAGGTTACATTGCTCAAGTCTTGGTCTGAATTTGAATCCATGATAACAACCCCGATAAAAAACTTTCCTGGGATTTTAAGGAAAACAAAAAGATAACACTACAATGAAAATGGATTAAAGTTCGCAGGAAAGTCAGTGCTCTAGTCAGGAGATATCCCCCAGAATCCCCTCTGAGTGTCAGAAAGGCCATGTGAGTGTCACAGAAACGGGCGAAGGGCCTCAGCTCTCCTGGGCAGTGATTAGAATCTTCTCTCCTTCTAGAAAAAGGCAGCTAGCTCCAGCTGAGCTCGGGCTGGGATTGGTGACTGCTCTCTCATTAGCATTGGCTCCCCTCCCCCCAGCCCCATATGCTTTGGAGGAAGGGACTATAGAATTGAGTAATTGGAGAGCTGGAAGAGACTAGATAGCCTCTGTTACAGACTCATTATTTAATAGAAGGTAGAGATTTTTTTTAAAGTTTTTAAAAACATAACTTAGTTTTATGACAGGTCAGTAAGGTTGTATCTGTAGCTTAGGAGTAAGAATCCCATTCTGCCACTGACTAAGTCATGCCCCTTCCCAGGACCTCAGTTTCCATATCTGTAAAATGAGTGGGAAGCTAAGTGGCAAGGCTGGAATCAGAACGACCTTTCTTCCCCAAAGTTCTGCTTTCTAAGCTTCAGATGACCGTCATTTAATCATGTTTGCCTCAGTTTCCTCATCTATAAAAATGAGCTGGGGAAGGAAGACCTTATTTGTCAAGAAAATACTAAAAGGGTTATAGAGTCAGATATGAAAATGACCGAATCTTAGCAGAATTAGGGGCCTGACTCGTTGGTCTCTGAGGCCAGAATCCTATGATAATTTGAGTCAGATAGTGGAAAGAATAGTGAAATTAGAGTCAGATGACCCAGTTTTCTTTCTATGAAAGACTTGAGCAAGTCCCTCCTCTTCCCCCTGGACTTCAGGGGCAATCAAATGAGATTGGATTATACAATCTCTAAAGATCCTTTCAGATCACAATCTATGCTCTTTCCCCTTCCCCGCCCCCGCGCTAGGACCAGGATTTTTTTTTTTCCCCAGACCTTCCAGGGATCTGCGGTCTGGAATGACAAGTGAGGGAAAGGGCATGTGAGCCTGCCCACAGGAGAGGGACTTTAAAAAGCGTTTGTACTGCAGATTCCCTGCCTGGGAAGGCGGCCCATCTGTTCCCACAGAGCTAGTCCTCTCAGGCCCCCGAAGGAGAGAGGCGGGAGAATTGATGACCCTGGCACAGAGGCCAGACTCGAGTATGCTTCCAACATGTGGTTAAACAATTTGGAGAGCATGGGAGCAGAGGAGAGCTGGGGCGGATGCAGCCCATCCAGGGGATGTTCTGGCTGCGCTGATGGGAAACTTACTGGTCGGCCCTAGGCTTCTGCAAGTTATTAGAAAGGAAAATGTGAAGCCGGGCGCTCTTTGTGCCGGTGGCCCATTTCCCCTCCTTCCGATGGCACGAGCTTGAGCAGGGCCCCTCCTGGGCCAGATCTCAGTCATTCATCGCCAGAGCGCGGGACAATGCCCAGGAAAGCTTCTGCTCCTTGGCCTTCGAGGTGGTGCTTGTGGAGTACCCAGACACATTCTCTTATTCTTTTCATTCACCTTCCTCTACCTCCCCTCTCTCCCCCGCCAAGATCCACCCACCAAAAGACATCTCTATAATCTAGGGGAACCCAGGAAAGGCTTCTGCATCTGGAGAAGATTCCCTGGAAAACTCTAGAAGTGATCTAGATGGGAATCTTTGCTCCCTCCCCCATGAGCCCCTTATAAGTACAGCCCAAGATAAAGACTTTTAGTCCTTGGCCCTTCCCTATTTCTCTGTTTGTTTATTTATTTACTTGATGAAACAATTGAGGCTAAGTGACTTACCCCCCCCTTCCCCTCCCCCCAGCTAGCAAGTGTTTTGGGTCGAATTTGAATTCAGGACTTTGGGGCTCTATCCACTTCTAGTTGCCCCTTGGCCACACTTTAAGGCTTTTGTGGGTCAATTTTTTTCCCCCGAAGACCTTTTGGATATTGTCTCCAACAGTGGCTGGTAGACACTGTGGCTAATATCTGTTACTACAGTTTCTATTGTGATAGTGCTACTGTTTTAATTTTAGCAGATAAAATAGGCCAGATAACTTAAGAGTGTAACAGAGCTATCTATGGATACTTGGATGATAAAGTATCAAGCCCAAGAGCCCTCCTTGGATACTCTAATAGAAACTTTGGATAGTCTGGTCTGAGGGATCCCATTAATATGGATACTTTGACGAAGAAGAAATTGTAGCCAGTAATAAGAGACTCTGCTAGGAAAGGGTGGATTGATGAATCCCAAATGGCTTCCACTATAGATGGAGGTCGGCAGCTGGACTTGCCTGCTCCCTGGGACCACCATGGCCTCTTTCTGTTGGAGGAAGGGAGGTTGGGGGCGGGGTGCCCTCCCTTTAAGTTCTTCAGGTTACCTTCCCCCTTCTGCTATTTCCTTACCAAAAACCTTTGTGGGAGGGACTGCTTGCAAGCTCCGAAGGAGAAGCGAGAGAGCATTACACTCCTAAATCCAGACCCTGGGCTCCCTTCCACACTCTAGCTTTTCCTAGCTCCCTAGTTCTTGGCCCTCTTGAAGCATTGGCAAACTTGAAGTGCTTGCTCCAGCGGGCCACTGCCTTCCTCCAAGAAATGCAACTCTGCTCTAACGTAGAATCCTGAGCCTGGAAAGGTCATTTAGATGTGATCCTGACCTCCCCCTCCCCACCAAAGCTAGTAATCTGGAGAGTTTCTAATGGGGGGTGAAGTGGGGGAAGGGCCAGTGAAGAAATGGCTTCTGTACTGAATCCTAAATCCTTAATCCTTATAACATGCTGAGGGAAGGGTCGGTGCGCTGCTCCTTTTGACTCCCAGGGAAGCCGAGGCCGGGACAGAAAAGCTTCCAGCAAAACTTGCTGGGAGTCTTGGATAATTGAAGGCCTGTCTGATTGGGGGTTAGCCCGGGGTTGACAAATGCAATCGAGTGTTGCCTTAGGAACTAGAGTCTATAAACAAGCCTCATTGTTTAGGATTTCAATTGCATCTTGTGGCTTGGGTGGTGGGGAGGAATTAAGCTTGTATGCGGGCCTGATGAGATAACCTGATCCTTTCTGAAGCCCTGGTTTCTATTTGCCAAATGTTGTTTGTTTAGCTGGGGGAAAGGGGCGAGTTTTCAATTCTGCCCCTACTTCCTTCAGTTGGGTCTGGAGACTTCTGTAAAGTGGAGGAAGTGATACATTGGAAACATACTTTTTTTTTTTTTGGTGGGGGGGGAGGATTTGCAGAGTCAGTTCCTGGGGCAGTGCACAAAACATGAGGGTGTGTTTCCCAGCTCCAAGGACAACTGGGTCTGGGCCCTTCTAAAGCACTGAGACTCTGACTGCTATTCAAGATGGGGCAGGTTTGCCTAGGCCATGGAGGGTTGAATTTCCTAAAGCCCTGAAGACTCCTAAACCAGCTTCCCCCCTCCCCCACCCAGCTGACACTCAGCTTCTGGTTTCCTGCAGACCGGGGCTCCTGAGACAGGGAGGTCTCTAGGATCCTCCGTGGCTGGCTGAGAATCCCCTCCCAGCCAAAGGTTATCTTTCACCTGTTCCTTAAAAGGCTGTCTCCTTCTGTTTGTGTTTATTCATTGGAATGGAAGCTCCTTGAGGGCAAATGCTGGTTTCACTTTTTCTTTCCATTCACTTTGCTTAGCCCTGGGACTGACTGGCACAAGGTGAAAAATGAAAAATGATCTTTAATTTCATTAGAACGGAGAATTCCCTGGTGAGGAAAAGGCTGTTACCAGCACAGGTTGCGACCCTTCCCATAATTTATACTCTTAAAAAAGTAGAACAAGTTCTTAATAAATGATCAGGGATCCACCTGCCTGTCTACCATGTACCCAGCTGATGCTCTAGGATAGGAGAATTAAAGCTGCACTTGACCTGCAAAACTACTGAGGCAAATTCCCTCATTTTGCACATATACAACCACCTCCCTGTGGTTCAGGGAGGCAGAGTGATTTTTCCCCCTGGAAGGCAGGTGCCCTGGTGGTTAGAGCGCCTCACCTAAAGGCAGGAAGACTCCTCTTCCTGAGTTCAAATGTGACCTTACTAGCTGAGTGACCTTGGGCAAGTCACTTCATCCTATTTGCCTCAGTTTCCTTATCTGTAAAATAAGCTGGAAAAAAAATTGGCAAACTACCCCGAGTGTCTTTGCAAAGAACACCCTGAAAAGGGTCACCAAAAGTTAGAAACGATTGAAAAACCACTAAACAAGTGATTTATCCAAAAAACTTACAACTAAGACAGGATGGGAATTCTCCTGCCTCCATGTCCAATGGTCTATCCACTATATTACTATGCTTTCATAGTCTCTCTCTGTCTCTGTCTCTGTTTCTGCAGTTTCCTCCTCTGTGTGTGTGTCTTTCTTCTCTCTCCCTTTCTTTCTCCCTCTCTCTTTCTTCTCTTTCTCCCTCTCTTTATTCTTTCTCTTCTCCCTCTCTTTATTCTCTCTTTCCTCTCCTTCTCTCTCTCCTCTCTCTGTCTCTGTGTCTCTCTCTTTTTCCCTCCCTACCCCCCCCCCCCACCCAACCCTGCCACTCCCTTCCTCTGATGAACCTCTTCTTGCCTTCATCATTTCTTTAGGTCCTATTTTCTCAACTGTGGTTCTGCCCGACTTTTGTTCTCATCCAATCTTGACCTCATAATCTATATATCAATAATGTTTGCATTTCTATCCTTGAATATCCCCTTTCTATCCCTTGGCTAACTCCTATCACCTGTCTCAACCAATCAATCAGTGTGCACTTATTAAGCAGCTGCTGTGTGCCAAACACTCTCCTAGGCACTGGCCATAGCCTTGAGAACCTGTCTCTAGGGAGTTTACCTCCTCTGGGAGAGAACACGTCCAAATACAGATCCATCCCCGAACCAATTTCAAGCTAATTTGGAGAGGGGGACGGCTAGCAGCTGGGAGCCTCACAGAGGCCTAATGGAGAACGTGCTCCTTGATCAGATTGCGGAAGGAAGCTGGAGATTGGGAGAGGCACACGTGGCTGGGAAGGGAGTTCAAGAAGTCTCTGGGCCAACCCATCTGATCTGATCTTATGGTCCCCCGTCAATCAGGGAGACTCCATTTTCCAACTGCAGGCTTGTGCTGTCATTGGGCCTTCGGGCACCGGCCTGAAATTCAGTTTCTCTGGGCTAAGGCGAGGATTTGGGAGATGGGGTATCCTACATGAAGAATATAATAGACTGGGCCATATCATGGTTGAGATGGGGACATCTGAAAGCCAGGGGAAGTGAACATTCAGATACTGGTCGATCGTTTTCTTCATAGGTTATGTCACAGTTCTCTTATTGTCCTGACTCAGTTTCCCTAATTATCCTGACTCGGTTTCCCTGCTTCTCAGTTCTGCAAAACCTCCCCTCCCTCTTTATCAGAATACTTGATGGAACATCAGAATGCCTCTCCCCATCCCAAGCTATTAGAATATCAGATACCATCTTATCAAGATGCCTCTCCTCGTGTCCGGGCTGCCTTCCCCTGATTACATCATCCCCTCTTCAGAGGCTCACCCCTCCCCATCAGAATCCCGTTCCCGCTCTCACTACCCTGACTCTGCCCCTGCCTCAGTCTACCCTCTGCATCTGAGCCACGTGTATATATGTCATTGAGAACTCTGGTTGTTTGCTGGATTCTTGGAGACGATAATCTCCATTTGATCCCAGTATATCTCTCCATTTAAAAAATTATTAAATACTCTCTAATCTCTATCTTGCTCAATTTCTCCCGCATTACAATATCACATAGAGAGTCTCCATCCATGTCCCCATAATACTGGGAGAGCTAGCTCTGAAGACCTAAAACATGGGTTCTAATCCCTGGCTATTTGCTGTGAGTGTGACTTTAGGCAAGTCACTGGGAGCCTCAGTTTCCTTAGTCAGAAAATGAGCAAGTTGGGTTGTATAGTCTCTAAGATGTCTTTCCCCTCTGGATAGCAGAATTTTAAAAGCTGCTTCCAAATCTTATCTTTTTTCAAAGGTCTCCCCACTTTCACTATCAGCAGGTCTTGCCTCCAGCTCTGCATTGTCTACTACCCTAAACATTTTAAGGCAAGTAAGCATTTATTAAGCACCTAGCACAGGCACCGTAGTAAGCATTGGTGTTAACAACAACAACAAAAAGTGTTGGGGGAGGGGATGAAGGGGGTGAGAAGACCCTGTTCTCAAGGCTTACAAAAGGGCTTCTTGCAGAAGGTAGGACCTGACAAAACTAGGGATGCAGGGAAATGGAGATGAGGAAGGAGAGTTTCAGACATGGAGGAGAGCCAATGAAAAATGAAGTAGAGGGTGTAAAGACACCGTCACTGGATTTGGGGTGCCTGTAGGAAAGTAAACAGACCTGGAATATAAGAAGGGATCAGCTTGTAAAGGGCTTTGATTGCCAGGATATTTTTGATTCTAGAGATAATAGGGAGCCACTGAAGTTTAGATGATTCATGATGATCATGACCACATGATCAAACCTGCACTTTTGGAAGATCAATTTAATCACTGAGTAGAGGATGGATGATAATGGGGGCAGAGTGAAGCAGGGAGAACCCCTCCCCCATCAAGGCTATTGCAGTAATCCAAGTGGCAGATGATGAGAACCTGCACCAGGTTTAGGGTAGCATCCAAGGAGACAAGTTTTTATTATTATTATTATTATTATTTGCCTATCATCTCCTTGAGAGAAGAATTCTGACTGAACCTTGTTTCAGGCTTCAAATGGCCATCACTTAGCCTGTCTTGCCTCAGTTTCTAAATCTGTACTTCCTCTCTTGGAGCCTCTCCTCCTCCTGGATGCCTTCCCCTCCCCCGAGTTTCCATGGCATTGTTCCGTTCTAGTTCTCCTCCCCTTGGGACTGTCCTTTGTCTGTATGGAGGACTCTTCTCAAATGCGGATGTCTCTTTCTTCAGCTCTTTCTTATCTCTCCACTCTTTATCAATCCCATCCACCCCCAAGGCTTCAATTGAACACAAATGCCTCCCAAATCGGTATCTTCTATCTCAGACCCCTCAGAATTCTGGTCCTGTTTTTTTTTTTTTTTTTTTCCCTCTGCCATCTGGATGTGCCCACTAGCACAACCCACTCAGCATTTTGAGTCCCTGGCTCCTCATCGATTGCTCTTTGGATCCATTCATCACCACTTGTCTTCCTGCTACAAAACAGTCCTCCCAGGCCACTGCATATCCCCCCCCCCCCAACCTTCGCCACCCTCCCCCTCCAAAGTTGCCTTCTATTTAATCTGTGTTTATCTTATCTTACGTTTCTGTGTTTCTGTCTTATCTTCTGTTTTCTTCTGTACTGTGTTCTCCCTCTTTAGAATAAGAGCTTCCTGAGGGCAAGGTCTGTTTTTGCCTTGCTTTCCATTTCCAACCTAGCGGTGTGACTGCCATATAGAAAAGGGCTATTATTGATTGTATGATTGCTGTGTGTTTTACCTAGAAATGAAGGTTCCCCGAAACCCAGGACTCCCTCTGGCTTGTTTTTGTATCTGTATTATACCAACTCATAACACAAATACTTGGAAAATATCGAATACCTAATAATGCTTTTTCATTCACATGTATCCATCTCCCCTTCCTCCAGCCTGCAAACTTTTCTATTTCTGTGGATGGCCGCAGTATCTTTAAAGTTCATTAGTTTTGAAGTTTTTCTCCCATAGCTACTCCCAACCCCAGCTTCCAGTCATTTGCCACATTCTGCCCATCGCACCTTGGCAGAATTCTTTGCACCCGACCCCTTGTCTCTGCTTGCTCTGTAGCCATCTTTGTTTAAGCCCTCATCTTCCCTCCCCCCCCCCCCCCCTGTAATAGCCTCCTAATTGGTCTCCTTGCTTCCAATCTGCCCCTCTTCCTTCCAGCCTTCACACCTGAGACCCAGCCTAATGATGTCACTCCCCGTGGCTTAGCCACTCCAGTCCACTTGCCTGAGCCTGCCGCTCTCCCACTGACTTTTCTCAGTCACTTTCACACAATCTTCATTTCCGACTAACTGGGCGCTGCTTTGCTTGTTGGCTTTGTCCTGTCTTCCCTGCTCTTCCTGTCTTTGCTGATGCAGTTCCCCTGAGCCTGGAATAGAATTACCCTTCCTATCCCCAACTCTATTCCTTGGAATTCTTAACTTATTTCCAGGCCAGACACGGGGACTTCTACCTGCAGGGAGTTTTTTAATGTATCTTAGTGTTTGTTTATTATATGGAAATGGAACTCTATTACATAGTGGTTTGTTAGTTGTTTGTTTGTTTTTTTTAAAGTAAATTAAATGTGATCTAATTGCACTCCCCTCCCCCCCTGCCCAAGGGAGGACAGGGAGGGAGAGGGGAAGGCAAGGGAGGAAGGGCCTCTTCTGAACTTCCTTGGGCTGCTTTTAGTTGAAGGGGGAGGGGGAGGGGTTCATTGTTTCATTGATACTCTCCATTCCTTGAAGTCTTCCCTGGGCTCCCAGCTGCGTCCCAGTTGGCCTTTTGCTGCTTTTTGCCTTCCTTTCTATTAAGTCCTTTCTTTCAAGTCCTAGTTATTTGAGTGTCTTCCTCTTCCTCTTCCATTGTAAGCTCCTTAAAAGTAGCATTCAGAGTCTTCTTTTTTCAACATCTTGGGCGTTATTACAAGTGAAATAAGATATTTCAGTTTCAAGCGTTTATTGAGCCCATCTGTGCTAAGTACTGACAATATAGAAAAAAAAAAAAAAAGGAAAACCTGTCCTCCTTGAGCTTATATTCTCTTAGGGGAGCAACATATGCATGTATTTATGGGTAGGTGCAAAATAAATATACAGGAGGGAAAGAGGGTTAGCAGCTGGAGGGAAAGCAGGAAAGGCTTCTTGTGGGGATTGTACTGAGTATCGAAGTCAGTGGTCGGTCAGTAAACATTTCTGAAGGTCTCTCTACTGTGTGACTGACACCATTTGGTGATACAGTGGGAAAAGTTGTCATGCAGACTATCAATGAGCCATTGACTGGATAAATGAAATGATGAGCAATAATCGCCAGAGGGAAAGCACAAGTATTAAAGGGAATGAGGGAAGGCTTCCTGGAGAAGGTGGGACGTTAGCTGGGACTCGGGGGAAGCCAGCAGGCACAGGGGACAGCCAGTTGAGAGAGGGAAAATCTTGCTTGAAGAGTAGCAAGGGGGCTGATGGCTCTAGCAAAGAGTATGTGCAATGTTTTGAAGACTTTGCCATGTTATATAAATATCATTTTTAGTCTTCTTTTGGTGGCAACTAAATAATGCAGCGCATAGGACACAGTATCTAGAGTCAGTTCAAATCCAGTCTCAGATACTTAGGGGCTATTTGCCTCGGTTCCTCTTCTGTAAAACAGGGGTACACGGGAGAAGGAAGTGACAATCCACTCCAGTATCTTTGCCAAGAAAAAGGCTCACAGGGGTAGTCACTTAGAGTCTGACTTGACTAAACAACTGCTCTGCAGTTCTCCTAATTATCCCATCTCTAGCCTCTGACCCAGAGCCTTGAATTCAATAGATACTGATTAAGTGTTTGCACAATTGAATTGGCCTTTATTTGCTGACAGTTTTAGGAGTTGGTTAATATCAAACCGAGGGAGCCTTGTCTGGGGGGAAGACTCTGCACACTGGATAAGGAATGGGAGACTGGGATGCAAAACCTAATAAAAGTGATGATGATGATAATTGCATTTATACGTGGTGCTTCCAGGTTTTCCCAGTGCTTTGCAAATATTCTCCTTGGATCTTTATAATAACCCTGGGAGGTGGGTGATATTATTGCCCCTCTTTTGCCTCCTGATTGGTTTTTCTTCCTGCTTTTCCCCACCGTCCCCCCCTCTCATCCCACCCAGGTACATCTTTGCCAAGAATCTCTTTGAAAATCGCTTCCTAAACGATGTCGAGTGGGCTGTCTATCAGAATTGGCATTCCTTCCTTCTCCAGGAGTTTAGCAAAAACATCTTCCAGGACGGCTTCATCTACCTCCGGGCTTCTCCCCAGGTACCCCAGAGGTTAAAGCGGGAGGCCGGTGGAGTTGAGGGGAGGGGGACTTTAGGAATCACTTCTGCTGAGTGTGCTGAATTTGGGGTCGCCTGAATTCCAATATGGTTCTGCTATTTCTTGGTCATGTGCCCTCCCAAACATCTCAGAATGAGATCTGAGCACCTCCGACTTCTGTAAAAGGAGAAGGTTAAGCTAGATGACCTGATGTCCCTTCCGGCTTGCTCTGGGACCATGATCCTCCCTTAACACAAATACTGATCATCCATATCTGATCCTTTATTTTCTAAAGCCAGAGCCCTTCCCCAGTCAGGCTCTCTGGAAGGGATCTTTGCGAGATAGAGAGGGGAATCCCTTGTCTTCTTTTGGATTTCCCTTTTTGGCTCCTGGCCCTGTGGGGCCTTTCCCCAATTGCCTCAGCTTCCCCATGCAGCCCTAAGGCATGAGCTTGGCTTGCTGGGAGAGAATGGGGGTGGAGGTGGGGGCTGCTCTTTCCTGCCCCCATTAAACATTCTCTTCCTTGCCTTTGTGATGCTGCCTTCTCTACCCAAGGAAAGCAGCCGAGGAATAATTGCCTTTTCCAGAACGCCAGTCATGGATTAGCAAGTGAAAGCTAGTCAAAGAGTAGAATTCCCATCATAATAGCCCGTTTCTGCTAAATCTCTTTAATACTAGTATTGAAATCCCCATTTTCCAGATAAGGAAACTGAGATTTATGCCATACCAATAAAAATCATAAGAACATAGAACCCAGCCTTCTGAAGTGACCAAACCATGGATCTGCTAGGCTAAATTTCAAGAGCACTGAGTTTATTAACTGGCTCCATGACCAATGATGATTTCAACTCCCTTAGAGTCACTTTCCTTTATAAAACTTGGAAGTGGGAGCAGTCAGATACCCCCGAGGTCCTTCCTTTTCTGTAAAATGAAAGCTTAGAAAGTTTCCAAGGCCCCTGGCCTAATTCCTGGTATGTAGTTAGGGCATAATAAATGCTGTTAGTTGACTGATTAATGAATTGTCTCTCCCTTTAGAAAGTAAATTCCTTGAGATTAGGGACATTTTCCTCTTAAGTCTTTGTACCTCCCGAGCCTAGAACAGCCTCTGGCACTCAACAAATACTTTGTCCATACTTGGTGGTGTTCCTTTGCCCTTCTGCTTATATGATCTTAAATTAATTCACTTCAAACACTTAATCTGGGATCCCATGAGCCATGGGGCAGGTAAACTGCAAGAAAAGCAGGTCCTATGCCTTCTTGGAGCTGAAATCCCATTTATGAAGAAGGATTACTTTCCCCAGCTCAATATTAATCATTGAGGCCCATTGCAGAAATAATAGGTAATAATATTAATCATAATAAAGTATTGGTATAGCTGTCGATTTGCTTGATCCTCCCAACAACTCTGGGAAGATGTTATGATTATCCTTATTTTAAAGATGAAAAACTGAGGTAGACAAGGTTTAAGGGAACTGTTCATGGTTGCTCATACCGTCAGAAAGTATCAGAAGCAAGACTTGATCTCAATCTTCCTGATTCCAAGTTTTGTGCCTGAGGAACAATTAAATACTGTTTATCTATGAGATTATTTAATTTAAAGGTAGAATCAGCTTCATTAATCGTCATGGTTATTGCTTAGTCTTTTCATTAAGTCAGATTCACTTCTAAGTGGATAAGGACCCAGCTTCTCTTCTGGCTTCTCAAATTTTCATCAAATCCAGAGCCAGAAGGACCTTTCAGACCACCTAATTTTTATGTTTTTAAGGTGAATTAACTGCAGACTAGATATCTGATCTTTCAAGGTCACATGAGTAGCTAGCATCGAGGCAAAGTTGGAACCCATTCCTTCTGACTCTAGAATCAAGGAATATAAGTTACTGAGAGGAAGATTTCATTTCAACAATATCTGTCCAAAAGTAGGATGGGATACTTTATAAAGAGATGAGTTCATTACCATTAAAGAGCTTGAGCAAGTATTTGTGGGGGAGTATTTTAGAAGGGATTTATTCCTTTTTCAAGTAGTGATTAGCCAGGATCTCTAGAGTCCCTTCCTATTCAGCGATTCTTTGATTAATTTGAGAGGTTTATCATTCAGTGCTGGCCAGAGACCACAAAAACAGAGGAAGTAGGAGAGCACAGTGACCTAGCCTCGCTGACAGAGCCTGAGATTGTCTTTTAGGTGTGCTTCAAGAGACTACGCCAACGTGCCAGAGCTGAGGAGAAGGATCTTGAGCTGGGATACCTTGAACAGCTCCATGCTCAGCATGAAGACTGGTTTATCCATAAGGTGACTGAGTAAGTCAAATCCTCAACTGTCCCATGGACCACTCACTGAGTAAGGACATCACTTCTGTCATAACAGTATTGCAGATGGGTAGAGAACTAACCTTGAAGCCAAAATAACCTGTGTTTCATGGCCTTGCCAGAGAGTAAGAGCTGGAAGGGACCTTGGAGAGAGATGGGTTCCATTTCTTCATTCTATAACTGAGGAAATTGAGAGGTCAGTTGACTTACCTTGAGTCACCCATCTGGGAACTGTCAGAGGTGTCCTTGTTGACTCCAGTAGTGCTATCTGTTATGACTTTATTATCTGGGTGGCCTTGGGCGATTACTTTAATTTCTTAACCTCAGTTTCCCCATCTATAAAATGAGTGGGTTGGCTTCCAAGGCCCCTTCTAAATGTTGATCTATGACTATGGGCAAGTAAATTCACCTCGCAGTGCCTTTATTTCCTTAGCTGGAAAATGGGCTAATTATAATACCTATCTCCCAGGGCTGTTAATGAAGCTCAAATGAGATATCATAGAACACATCTGGAGTATGTTATAGTCTTCAAGTGCCTTCAGATGGATGCTGCCTCTTAGGATTCTTCTTGGGGGGTTTGGCCACTCCGGGATCCAGATTCAGAACTGTCCCAGCGGTTTCTACCTGGTTTTCCTGAAATGAGTGTACGGATTTTCTCACATCACTCAAAGTTCTGATCTGAAAATTAATTTTGCAAATTTGACCTCCCAAGGTTTTCCTCATTTTTGATCCACCTCAGAAGAGTGTCCATCTTCCCCCAAAGGGCTTTGGGTTTTAGCAATTAGGTTTCAATGTGGATGGAACTCAAAGATGAGTTCAAATTCAGCCTACTATTTGTGTCATCCTGAGCTAGTCACTTACTCTTGTTTACCTCAGTTCCTCATCTGTAAAATGAGCTGGAAAAGGAGATGACAAATCAGTCTAGTATCTTTGCCAAGAAAACCCAAATGCAGTCACAGAGTCAGACACAACTGGAAGCAGCAGCAGTGTCAGGAGACCCCAAGAACAATCCCAACATGAAGGGAGGAAAAATCTGTTTCCTTTTTGTTTGTGTGAGAAGTTCTGCAAATGAATACTCGAGGATCATCCATTTCAAGGTAGAAGGGACCCTTGAGGCCAGCTTGTCCAATGTTCCATCTGACAGATGAGGAAACCAAAGGTCCCACAGCTCACAAATGCCAAGATTTGAACCCAGGCCTCTGACTCCAAGGCCAGATTGTTTTCCTCCCAAGCTCCCCTCCCCTCCTCCTGAAAAATGCTCCAAACTCTTTCTTTACCTCTCCCTCACATCTGCTTCTCGCAGGCTCCACTTTGAGGATTTGAAGAAGGCCCCTGTTCTGGTGCTGGACGTCAATGAGGATTTCTCGGAGCAGGCCGCCAAGCAAGAGGAGCTCATGACAAAGGTCAAGCCAGCTCTAACGATGAGCTGCAGTAGATTTTTACTCTATGGGAACGGTATCAGCCTGGTTTAACATCCTAAAGCCCCCTTGTGTTCCTCAGGAAAAACTTGGTTTCTAAAAACAAACACCTAGAGATCGAAGCCCTTTGGGACTTTGGATGACCCACTTAAATAAGTTACCTGCAAAAGGCCTCCGTCTGTAAAATAGGGGGATAGGATCAGATGACCTTTAAGCTTCCTTCTAGTCCTAAACTTATGATCTGATGATCCCATGGCTTCCTTGGGGAAAAGAGAGGCCAAAAGACTTAGAGTCCTTAGGAGAGAGTGCTGGCAATGAGGGGATTAGACTGACTTATTGGCCTCCAAAGCCCCTTCTGGCACTAAATCTATAACAGTTCCCCTCCACCTGTCTAGGTCAAAGCAGGGACAGGGTTCCCTGCTCCTTCCAATGCTATCTTCTCAAAATTAGATGACTAATAGAACAGTTATTGTCCTCATTTATTTCATCCACCAAAGCATCCTGGCTCTCTGGACCTAGCAGGCTGGACTCTGGGAGTAGTTTGGACTGTGAAGGCAGGCTGGATTCTGGGGGCAGACTGGACTCTGGAAGCAGATTGGCTTTTGGGGGCAGACTGGACTCTGGAAGCAGATTGGCTTCTGGGGGTAGACTGGACTGTGGGAGCAGACTAGACTTTGGGGGCAGACTGGACTGTGCAGGCAGGCTAGACTGAGGGCAAACTGGATTCTGGGAGCAGACTCTGGGGGCAGACTGGATTCTGGGGGTAGACTGGACTGTGGAAGCAGACTAGATTCTGGGGGCAGTCTGGACTCTGAGAGCAGACTGGACTGCTTGGGCAGGCTAGACTCAGCTTCTCTCTGCTCCATCCCCTTCTCCCCCTTGGTTTTTCCTTTCTCCTCTCAAGCTTCCGGTCTGACTGCTCCTATCCTCCCAGGGCTTCAGGAGCCAGGATTCTATTCACTGAGTATTCTCAGCACTGACTTAGGTCTCTAATATCTTCCTACATGGTAAATGTACCACGGCTGGGAAATTCATTGGCAGTGCCGTAGCTGCTGATGCCGTGAGTCTCTGTGAATCCAGCGGGGCTGGTGGGTGACGCTGCATTCTTAGGGGCCCCTACTAAAAGGCTTTTGGCTTTATGGGAGCCTCATCCTCTGCCTCACAGGGAATGGCTTTCAAGAGCTTGGGGCCACTTACACACCAGGATGACACAACTGGCCCATCAGTAACCAGTGACTAAGAGCCTGTGTGCCAAGCGGTCTCTCAGGTGCTGGGCCTGCAGAGAAAAAACAAAGCAAGCCCTGCCCTCAAGGAGCTTATGCTCTATCCAAAAAGGACTTAAATGGAGGGATGGTTTCCTCCTATCTACTACAATGTGAAGTTGACTTTTGCCTCTTTTTTCCAACAGGTCAGTACCTTTGTAAAGAATCTAGAATGAAGCCGTGGTCCTGCTAGGCAGGCTCATTGGGCCTGGACTGGACTTCTGACAAGCTAGTGCCTTTCTGCTACTTGGAGAACTATGGATTCCTTCTCTCCAGCTCCCATCATCTGTTGAATGAGGACGTTGCCCTCAACAGCCTTCCAACCCTTCAGCTCTGATCTGCTATCTCATGGTCCTAGGAGGATCCCGAAGGTCCTTGTTCAAGCTTTCCTTGGTTCTCAAAGACATTTTCTTTTTTCATCAATTTCATTTTATTTTCAGATCCAAATTCTCTGCCTCTTCCCCATCCATTTAGAAGAAAAGAAATGCATTATAAATACGTAGAGTTGTGCAAAGTAATGGCTACCATGTCCAAAAAAAGGGAGAGAGACAGAGAGAGAGAAGGAGAAGACCTCTATCTGTCTCCATGTTTCAGCATGAGTCCTTTGGAGTCTTAGTTGGAATCTTTGAAGATATTCTCCACAAAGGAAGACCTGCTTTCCTAAATCCCGTTAGCCATCCATGTGCTAAGTGTATGCAGGAGCCTGAGTGCTCCCCACCACATGACTGGCTTTCTCTGCCACCACATGACTGGCTTTCTCTGACTCCCATGAGTCCCCACATATAAGCCCCTGGAGACATGGGAGGACAAAGAGCCAGATCTAAGAGAGCCACACTCTCTCCCCACTGTGGGCATGGGAAAGAATAAAGAAAGTGCTCGGGCAGAAAAGATCGAGTTGGCAAGAATGAGACCACAGAGCGGGAAGTCCATGCCAGGACTCGGGGCTTTCCTTCTCCACCCCTCCTCTCACCAGCCTTGATGGAGCATCTTGGGATGCTTTCATTCTTCCTTTCCCCCTTCGTTTTGTGATGAATGACTTTTAGAATAGAAATATACATGGGTAATTGGTTATCCTCTGAATATCAGGCAGGTGTTTGGCAATGGAAGAATAGTAGATTTGTAGTCATGGGGCACAGGTTCTACCATTTACTCACTGAATAACCCCAGATAACTCATCACGTCTCTGCCCTCAGTTTCCTTGTCTGGAAAACATAGGCTTTGGACCAGGTAACCTCTGATGTCCCTTTCAGTACTAAATCTCTATATTCCACTTGTATTACATATTTTTATACATACAGATACATACGGATATAATGTAGCAGATGTCTGGTGTGCTCCTCATCCCTATTTCCTCCCCACCTTCATATTATTTTATATGATAGGTGTGAATAGACTACTGGACTTGGATCCAATAAGGCCTGAATTCAAAGACTGACTGCCATCAACACTAACTCTAGGCCCAAAGGCAAGTTCCTTAGTCTGGCTGGGCTTCAACTCAAGCATCAGAAATTTTATTTTATTTTATTTTTTGTTTGTTTTGAAGCAATTGGGGTTAAGTGACTTGCCCAAGGTCACACAGCTAGGAAGTATTAAGTGCAATGAAGTCGGCTTTGAATTCAGTTCCTCTTGCATTCAGGACTGGTGCTTTATCTACTGTACCGTCTAGAGAGGTAATTAGCATTTTGCAATTGTCTTGGATCATTGTGTTGCTGGGATTAGCGAAGTCATTCACAATTCATCATCATACCATATTGCTCTCGTTGTGGACAAGGTTCCCTGGTTCTACTCATTTCACTTTGCATTAGTTCATATAAATCTTCCCAGATGAAAGTCCCTCTGTCATTTTTTTATTTTAATAGTATATTATTTTTCTATTTACATTTAAAAATGTTTTCAATATTGTTTTTTTTTTTTAAATAAGATTTTGAGTTCCATTTTTTTTTTTCTTTCTCCATCCCTTACCTCCTTCCTCCCCAGGCTAACAAGCAATCTGATTACACAAAAAATATTCATTCATCAATATTCATATAGGTTATACATAAATATTCATTTTAACATATTTCCATATGAGTTATGTGGGAAAAGAAAAATCAGAACAAAAGGGGAAAATCATGAGAAAGAAAAAAGTGAAAGAAAAAGCAAGTTAAGAATACTATGCTTCGATCCACATTTAGTCTTCCTCGTTCTTTCTCTGGATGCAGATGGCATTTTCCATCCAATGTTTATTGGAATTGCCTTGGATCATTGAATGGCTGAGAAGAGCTATCATAGTTGACCATCATGTAATCTTTCTGTTGCTGTGTTTTCCTGCTTCTGCTTGATTCACTCAGCATCGCTTCATGTTGGTTTTTGCAGACTTTTCTGAAATCAGCCTGTTCATCATTTCTTATAGTATTTCTTTCTATGCATATGGTTCTAATGATCTTGTGATGGAGAGAGACATCTGCATCCAGAGAGAGGACTGTGGGAAATAAATACGGATTACAACATAGTATTTTCACCTTTTGTTGTTGTTTGCTCATATTTTTTCTTTCTCTTTTTTTTTCTTTTTGATCTAATTTTTTTCATACAACATGATAATTGTGGAAATAGATATAGAAGAATTGCACGTGCTTAACATATATTGCCGTCTAGGGCAGGAAACGGGGTAGAGGAGGGAGAGAAAAGTCTTGAACACAAAGTTTTGCAAGAGTGAATGTTGAAAATTATGCTTTTGTTTTGAAAATAAAAAACTTTATTTTAAAAAATCAAGTGACTTGATCCAATGATCAAAAATAAAATATTTTTTTCTAAAAGGAAATTTTTTTTTAAAGAATATTACTGTGCAAATGAAACCACATGTCATTAACAAGTTAGTCTTCCATGGATTTTGTCTTTGATAGATCCTTGACTGCATAATAATCATGGTAATCTTGGTAACATTTTAATCCATCAATAAACATTTATTAGGCACTTAGTATGCACCGGTATGCTAACTGGTAAAGATACAAAAAGTGGAAAAGTGCAGTATGTGCCTTTAAGGAGTTTAAAATTTCATGGAATATCCTGTTTGGAATATTTTGACTTCCTGGTCCATCAGTCTGAACTCCCATGAGTGACTTCCATCTCTACATTCTAAGACTCCCAGAGTGGTCGAACGCTATTGGAGCTCACTATCTCTGGTCTGGTCTCTTATCCTTCTGTGTGGACCACATCCTCTCATCTTAACCTCCATTCTCACTTCCTCTCTCATTCCTTAATCCTTTCATTGCCCGTGCTCTCACTTTTCTTAAATTAGATGATCTCCAAAGTCTCTTCCAACTCAAAATTTGTGAAAATAAAGCCAGACTTTCTTCTTTTCACAACCTTGAGCTTAGAGTGGCCCCCTTCTTGTTCTGCTATTCCAGGTTTTTGATTACGTTCTCTGTCCAGAAGGTTCCTGCTCTATCTAGCCCTCATCTTCCTTCTGAGCTCCAGTTCCACCTCTCTACCTACTGGACATCTTCAACACATCCCATCAGTCTCTCATGGCAAACATTGCTAAGACTGAACTCATTATCTTCCCTCTTGAATCATTCCAAAGATCTGTGGAGGACACCAATATTCTCCAAGTTCAAAATCTTGTTATATATTTTTTAAAAAGTAAGATTTTTAAAGGGCTTATTATGTGCCAAGTATATAAGGAAAAAGCAAAAATAATTCTATTTTCAAGGAATATTTTCTGGGGAGAGACTGTGTGTGAACATAAACAGGAACATGCAATATACATAAAAAGTGGACCCACGATAACCTTGGAGATAGGCCAGGAAGACCAGGAAAGATCTCCTGAAGAAATTAACCTATGAACTGAGTGCTGAATTAAGCTGGGAAAAGAAAAGAAGGGTGATCCTCGGCAAGTCACTTAACCCCAACTGCCTCAGCAAAAAAGAAAGGAAGGAAGGAAGGAAAAGAAGGGGCAGAGATAAGATAGCTTTTCAGCCCTGTTTTGGACTGTAGCTTCACCACCATGATCTATCTTCTCTCCTGGAACTTCCCTCAACCCCCATGGCCTTCTCATCCAAGAACATCTTTCTGCTTCAGGAGCCCCTTCTCCTTTCAGAGAATTCTTCTCCATTTTGAGAAAGGCAATCCTCCTGCACCTCCCTTATCAATTCACTCTCCTCTTCTCCACAGGGACTCTTCCAAGCTCTTCAACCTCCCATCTAAGAATCTCCCCCATCTCCTCCCCGAACCTTCCAGCTGACAAACTTGCCTCCATTTTACAGAAAATACAGAGGCCATTCATCAGAAGCTCCTTCTTCTCTTTCACTAGAAGCCCTCTCCAACCCCTTGTAAATTAATTCTTCTGTCCTCCCTGTTGCAAATTATTTCCTTTCATCCTATGTATATCTTGCTTGTGCATATTCCCCCGTGGGTGTCCACCATTAGATAAGGGAGCTCTTTGAGGGTGGAGGTTGTTTCTTGCCTCTTTTTGTATCCTCAGTACTTTGCACAATACTTAGCCTGACACAGAGAAAGTGCCTAATAAATGTTGACTGATTGACTGAAGGGAAGGACCCCAGAGCAGCCAGTCATCTCGGCTCAGCTTCCAACTCTCCAGATTTCACCACCAAGACAGATGGGGGTATTTCCCCTCCCCCTTTCAGTTCTCATTTATGTTTTATCTTCTCCTATTATAATGTAAGCTCCTTAAAGGCAGGACTGGGTCCCCCCTCCCCCCGCCCCTTTTCTTTGCATTCCCACCATTTACCACAGTGTCTAGCACTTAGAACTTAATAAATGCTTGTTAATTGATTAAGAATATTCCTGACACAAGCAGAATGGCAGGAAAAGCAAGTAGGCTTATATGGTTAAATCTAGAGTTTGGGAAAGGGAGCAAAGTTTAAGTGGAACCCAGGCTGGGAAGAACTTTAAATAAAGGGCTTTAGTTGATAATGCAGAGATGATAGGAAGCCACTGCAGGTTTGTGGTCAGATTTTCTCTTCTGGAAGATCACTTTGCTGGCTGAATGGAGGATGGACTGGAGTAGAAGAACTGGGCCCAGAGAGGCTCCTTATGAGGAGATTATACAGTCCAACTGAAAAGAGATATGGCCTCATGAATGGAGAAGAGGGGCCATATATGCTATAGTCTTGAGTCTTGACTCTTCCTTCTCCCTGTGCAATTAATTGTCAAGTCCCAGAGCTTCCTGATATCTATCTCCTTTAAACTCTTGGACAGAGTCACTGGGATTAGTCTCCATTGTCTCAAGGCTAGTGTTCTAGGACTGTTCTTCCCCTTCTTACTATTCTAACAGCCTTTAGATTTTGTCACTTCTACAGCATCTTCAATCCATGTTTTATTCAACTGCTTGAAGGAATATTCCTAAAAAATAAGCCTGTGGACCATTAAAGATCCTGATCAAGAGCTGTTCATGGCTGCCTTTGGCCACTGGAATATTAAAGCAAGGTTCTTGACCATAGAGCTGAAGATTCAGCTATAGCAGGATGAACCAAGCTTTCCCAGGTTTCCCCCCCATCCACAGCCTCTTGGCTGATGAGAAGAACTAGCCATGACTCTCTTTTACCTGGTTCCTTCCCACCAGCCTGCATTGGCTCCAACTAGAATGTTCTGGGTACACATCTTTTCCGACTGAAATTTGCCTTTTGTTCCAAGGTTCTGTCTGCTTCAGGTTGAGGCACTGTGGAAAGCATCTGGGAATCTGAAGAGCTCGGTTTGAATCCTCTGTCTAATCCTGAATATTTTATTTGTCAAAAGGATTCTTTTCTCTTAAGGTTTTGCTTAAGGACAAGCCAAGTGGGGAAAGCATTGGATTAGGAGTAGAAAGAACTGGGTTCGAATGGGAAGTTCTGTCACAATCACAATGCCTGTGGAATTTTGGGCCTCAGTTCCCCAATAAGGGTGTTGGACTTAAGCTAGGATCCTGTGGTTTTATGCAATTGGGTTAAAAGCTTCTTTGTTTTGGGGGGACGCCTTCCCATCACTCCTGAACCACTCAAAGGTTTCCAGAATGTCCCCACTAGAGGGCCCATTGGGGAAACTGGACTCTAGATTCTAAACTCTGGATGGATTTCCCTCCCAGCCGCTGTCTACTTGGGTGGTCATGAAACCAAGTTTAAGCGTCTCAAGGTGGGAGAAGGGGGTCCCACTTGGCAGCTACACAGAAGCCTGGGCAGTCCTAACCAACTTGGTCCCGGTTTCCCATGGGCTCGCTGCCCTGAGGAGGGAGCGGTTAGCTTTGTGGTGGGATTGCTGGATCCCAAGCCACCAGTCTGGGCTCCCAGCAATCCTCTGCCTCGAGTGACAGCGTCTGCCTCTGCTTTGCTCATTAGCAAAACGGCAGCCTGCCTGGTTTGGCTCAGAGTTTTCATGGCACTGGGTGGATTTCTATGTCTCATGTTCTGCATTTCATGGACAAACAAGAGGTTAAGAAATGGGGCTCTTGGAGGGCTCTTGCCCAATTCTAGGACAGAGGACACCACCCCCCCCTTTCCCTTCGACTGCCAATAGCACTCTTGTAAGGTCAGCCCTCGGTCAGCTCAGCAAAGAAACAGTACATTTGGTCTGGGTTTGAATCTTAGTTCTACCACTTAGTATCTGTGTGATCTGGGAAGAGGCATTGTACTCAGGGAGTGTGTGTGTGTGTGTGTGCACGCGTCTGTGAGTGTATATGTCTTAAGTGAGTATCTCTAAGCTATGTGCATGTCAGTGTATATTTCTGTAAATATGTGTGTGTGTGTACATTTGTGAGTGTGTGTGAATACAAGTGTGTCTGTGAGTGTATATGTCTACGTGAGTATATCTAAGCAAGTTTGTGTGTGTTTGTGAGTGTGTGTGTGTTCCTGAGTATATGTGTCTGTGAGAATATGAGTGCATATTTGTGAGTGGGTGTGTGTTTGTGTCCTGCTGAATTTGAACTCAATGTGATCTACAAATAGAATCAATATTAAAGATTTCATAGTCTTGGAAGGTTGAAGACGTCAGAGTCCAGGCCCATCAATCATTGGAGGAGAAGCCCAAGGCATGCTGGGAAGTATTAAGTGCCCTGTTCAGGGTCACTCAGACAGGAAGTCACAGGACTAGATCCCAACACTCCAAAGCCGGTGCTAACCAAATGACACTGGGAAAGTATAACCAGTGAGTCTCAGTTTTCCTCACCTGTCAAACCGTGATTAATACCTAAAGCAAGAATTCTTAACCTTTTAGGGGGACATGGACCCACTTGGAAGTTGTTCTGATGAAGTTCAGAATAAGGCATTGAAATGTATAAAATAAAATACATAGGATTGTAAAAGAAGCCAGCTATCAGAAAAATAATTAAATAAATAAAGCCCAAGTTCCTGTACTGTGGATTAGGAAGTCTTGATATAGCATTTATCTCTCCAGGGATGCTGTGAGAATCAGATGGAACTCTGTTCAAGGCATTTTTTAAATCTCAGAATCAGACTTAAGTTAATTCTCATTGTTATTTACTTATTATTATTATTATCTCATTCTCTTTTTCATGGATATTCAGTTAGAAGCAGTCCTAGAATAAACCACTATACTGCTATTATTCTTCGAAGGGACTTGGACTAATGATTTCATTTCTAGGAGAAACTCATCCCAAGATTGGTCAATCGGTCAGTGGACAAACATTATTAAGGTCCCAGCTTGTGCCCCGAAAGACTAATTAAATGATTTGCTTGTGGTTTCGTAGCCAGTCAGGTATCGGAGGTGAAACTTCAATCAAGGTCTTTCCTCCTCCAAGGTCAGCTTGGTTTTTCACTATGACACACTGTGGCCCGACAGCCAAGATAGCTAAAAGACTTATCAATGAAAAGCAATTCCTCATTGACAAGAAAATGAAATTTCATTTTGCAATGTCATGAAACCAGAGAGGAAATAAAGATGAGCAGAGTCTGGAGAGATGGAGGAAGGATGAGGAAGGAGCAATGGATTGATTGATGATAAAGACTCCAGGGGACATTGAGACCACCCATGGGGAAATCAAGAGATTAGTGGTAACTTTGGAAAGGGCATGTTCAGTTGAGTGGTGACTTTAAGGTCCCAATGCTAGCCTTAATCCTTAATGAATATGTAGCCATGTTTATGGATACACACGCATCCCTGGGTAAATGAATTTTGTTTCATTCTTTAAAGGAAAAAAAAAATACTTTATTGTCTTTTTTTTTTTTTTGGCCAGTTTCTGTGCTAAGCATTTTACTAATATTATCTCACTTAATCTTCACCATTCTAGGAGGTAGATGCTATTATTGTACCCCTATTACAGTTAAGGAAACTGATACAAACAAAAAATAATGCGATTTGTCCAGGATCACACAACTATTAAGTCTCTGGAGACTAATTTGAACTCTGATCTTCCTGACTCTGAGACCTGCAGATTTTGTTGCCTCATAAAAGCTTGTTTGGACTGTGATCAGTCAATCAACTAATTAACATTTATTAATTGCCACCTATGTGCCATTATGGGGAGATGGCATACAGCTGGCTTCAAAGCCAAGAAAACCTAGGTCCAAGACCAGTAAGGCCCTTTCTCCCCAGGGCAAATGTTCATATGGACCAATTGTGTCTAACCTGTGGCAGAGCATTCCGAGCTCATATTGATCTGATCAGCCATAGTTGGATGTTAAGGACCATGCTTAGATGAAGGGCCAGTCAATTCCCTGAGAGCCTCCATAGCTGTGAATCATAACACTTGAAGGAGTTGCAAAGCAGCCTTTGCAGATGTTCCTTGTGGAGCGGGAATAAAATGAATTAGAGGCAGAGGGAAGAGGAGAGAGGTCAGACAACGCAACTTCCTCTCAATCTCTTTGTATCATCATCATCCTCTCACAGGAAGAGATCCATTCTACAGGTCTGAGTTAGACCTCCAGCAGCCACTGGCAGGTGGCTCCCGTATCACAACAGTCGGACACACTGTAACTCAACTCTAACAGTGATGTCATTTTGTTCCTCTTTGATAATGAAGGACAACAACATGTATATCTCCCCAGGGAGCCTCTGAGTCATTTCTTTAACTTTGCACACATATATTTCACCATCATCATTCAAATAAATGCCTTGTATTTATGTATCATTCAACATGTATCAGACACTGTGCTGAGTATTTTACAAATTATTATTTCACCAGATCCTCACAATAGTCTTGTAAGGTGGGATTCCATTTTACAGTTAAAGAAACTGAGGCAGACAGAAATTAAATAACTTGCTCATTGGTAAGTGTCTGAGGCAGAACTGAGCTGGGGTCTTCTTGACTCCAAACATGACAGTCTATCCACTGTCCCCCTAATTCCTATATGTATGAATGTGTCTGGGTGTATGTGTATATGTGCATATATAATTATCCATGTGTATATATATATATATTTAAATCATTGCATTCAAAATCTGCTTCAGCTTTAGCTGTGTGACTGGAGAAGACAATAACTTCTGCCTCCATTTCTTTATATGTAAAATGAGTATAATATCACCTACCTCTCAGGGTTATTATGAGAACATAATGAGAATATTCATAAAGCACTCTCCAAACCTCAAACAAATCTCAACATATTATGATGACATAATAATCATAATAATTTTGATTTTATAATCATTTATAATAAATGATTTTCTTGACATCCTTTTCTTAACTTTCCCCTTCTTAGGCTCAGAGATTAGGATGTTTATTACCTGAAGGAGCTAAAGATGGAATTGAAATGACACACCTATCCCTGATTGTAGCCTCAGTTTCTTCACTTATAAAACCATAGGCTAAGTGGGGCACAAGATCTCTTCCAATTCTGTGGATATCCAGAAAGTTTTAGTTTGATGATTCCAGCCAGAACATGTCACAGGGGACAGAACTGAAATCCAGCCTTCACATGCCAGCTGTGTGAACATGTACTGGTCAGTTTCTCCCTTGGCATCTCGAGGCAAGTTTGTGAAGTCAGCAGTTCCTGAAGCAGGAGCGGTCCCTGGAGCGAGTCTTTACACCAAGAAAATTTCACCAAGGAAGGAAATAATAGGAGCAAACAGTACATTGAGAAGGCAGTCTGGTATAATTCAGGAGTGGAAGTCCAAAGATTTCCACCCACCACGGGATCCTGGATAAATCACCTCACTTTCCCTTGTCTGGGAGCCAGTTTCCTTCTCTAACAAATGAGAGGGATGGACCAGATGATTTATTTTTAAGAGTGTTTCCAGCTTAGAATATCCTCCATTCTAGTTCCTCCTCCCTCCCTCCCTCTGATGCTCGGTCCTCTATTTTAAGATTTCTCACATAGTTCTAGAATCTCTTTACCTTTGTCTCCAAAGCTTCTATTTTGGTCGTTTACAGTTTATCAGAGAATCTCAGATTGGAAGGACTTCAGAGATCTCCAGTTTAGATAGATGGGAGGAGAATCAGGATAGAATGAGATCATGATTCTCCTCCTACCTGCCTATATTTTGCTTTTCAGCCTCAACCTCCTTTGTTACATTTTCCTCTAATGGTGGCTGTCCCTCCAGGCTAGATATTGGATCCTCTTCTCTTCCTTCTCTGTACTATTTCCTTGGTTATTTCATCAATTTCTATGGATCCAATTTGTCACCTCTAGGCCGATGATTCTCAGATCTATGTATCCAACCCTAACTTCTGTGCTGTCTTCAAATTTCATATCACAAACTCCCTATTTAACATTTTGAATTGGGTATCCCATGGGGATTTTAAACTCAGCATGATCAAAACTGAACTCATTATTTTTTCCCCAACTCCTCCCTTCTTTGCCATTTTTCTATTCCCCTGGACAGTACCACCCTCTTCCCCTCACCCAGACCCCCAATCTAGGTGCCATCCTTAGCTTCTCACTCTCTCGCATTCCTTATGGCCAATCTGTTGCCTCACTCTGTCCATTTCACCTCCATAATATTTCTCATGTGTCCCCTTTCCTCTGACACTGACACCCCTGTAGTTACATCTTAATCACCTCATGCCTGCCCCATTGCAATATCTGTTTGTGGACCGGCCTGCCCCAAGGCTCTCCTCACTCTAGTCTTCTGTCAAATTGATCTTCCTAAAACATAGTTCTGACTTTGACATTCCCCCATTTCAATAAACTCTAGTAAATCCCTATCACCCCTAGTATCAAATATAAAACCCTCAATCTGGCATTCAAAAGTCCTTGCAATCTATACTCCTTTCACCTTTCCAGGTTTTCTATACCTTCCAGGGGTCCTCAAACTATGGCCCGCGGGCCAGATGCGGCAGCTGAGGATGATTATCCCCCTCACCCAGGGCTATGAAGTTTCTTTATTTAAAGGCCCACAAAGCAAAGTTTTTGTTTTTACCGATAGTCCGGCCCTCCAACAGTCTGAGGGACAGTGAACTGGCCCCCTATTTAAAAAGTTTGAGGACCCTTGTAAGACCTTATCACATATTCTTCAGTCTAATGACACTGACCTCCTTGCTGTCCCTCCGGACAATACCCTTGACTCCAAATCATCTTAGAATTTTTCATTGGCTATTCCTCACACTTTGAATGCTTTTCCTTTTCATCAGACCTATAGAATGATACTCTTCCTCCTTATCTTCACCTCCTAGCTAAAATCCTATCTTCAATGAGAAGCCTTTCTCAACCTTCCCTGATTCTAGTACCTTCCCTCTGACATTATTTCCAATTTATCTGATGTTTGTATAAAGCTATTTGCATTTTATCTCTCCCATAACTACTGAATTGTCTTCCTTTCCCTTCCCTCCTCTTTCCTTCTTGTCTTTTCCCTTCTTTTTCTTTCATTCTCTCTCTCTCTCTCTCTCTCTCTCTCTCTCTCTCTCTCTCTCTCTCTCTCTCTCTCTCTCTCTCTCTCTCTCTCTCTCTCCCCATATCTCCATAGTAGTTGTTTATTGACTGACTGAGTGTGGGTTGGCTCTGGGTCACTTGCTTAACTTTAAATACCTCAAATTCCCCTAGGCTTGGGCATGCGGACACATGTGTCTACCTACAGGCACCGAGACAAAGGTACTTAGAAAGCTTTCTGTGCCAAGTACGGCCTGTTCTGAGAGTTTATACCTACTATCAGAATGGGACCTGGGTTTATATGGAAACCATTATTCTCAAGATGCTTAGCTTGGTGAATTGTAGTCAGATTTCTTTGCCAATCACTTTGGGGTTGATCAGAGATTGATCAGACTGAGTCAAGAAGAAAAGGACCTGAAAAAGGTGAGCTTTCCTCAGCAGTTTGTCTCAAAACGTACCAAATCTGGCTGTCTCATTTTGTGTAAACCCTTCCCTTCAAAGGGGTGGGGATGTTCTTTGGTCACCAGACTCCTATATTCTGGTTCTTCTTCTTCTTTTTTTCTTTCTTTCTTTTTTTTTTTTTTTTTGGTTTGGTTTTGTGATAACATTATTCTAGAGCAAAGAACAATGCTTTCTACATTCTAGGTTTTTGTCCCTGCCCCTCAATTTGCTTTGGAGTAAATACTCCAAGAATTTGGAATATCATTAGCACTCTGGATCCCTATCTCTATATCTTAATGAAGTGTGTAGATAGTTTTATTTGGGGTTGAGCTGGGCTGGAATTTCCTTTCAAATAAAGTTCTAAAAATTAAACTGAGATGGGGTCTTAAATTCCCCAAAATGGTAAGACTTTGATTTTAGGAGCTAGGAAGCAGATAGAATGAAAGAGCAAATATCGCTCTTTTGGGATCTCTTGGGAGCTGGTAGGAATCTTGGAAGTCACTGAATGCAAACTCCTCAAAAAGGAGTTTGAGATATTTAAAATTAAGCAAGTGACCAAAGCTAACCCACACTCAGTCCGTCAATAAACAACCACTATGGAGATATGGAAAAAAAAAAGAAAAAGAAAAAGAGAGAGAGAGAGAGAGAGAAAAGAAAGAAAGGAAGGAAGGAAGGAAGGAAGGAAGGAAGGAAGAAAGAGAGAAAGAGAGAAAGAAAAGACCTACAGAAGGGTTAAATGACTTGCTTAGGGTCACAATGCTAACGTCTGAGACAAGTGTGGAAGCTAGCTAGCCTTTCCTCGCTCTCACTTTGATGCCCTATTACCACACATGACTTCACTTCAATATCATCTAAGTGTATTCATCCCGATGGGAGGGAGATAGTGTTTTTGAAAATTCTTTATCCTCCTTGGTTGCAATATTTCTCCCCTCCCATCCTCCATTCTACCTCCCTGTCCTCTATCATTTGGCATCAAGGAGAAGATCCAGAGAGGGAGGAGCACAGAGCTGCAACACATAGCCTTGAAAGAAACTTCAAGGTTTATAGACACACCTTCATCACCTCACTTATGGACTATAATAGCGTGTTGGGTAGTCTCCTGTCTCAGGACTCTCCCTATCCCAATCCTCCAAGGATCTGTCAGATTTATCTTCCTAAGTCAGTTATGTCATCCAGCTATTCACTAAACAGAAAGGTCCATGTCCAGGATCCGATAGAAAATCTGTTTTTCATTCAAACCCCTTTATAATCTGATCCCCTCCTCTCTTTCCAGACTCCTTACTCCTTAAATCCACCTACCCACCCCACAGTCCCCAAATACCCTTTGTTGCTGCAGCATCCTAGTTGTTTCTTCACATGAGATGCCCCATTGTCAGGGCTGTGTTTCCACAGGCTATTTCCCAGGCCTAGTAGGTTCTCCCACTTCATCTCCACCTCCTGGCTTCCTTCAGTTCCCAGTTAAAATTCTACTCTTTCCATTCCCCCTAAATACGAGTTCTTCTCCGTTGAGACTATCACCAATTTATCCGGTCTAGCGCATTTAAGCTGAGGGCTCTTGGAGACCTTTTTTTGTTTATGTTTTTGGTCTTTGAATTCCCAGCACTGAGCACTTAATAAATGCTCATTAATGACTTCATCAACCAAGCAAAAGGCATTTAAGTGTCTACTATATGTTCTGTAACATTCAAATTCTTCTTCAAAGGGTTGTTGTTGTCCAGTCATTTCGGTTGTAAAAAAATTCTTTTACTCAAGTGGTTGTGTCCACTACCAGTGCTGGGGATGCCAAGAGAAAGGAAACCATCTTTGACTTTTGGGAACTTACGTTTTCTTGGGGAAAGACAACATGTATAGAAAAAAATAAATACAAACTGATTTGACTTTTATTTTGAGAGAATATTATCCTTGGAAGATGAGGAAGGGATGCCGATGAAATTAATCAGAAGAAAATCAATGTGGACAGAGACTTGAAGGATCTGGATTTGAATTCAAGATGTTGCATTACTACCTTAAGTGACTTTGGAGAAGTCCCTTTTCCCTAATTTTTTTTTTTTTTTTGTAAAATGGAGGATAGGAGTCACCTGGGAACCTCAGAAGTTTCTTCCAGCTCTAGATTTATGATGCTAAGAGCCTGAGTCCTTTCCTTCCCATATCCCTTCTCTGAAAAATGAAGGGGCTCCCTTAGACCAAACGATTGCTACCCCATATAGGAGCAAGTAACCGAATAGGGGGCTTACGAAAAATTTGGCAATTGTAAAAGATAGCAAATATTCTGTGAAGATTTAATTCCTTATATTAAAATAAATAAGCAACCCGTCTCATTAGAATTATTTTCAAATAATATTTTTATGATTTATTATCAGTAGATGTTTTGATTTGCATACCTATTTTATATACCTACATATCTTGGATCACATAAAATTTCTCTGGTAAAAAGGGGTTACAACATTCTCCAGTTGATAAATGGTCAAGGGCTATGAACAATTTTCAGATGAAGAAATTGAAACTATTTGTAACCACATGAAAAGGTGATCCAAATCACTATTGATCAGAGAAATACAAATTAAGACAACTCTGAGATACCATTACACACCTGACAGATTGGCTAAGATGACAGAAAAAGATGACGATGGATGTTGGAGGGGATGTGGGAAAACTGGGATACTGATACATTGTTGGTGGAACTGTGAACTGATCCAACCATTCTGGAGAGCAGTTTGGAACTATGCTCAGAAAGTTATCAAACTGTGCATACCCTTTGATCCAGCAGTGTTTCTACTGGGCTTATATCCCAAAGAGATCTTAATGGAGGGAAAGGGACCTACATGTGCCAAAATGTTTGTGGTAGCCCTCTTTGTAGTTGCTAGAAACTAGAAACTGAATGGATACCCATCAATTGAAGAATGGCTGAATAAATTATGGTATATGAATGCTATGGAATATTATTGTTCTGTAAGAAACGACCAGCAAGAGGATTATCATAGAGGCCTAGAGAGTCTTACGTGAACTGAGCAGAACCAGGAGATCATTATATATGGTAACAAGATTATGCAATGATCAATTCTGGTGGACATGGCTCTCTTCAACAATGAGATGATTCAAACTAGTTCCACTTGTTCAGTGATGAAGAGAGCCAAATACACCAAGAGAGAGGACTGTGGGAACTGAGTCTGGACCACAACATAGCATTCCCACTCTCTCTATTGTTGTTCGCTTGCATTTTTTTTTTTTTTTACAATTTTTTTCTTCCTTTTTGATCTGATTTTTCTTGTGCAACAAGATAACTGTATAAATATGCATACATATATTGGCTCTAACATGTATTTCAACATATTTAACATGTTTAACCTGCCAGCTAGGGGAGAGGGTGAGAAGGAAGGGAAAATTTGAAACAAAAGGTTATGCAAGGGTCAATGTTGGAAAAATTACCCATGCATATGCTTTGTAAATAAAAAAAGCTTTAATAATAATAAAAAAGGGGTCACAAGAAGCCCCACCCTAGATGATCTCTAAACATCCTTCTTCCTTGTAGTTTGTGAACCTGGGAATGGATTATAGATTTGAAAAACAAGAGAGCTCCCTGAATGTCAGGCTGTCAGAATAACTATTGTCTTAATGTTGTCTGATCTTTCTATGGTCTTTTAAAGTTGGCAAACTGCTTTCTAGCCTATCAGACTCATTTGAGCCCCACAACTGTTGTGGAAGAAGCAGCCTGGTGTGGCAGAGGCTGCTGGTCAGAGGCAGGAAGGTCTACATTCAGATCCCACATCCCATGGCTTCCTAGTTTCTCTGCCTTCCCTTTTACATTCACATTATATTGTGGCATCTTTGCCAGGCAGTGCCTCCGAATCAATGCTTTCTTCTCTAAGAATATTATGGAAACTGTATTCATGCCATCAGATAGGTTTGCTCTCCTCCATTAGACTGTGTCCTCCCTGAGAGAAGGCTCTTCTTTCTTTCTTTTTTTTGGCATGGCCAGTGCTTAAACAGGATCTGGCACACAGTAGGCACCTCGTATCAATTTCTTGATTGATTCATTGTGAGATCTTGGGAAAAACCCAATTTCAAATGAACCCACATACCATTCCTATTTACAGATCCGATGCCAATCAGCCTCAGGATGCCAGTATCCCTAGTGCCTCCCCAGTAGGAGTTCCCAGCACAGCTGAAATCACAGATCTGAAATCCTCCCCCTGACTTCCCTTCAAAAAAATCCTGCAAGGTAAGACCCTATAAATATTACCACCCTCAAGTACTTAGTGGGTTTTTGTCTGTTTTTGGGTCCCTAGTGCTTAATATAGTCTCTGGACCAGAGTTGTTGACTGACTGACTCTCTGCTCCCCTCCCCCCAATTGGTGACTATTTAATATTTGTGACTACGGGCCCAAGTACTGAGATTATGGCATTGGATCTTTTATCAGTGATTCCATATTAAAGTTGGTTTTCTGGAAGTCAGGGATGTCACATCTGTCAAATTCAGTAGGTGGGTCCCATTCCCTTTTCCCTTCCAGGAGATCCTCAACTAAAATCTGCTAGGCCATTTGTCTGGAACATTATGTCAACTGTAGTTTCCTTTCAACTCTGGGGAGCTAATATATTAAGCACCTCCTAAGCTCAAGGAACTGGGTTAGTCTCTAGGGACAAAGATCCAGGATTTCCTTTGATTTCTATGATTCTGTGAAACTTTTCATTCAGTTGGAAAGATTGTTTCTGCATCTCCTAATCTCAACTTTTCTTTATGTCTTCAGGGGCAGTAGGCCATTTCACAAAGGGGGAAACTGAGGCAATAAGCAAGATTTCCCACTGGACAGAATCAGAAAGAAATGTTCCTGATGAGGAACACTCCACCATGACCACCAAATGTAGAAAAGCTGACAGAGGTAGCCAGAAATTAAGAAATAATCAGATTAAGGTTGCACGCCAATACATGTCTGAGGCTGGGGTTGAATTTAGTTGGCCATCCATACTGACTCCTTATAACAGTGGCAATGGCCACTCATTGGGCAGACTTAAAGTTAAACAGGTACGTCAACAACCAAGCCAACTATTTAGTGTGGGTGCTATTATGCCCACTTCCCAGATGAAGAGATGGAGGCTAAGGGAGGATTGAGTGGCTTGGCTAAGGTCACACATACACAGAGCTGGCAAGCATCCTGGCCGGTTCTCCCAGCCCTGGGTTACAATCCCAGAACTCTCCCCCCTTCCCATAAGAGTTTGCGCCCACGCGCACGCATACACACACAGCAGTGCCCTGGGAGTTCTCATTGGCTGCTGAGAGATTCTGGTGAATGGAGCTGAGAAGATTCATTCTGATGTGTGATATTTTCCCCTTAAAAACAAGCCATACCCAGAGGAAACACTCGTTTTCAAGCTTCTGTCACTAAGGATATATAATGGCTGGAGCAGAGGTTCTCAGGAGAGGGAAGATAAGGCTCTTTCTCAGGAAAGAGGCTGCCCGGCTCCCTTGCTTGGGTCCTGGCTAGAGTAGCAGATGGCTCTTGGTTCAGGGGATGTTCAGGGGATTGTAAGGGTCTCTCTTGGGACAGGCACTTCAAGGTTCAGGAACTGGAACGATCTCTCTCTCAGCAGGGATTTGGGGTCTGGAGATTTGCTCTCCTTAAACACCAACCCTCTCCCTCGAGGAACTCTCAGCTCACAGGCTGCCAGAATTGTGCCTTTACCTGGATTTATTAATTCAGTCCTTCTCTTACGCGGGAGATCTGGGCTCGGCTAAGACAAGGGACAGCAGCAGCAAGTGGCCGCCAGGAGGAGGACTGGCCTTTGCTATGGTGAGACTAGAAGGCGGCTTATTAGACAGAATTGAACTAGTCTACCCTTGACCCTGGCCTTGAACTCCACCTGCACAGCCCGTAAAGGGAGCAACGATCTGATATCTCTAGAGCCACCTGGGTCTGCGGAATCTGGCCCAGTCTTTCATTCTTATGATTGCCTGCTGAAAAGCACTCCGTTTTACATGTTCCATAATGGGTGACGTGATCATATCTTCCACGCATTTAATTCCCTAATATGTGGTATCCAGTAGGAGATAGGACAGAAAAAGATAGTTCCTGCCCTTTTGCAACTCACACTCTAGAAGAAAAAGATACAAAGTCAATTTCGAAGGAAAAGATACATAGTCAATTTCTGAATATTGATCAGTTACCTGTAACCAATCAGCATTGAACTTGGTAATAAGGATCCACAGCGATACAATAAGATACATAACAAACAACATTACCTGCCGTCCAGGACGTTACATTGTATTGGGGAAGAATAACTTGTGTACAGAGAAGTAAGTAGCCACCAAATATATACAAAGTAACTTGTTTGGGCGGGGGAAGGACCCAGTCCTCATTACCTTTCTATTTTCCTTCCCGGTGCCTGTTCTGGCACTGGGCCCAGGCTGCCAAGAAGCTCTGAAATTTGTTAAATAAGCGGCATTTCAAAGCACCGGGCAATGCTCAGGGGATGAACTATTTGTTTGAAAAGGCCGTTCTCTGAGGCTTGGGAGGAGTGGGAAAGTGCACAGAGCTTTGGGATCTTGGCCGGCTGGAGTGGGAATCCAGCATCAGAGCTGTGTTCTGGCCATGTCAGGATCTCTTTGCCTCTTACGGGATGTTTACCCCTCTAAAAAGGAAGGCGATCTTAGTAACTGTATGTTCTCCTTGTGCTTCTTTAGAAAAGTCCTGTTTGAAGGGATCTGACAAAGCGGAGACCTTGCATGTATTACCCCCCCCCCTTCTCCCTCCCTCCCACCCCCCCTTCCAGTAGGTTAGGGTTTATATCTATGATTTTCAGAAAAGTCCAAGTCTACTCTCCTGGTCTGCTGCCCAGGGCTGCGGTCAGAAGTCTTTCTCTAGATCCTGACTAGAGACTTTTGAGTCCGGTTTGCCAAGCCCGGCCGGGCCGGCTCAGCCGGAGGCAGCTCATCAATCAGATTTGCCCCCCACTGATGATTTTTTTTCCCAGCCATAACAGCCGAAGACCGGCTCATTTAAAGCGTATGGGTCACTAAGCTCAATCGGGTCCCGATCTCAATTTCCATCTTCATTTCCCTAATTGAAGGCAAGGAGAGTTGTTCCTTCGAGGAAACGGGGAGGCCTCTGGGTGTTCCTTGATGAGGAAACTGAGGGCACTCGGCGTGCCAGGTTGGGAGAACTTGTCCCAGTGGCTCGGGACTAGGGTACAGGATCAGCTCCTTGCTCCCGCCTGGGCACTTGCACTCTTGGGGCCTGGTAGGGACCGAGACCCAGGCGGGGGAGCCCCCCTCCCTAGGAGGGAGTTTCAAAAAGGACCCGTCCTTTCTTGGGGATGCACCTGCCAACATACGGACAGGACGGGCAACACGGGGCTGACCTCGCTCTCCGAGTGACCAGCTGGCTGCCAGGCCAAAAGGTCACGGGCAGCAGCGGTGTCAGAAGGATGGACAATGGCCCGGACAGGAGAGGGGAGGCAGGATGGGGACTCTCCTCCGTCTTAAGGGCCGAGGAGATGTTGGGGTGAAAGGAAAGCAAAGCAGGTGCACTGCCAGGCCCAGCCCCCATTTCCTCTCTCTTTCCCTTCCCTCCCTTCCCCCCCTTTTCCTCTACCCTCCCCCTCCTCTAAGGAAAGGACCTCCCAACTACAGCTGGCAGAGGGGAGGAGAAAAGGGGGGCGAGGAGGAGGGGGAGCGCGCTGGCCGCTGGGGCCCGGGAGGAGCCGCACGTGTGCGCCGTCCCGGGCGGGGGAGTCCCCGGGAGAGCACGTGCCGCGGCGCGCGGGGGGCGGGGAGTCCCGAGGAAGCTCGAGCCGCCGCCGCCACCGCCGCCGCCGCCTCTGCCCCGCTGCTGCTGCTCCTGCTGCTGCTGCTGCTTCCTCCTCCTTCTCCTCCTCCTCCTCCTCCGCCTCCGCGGCCCCCACCTCCTCCCGCTCCCGCTCCCGCTCCGGCTCCGGGCCCTCGCTGGGGGGGTGACTCTAACCCTCGGCGCCGGGGACTCCGGGAGGCGCCAGTAGCGGCGGCAGTGGCTCTGCGGAAACTTTGCCCCCCGGCCGGCCGGCCGGCGCTCTGCCGCCAGCCCAGAGCCCAGCACCCAGCCTCGCCGCCTCCTCCTCCTCCACCCCCCTTTGTGTGCCCCGCCCCGGAGGCGGTGGCGGCGGGCAGGTCGGTGCAGTCGGTCCTCTTCCGGCTCCGGGCTGGGGGAGGGGGGAGGCTCCGAGGCCCTGGAGGGGGGAAGGAAGGAGGGGGGCTGGGCTGAGCTGGGCCGGGGGCCGGGAGCCGGGGGAGCAGGCAGGCAAGAAGGCAAGCGGGCAGACCGGCTGCCGCGGGGGAGGGGGCCGGGAAATTGGCCCCAGTCAAGCCTGGGCTCGGGGCACGACCCTGCCCCGGTGCCAGCGGGGTGAGCAGGCGGGCCGGACGAACGAGGGCGGGGGAGGCGGCGGTGGCGGCTGCGGCGTCCTAGCCTAACCTAGCCCGGCTCGGCCAGCCTGGCCCGGCTTGGGGGCGGCGGCGGCCGCTACATTGTTGCACGGGGGCGCTGCGGGAGAGATACAGTGTAGCGGAGCCAGGGCGGGGAGGGGAGGGGAGGAAGAGAAGCAGGAGGGGTGGGGAGCGCCGGGCGGGGGGCGGGGGAAGCCGCCGGGAGCCCGAGCCGCCGCCGAGTTCCCAGAACAAAGGAGCCCGAGCGGCGGCGGTGGCAGCTGCGGCGCGCGGCGGCCGGCCCCTCCAGCCCTCTGCACCCCGTGCACCGGGCCGTCCTCCCCGCACCCCTGCTCCTTGTGCTGCTTCTCGGGGCCGGCCAAAAGGCTCCAGTACTGGCGTGGGGGGGGCGCCGCTTAGCCACTGGGGCCGGGGCCTAGGAAGGGGGATCCCTACCCCCACCTCTCCCCGGGGGTGAGGGGTAGAAACCCCCTAACCTTTTAGCGTCTGCCAGCTGGAGGAAAACTTTTCATTTTAACTACTGAGAGACCCCCGTGGGTGAGGCCGGCACCCCCACCCCACCCCCACCCCCACCCCCGGAGAATTTCGGGGGAGAAAAAAAACTGCCGAAGGCTCCTAGGGCCCAACTTCCTTGGAAGTCCCCCACAAGGGGTGGAGCCTTCCTCATCTCCCCCCTCCCCACTTTTAAACTGGGCCTTCGGTAAATATTAGTGCCTCCCCCGCTCTCCCGCACCCCCACCCCCAATTCCCCAGCGCCCCAAGCTGAGGGTATGAGGCTAGTCTAGGTTTGCTCGTGTGCCCCTCCCCCGAAATAGGAAAAAAAGATTTGGGAAAGTTGTCCCTGATCCCAAGGTGATGAGCCTCTCCCCCCACCACTTCTCTCTCTGTTCCTCTCCCAGGCTGTACCACCTTCGTTCCACTTCATCCTGGTTCCTGGAAGAGAAACCCCACCCCCATTGAGAAGCCCTCCCCTCCCATTACTACCCACCAGTCCCCGTTCCCCATCCAGCGTCCTTACCTGGTGCTCCTGGCACCGCCTCAGGGAGGGTGAAGGACAGCACCTAGGGTCAGAATGATACCTTCCCAGGAGGCTGCTGCTGGTGTCCTTCCCCAGATCCCAGGCCCCGGCGAGTGGGAAAGTGGCCCCCAGCTGTGCCAGATCCCGGTGGGTCATAGGAGGTGAAGAGCGGCCGAGCTTGTAAGGAAGCCTGGTGGACGGCGGGCAGCTCAACTCTTTGGCTTCAGGTGTGGAGGCCCTTCCCTGAAGTGTCGGCAGCAGGTCCTATGTCCCCCACTCTGGCAGTGCTATGAGCCAGTTTCAGATGCCAGTGCCCGTCCAGCAGGAGCCCCCGGGCCTTCCCAACTTCCCTCAGGGCAAAGTGATGCCGGGGAGCTTCCGAGGGGCCGGGCTCCCCGCTGGGGTGACAGGGAGCACAGAGCAGCAGCCCGGGGGGTTTGGAGATGGCCGCAAGAAGCGCAAGCGCTGTGGGATGTGTGAGCCCTGTCGGAGACTGGAAAACTGTGGGGCGTGTACCAGTTGCACCAACCGGAGGACCCACCAAATTTGCAAACTTCGCAAGTGTGAGCTGCTGAAGAAGAAAGCCAGCCTGCTCAAGGAGGTAAGCCACCTGACAGGCAGAGGGAGGGGGTCCCCCTGGCACCAGGATGACCCCCAGCTTGGTGCCATTGGGGTGAGCAGGTGCACCGAAAAGTCCCATCTGGCACGGACCGAGCGTGGCACTGGAAAGTTCCCGCCTGGCACGGGACTGGGAGGAAGGACGAGGGGATTCCTTGGCAAGGCCCGCTGGGCCAACTTGGGGCGGCCCTTTTGGAAGGTGTTGGATCAGTCATGGTGGGGGATGGCAAGGGGGGGAGGGTCCAGCAGCCATGCAGGGTTAACAATCTGGCAAAAAAAATCTGACACTCCCTGCCCAGCCACTTAATCTTGGACAGCTGTGAGCCATTAGCCTCTTCTTTGATGTTTGTCCTTAATTTACTTGGGAGAGGAGAAGGCAATCAGCTTTCTCAACTTCTCCTTTCTTGGTGAGAAAATGTGAGGTGCTTTTAACCGGTTACGGAGGAGATAGATACCTGTGAAAGGGGCAATAACAAAGGTGCAGGGGCTACTGGGAGGGGTGGGATGTCCCGCTTGAGTAGCATGTGGCTTTTATTTCTTTCTGGAGATGGGGGGGGCAAGACCTTCAACTGAACTTGAATGGGCATCTAATGCCAATGTCAGGCGAGGGAAAGCAGTGACGGGCACCTAGGGACCTAACGTTCTGGGAAAGTCTCCCACAATCCTCCGTCAAGGACGTCAGTCTGCTCCGCGTGTGTCTTTGACAGGCTGTTTGTCTTTATCCCATTCCTCTCCATCTCAGAAGTCCTAGATATGGAGCCTTAGGACAGGATGGGTACAGCTGAAAAATTATTGGACTTGGAACGCCTGGTTTAAACTCTCAGCTCCGCTCCGAGACATGTGGGCCTTGGTCAAAACGTTTAACTTTCCTGCGGGAGGTCAACCCCTCTAGCTCTGTATCCATGGTCCTCAAACCAGATAGATTTTGAAGTCCTTTTGAGCCCTAAACTATACTTGGGTTTGAGGGTGGTTTTTTTTTTTGGGGGGGTGGTTAGAAGGCAAGAAAGGAAGGTTAAGGAAAGAGAATAGAGGGGAAATGAGAGACCTAAAGAATGGCAGACCATCGGTTTGCTTTTCCATCCTCCTGCCGTTTCCCTTGCACCCAATTCCTATCTGTTGTGAGAGACTCTAATCTCAACATTGGAGGCTTGGCCGGAGCTACAGATAATTAGTAGGTTTGGGGGTGGGGGGAGAACTAGAGCTTTCAACAGTAGAAGGGATGGCCCAACGAAGCCCTGACCTGGGGATTCCTTGACAGCTCAGGCATCGGAAGGGGAACTCCGGCCCCTTGGGAGCTATTGGATGCATAGACGGGGCTCTGTTAGAGGCTCTTTCCTGTCAGAGAAACTGGGCTGAGGGTAATACTACGGCTGCCCTCCCCATTACTAATCCCCTCCCCTTCAATGAGAGAAATCTAGAAAGAGGGTTCCCCCCACCCCCTTCTGAGAGCAGGGATAGGCACTGCCATTAGAATTAGAATTTTCCGTTTAACTATAAGGTAAGATTGCATCCCAGGCTTCCAGTCCAGATTTACAGCAGCTACCCGGGTCACAGTTTTCTTTCTAATATTGGGGCTATGGTTCTGTGTTGCCATCTGGAGCAGTTTTGGTTAAAATTTGGCAGCATTTGTGAAAACACCTACTATGTGTAAGCCCTTGGATCTGGAACTTTAGGATGGAGATATCCATCAGATTAAGAGGTGGAGGAGACCTGAGGTTCCCTTCAAGTTTATGGATGAGGACACTGAAGCCCAGGGAAGTCAAATGTTCCAACTTTTATAGCTACTGCAGTTCTAGAACTGGGAGGGACTTGAGGCAAATCCCCTCATTTTACATTTTAAGAACCTGAGGTTCTGAAGAGGTTGAGTGGCTTGACCCTGGAAGATCCCTTCTAATTAATCAATTTTAGAATTTACTGGTTGTAACCCAGTGAAACTTGGCTCTAATTTTCTAAAAATTATTTTTACTTAATTGCATTAATTATTTTCCAATTACATGTAAATTTTTTTTGGCAATCATTTTTTTAAAAATTGTGTTCCAAATTTTCTCCCTTCCTCTTAGCCCTCTACTAACCTTGAGAAGAAGAGCAGTTTGATATCCATTATATCTGTAAAGTCACTCAAAACATATTTCCGTATCGGCCATATTGCAAAAGAAAACACAAAATAAAGCAATAAAAATAGGGTTTAATAAAAGGTATGCTTCAATTTTTATTTAGAGTTTAATTAGTTTTCTGTAGAGGCGGATGGCATTTTTCATCACGGTCCTTTGAAATTGTCTTGGGTCCTTGTCTTGTTCAGAGTAGCTAAGTCTTTCACAGTTGATCTTTATAAAATGTTGGCTATTACCGTGTACAATGGTTTCTTGGTTCTACTCACTTCACTTTGCATCAGTTCATGTAAGTCTTTCCAGATGTTCTTCTTATAGCACAATTCTACCCCGTCACAACGCATTCAGCCTTTCCCCAGTTGGTGAAAATTTCCTCTGTTTCCAATTTCCTGCCATTACAAAAAGATCTACTGCAAATATTTTTGTTTAAATAGATCCTTTTCGCTTTTCCCTCTTTGGGGTATAGATCTTTCAGTAGTGTTGCTGGGTCGAAGGGTAGGCTTAGTTTTATAGCCCTGTGGGCAAAATGTTCTCCAGAATGGTTAGACTACCGAAGCTGGCTCTTCTGATTACAGCCAGTGTCCTTTCTCCTGAACCATGATCCCACTGTCACTTGCCTTTGTCTACTTGATCAATCCTCAAAAACAGGACCACCCCTTCTTCACTCTTAGAAGCACAGCCTAGCCTTGGGTAAATGATTTAGCCCTGGAAGATCACCTAAATCCACCCCTTGAATCTCAGGAATTTGCCTTACCAGATTTAATTCCTCCTACCAAGCCTCTGCCCAGCCTTAGCCCTCTTCACCACCATTAAGTCAACTGCCATTTATTTAGTACATTACTATTTCTGGGCCCTGAACCCAAGTGAAGGGCCTGACCTTGAGGAGGCTCTACTCTAATTTCAGGCATATGGCCCACGCATAAACAGGTCTCAGGTTTTATATATATAGTGTGATAGTGGAGAATCAGGTTGCCAGGGAGCTTCCTTAGAGGCTGCTAATCCAGCTTAATCTGAACAAAATTTCCCTCTCCAACCCACATTATTAACTGGGAAATGAGTATTCCTCCTTTTCTGGAAGGACTCCATTAAGGGGTATTTCCCTTCTTCCTGGAGCAGTTAGTAGGTGGGGCCTGTTTGCCCTTTTGTCTTGTATCCCCTATACCCACCATAGTGCCTGCACACAGCAGATGCTGCTTAAATGCTCGTTGAACTTCTAAAAACGTTTTTTTCCAAAGCGAACACTATACTCCCAAAGTACCCTGATTTAGGAAGAGCGAATTGGGCCAGTTACTCATTTCTCTCCACCCATCTGTGATAAGGGTGCATTCTTTTAAGAAAAGCCAAGAGCTAAACTTGAGATAAGAGGCAATAGGCAAACCCTGTTTGAGGACCAACAGATTTTCTCTCCTAGATTAACTTTCTTTTTTTTTTAATATTTTATTTTATTTTATTTAATAATAACTTTATATTGACAGAATCCATGCCAGGGTATTTTTTTTTTTTTACATTATCCTTTGCACTCGTTTCTGTTCCAATTTTTCCCCTCCCTCCCTCCACTCCCTCCCCTAGATGGCAAGCAGTCCTATATATGTTAGATATGTTGCAGTATATCCTAGATACAATATATGTTTGCAGAACTGAACTTTTGTTGCACAGGGAGAATTGGATTCAGAAGGTAAAAATAACCCGGGAAGAAAAACAAAGATGCAGATAGTTCGCATTCGTTTCCCAGTGTCTAGATTAACTTTCTACTAGTCCTTTGGAGCTCCCAAAGTCCTTTGTTTCCTCCTATCCTCAACCTGCTAACTGTCCTAATTTCAGTTCTAACTTCTCTCCAACCTTTTCCCTCTAAAATGGAGCTCACAATAATAACCCTTCTTCTTAAGGACTAGTCTGTCCAGAACAGAAGATAGAGGGCCCCGTGGCTTTCTCTTTTCTAGAAAGATAAGCCTTTCCTTAATGGTTTCCTAGAATCTTTCTAACGTTTTTTGGCTTTGATGTCCTATGGTTCTGAGACATTTGGAATTCAAATTCTTGACAAGCTGGACATACTTCTTCTGCTTGGTTCTGGTCAGATTTTTGAACTTGAGTGTACAGATTTACATTTATCCCTCTTGAGTTTTGTTAATCCATTCAACCAGTCATAAAAGTCTGTGGATTAGCTGTCTCCCCACCCCACTTAAGGTGGGGCATGCATTTCTACCATTTCCCCAGCATTAATGTCATCATTGCATCCACCCTAAGTAATGGACTTATCTTTTCCCCTATATAGCTGGACTGGAGCGCTTCCTTCTTGTCTGCCCTTAGCTTTCCTTGTCAACCTTATCTCACTGATATCTGGGCAAGCCTGATGTTCCTGCCGAGTCATTAGCATTTATATTCAACCTCTCTTAGCACTTTAATCTCAGTTCTTTCTCTTTCCTCTTCTTATCTGAATTGTTCTAGGTTTCTTCAAAATTCCATTTTGGAGTGCTTTCCATTTCCCCTAGAAATTTCCTCTAGAGCTGGAGTTTTGGTTGGACTCAGTTTTTTTAGAACAAATCTAAAGCATTTTCTCTCCTCACCTTTGTGTCTTCGAATTTCCAGCTTCCTTCAAAGCACAGAGCAGAGGCTACCTTGTTCATGAAGCACTTCCTGATTTCTCCCTTCTTCCCCAATCATCCCTCAATGTGCTCTCCTTTTAGAAATCACTTCATATTTATTCTTTATTTTCTTGTTTATATAATTCATTCCCCTAAGAATATAAGCTTCATTCTCTGGGAGAATGAAGAAGATTCATGTCATGCTTGACTTTATCCTCCAAATTAGGATAATGCCCAAACATAGCATAAGTCAATCGATGTTTATTGAATTTAAATAAATTCAGGAAAGGTGTGTGTGTGTGTGTCTTATCCAAGTCAGCAGACTTGAAGAATGGCATCATAGAATGGTAGAGAGGAGAGGTGACATTGAAGATCATCAGCTCACTCCCCTCTCATTCTATAGAGGAATCAACTTGGGGTTTAGGGAAGGGAACAAATTTACTTTTGGCAGGAAGCCCAAGGTCATTGGCTTTTCTCTGGGGACTTTCAAAGTGGAAAGCACAACAAGAAAGTGTTGGTAGGAGTTTTGAGGCGAGCTAGCTAGCCATGATTTACTGATTAGACCCAGCTAGTTTCGTCCCCTTCCTTAGCCCTGTGTGCTCCCATTGAGCCACTTTGAGGATATTCTCTCCCCTCCTTCCCTTCTCTTCCCTAGCCCAAAATCTCACAGAGAAGAAAAGTGAATTTTAGAGAGGCTAAGAACACGCTGGGAACTTCAACTCTGGTTCCTTCACTTTTCAGTCTTGACAGCTCAATGTTGCCTATGTCTAAAATGCCTTCCTCGATTTCATAGAGATAACCACACACGTGATTCAAGTCTTTTAGAGCCTCTTTAAACACATACACTCTATAACAGACTATAGACATTGTATTAACCTTTAACCTTAGTCATTTCAAGGTAGCTGATGGCACAGTGGGTAGAGCAGTGGGCCTGGATTGGGAAGACCTGAATTCCAACCTGACCTCAGACATTGACTAGATATATGACCTAGGCAAGTTGTTTAATTGCTGTCAGCCTCAATGACCTCAACTGTAAAATGGAAATAATAGCACCTACCTCCCAAGGCTGTTATGAAAATCAGGTGAGATAACATCAACCCAGTGTTTAGCATGGTATCTTGCACACAGTAGATGCTGTTTAAGTGCTTACTCCATTGCCTTCTCCATTTCAGTACCCCTCTAAATTGAAGCGATTAGACAAAACATCCAATACAGTGATCAATTCTGAGACTGTATACACTATTCTGTCAGAGTAGTCCTCTGCTTCTCTGTCTTGATGGGGGAAGGCAGGATATGTTTCATTAGTTCTTCCCTGGGTTTTCCAATTATTCAGTGTCCCACTTCATTTTAGTGATCTTTTCATTTCTATTGTTGTAAATGTAGTGGGAATAATTAATCTTATTGGATTAATTGACTCCACATTAGTTAATACAAATCTTCCCATGTTTCCCTGAAGTCTTTAGGACAATGAATATTTCTTATTCCATTACATTTTTGTACCAGTGGCTTTTAAAAAAAAATCCGTTTCTGCATCCATAGGCATGTATGACTGACACCAGAAGAAAATAATACCTTTATTTTCACAGCTCTAACACTGAACTGTTCCATCTTCAATCATCTTTGCCAATCTGCTAGGAGTTGAAACCTCAACTTGTTTAAGTTTTTTTATTTTTCTTATTAGTAGTAAATTGTAGCATAGATTTGCTCTTTGCAAAACTTCTTTTGAAAATATTACACCTGGGACAGCTAGATGGCATAGTCCATAGAGCATTAGCCCTGAAGTCAAGAGGATCTGAGTTCAAATCCAGCCTCAAATACTTAATACTTCCTAGCTGTTTGATCCTAGGCTAAGTCTTGGCAAAGAAATAGAAAGAAAGAAAAAATTACATCCTTTTAACACCTATGTGGTTGAGAATTGCTGTTTGTCAGTTGGCTAGGTATGTTTGGATATTAAACTTTTCTCAATGCTATTTTTATTGTTTAATTCAGTTCCAAATTCTCTCTCCCTTCTCTCCCCTCCATTATTTATTGAGAAAACAAGAAATATAAAATTCATTACCAATAAAAAGTTATGCAAAACAAATTTCCACATTAACCATGTTTCAGAAGACACATACACACATGAAAAGGAAACAGGGAAAAAATGCTTTGATTTGTACTCTGATTCTCTAAATCTCTCTATGGGGCAGCATTTTTCAGCATCCATCAATAATTTCATCATCACCTTTGGAATTGTGGTGGGTAATTGCACTGATCAGAGTTAGCAAGATTTTCATAGTTGATTATCTTTACAGTATTGCTATTACTATGTGAACTGTTCTTCTGATTCTACTTACGTATCAGTTCATATAAGTCTTCCCATGTTTTTCTGAAACTGTCTCGGTCATCATTTCTTACTGCATAGATATACCAATTCCCAGCTGATGGGCATTCCCATATTACGTGATTTTTTACCACCATAAAAAAGAACTGCTATAAATATTTTTGTATGTATTTCCCTCTTTGATCTCCTTGGGGCAGGGGTTCTCAAGGCCAGTTCACTGTCCCTCAGACTGTTGGAGGACCGGACTATAGTCAAAACAAAAACTTTGTTTTGTGGGCTTTTAAATAAAGAAACTTCATAGCTCTGGGTGAAGGGGATAATCGTCCTCAGCTGCCTCATCTGGCTGGCGCTCCGTAGTTTGAGGACCCCTGCCTTGGGGTATAGACCTAGTTGCAGAATTGCTGGGTCAGACGACATGCACAGTATAATAGCTTTGGGACGTGGTTCCAAAATGTTCTCCAGAATGGTTAGACCAGTTCACAGTTCCATCAACAGTGAATTAATGTCCCAATTTTTCCACATCCCCTCCAGCGTTTATCATTTTCCATTTCTGTCATCTTTGCTAGTCTGACGGGTGTGAGATGAGACCTCAGAGTTGTTGAAAATTGCATTTCTCTAGTTTATCAATGCTATTTTTGCAAACATCTTTTCTCTCCTGATGCTATGAAGCCTTCTTGATTCATCTAGCTTTGAAGATGCTTTTCCCTTTCTCTAAAAACTCAGATGAGTGACTTGATGCTAACATTTAGGGTCTTCTTGGCTTCCTTGCAAGTGGATTCTTGCATTTTTAAAAGGAGATTTTCACAAACTTGTGAGCTCTTCACAATGACTCTGCCTTATTTCTCTTTGTGTGTCTCTCAGCACCTAGGACAGGGCTTTCTGTAGTGGGTAGGGAGGCTTAGTCAATTTGCTGAATTCAACTAAAAGTGTCTTTGTATTTAATGGGTTCAGAGGTCCAGGCCAGGAGGAATACAATCCTTAAGCCTGAAGAAACATGCAGAAGTGATAGAAGACTTCACATACACATCATGTATACACGCACACATATGAGACGTGGGCCTCTCCTGCCCAAGCTGGAGGGACACTGACCATTATTTCAGCCACAGGGGAACTTTGACCTGCTCTTTTTCCTACCCGGGTCAGTTCACCCCTCCTTAGGCAGCCTAATGACTTGCTGTTCCAGGAAGCTCCCCTTATTGCTTCTGCTCTTAGCGTTGACCCTCACTTGGCTTGACCCTTTGCAGCAGCTTAGAACTGAGGTTATAGGTGACACTACTGTGCTTGGCTCCTGCTCATTACTTTTCTGCCAACTTTTCCAGAAGGCTAAAGCTAGGCAAATGTGGATAAAAAGGGAAAGGGAGACTGGACACCTGCAGAGGAGTGAGCCTCGGTGTCTCTACTCAACTAGATTATAGAAATGCCACAGTAGATTCAATCAGTGTTTATGAAGCACTTATTACATGCAGGCTCTGAAATACATTTCTATGACATACTCAGGACTTCATAAACACTGATTAATCAGAAGACATTTCAAGGCCCTGAAGTAAGTGAGAATAAAGGGAGACCTGTTTTATACCAGAAGCTCTGGGAGCCAGAGAATGAGAGCTGAGATTTGAAAGACTCCTAGAGGGAAGTAGAGTTAGACAAGTTGTATTTGGTCTTTGATGGAATGGGATGCTTGGGATGGAACTAGGACCAATGTGGAGAAGATGCAGAGAATAAACTTTGACTGAATTAAAAACAAAGCTCACCATTAATTCTTCCAAAGTAGAATGGACTGTTCCAGTTTGGGAAGTATAACCCTCTTCCCTAACTTGATATTTTCTCCTTTTTTCTCCCCTAACTTGATATTTCCAAGCCCAGGGTATATACTTACTCATAGAAGGGATTTCTCTACAGTTTTAGATTGGATAAGGTGGTGGGCTTTCCAACCCCGTGATCCTGGAATTTCTCTGTTTATACTCGTTCCTTTGAGGAGCGAGAATGAAAACAACAAGGGAATCTAGAAAAGCTCTGCCCAGCAGGAGGTGGTGGCACATGGGCTGAGTTTGAAATCCAGCTGTCTGGATTTTGTCCAGTTTTGGGAGGGGTAATAGTAGAAAGTCAAACTGGAAAGGTAAAGATTGTTGAGGATTTCATAAACCTGGAGTTTAGCTCATTGTTGCTGTTGATCAATCATGTCTAAGAAACCATTGGGGAAAAAAGGTTTTGAATAAAGGAATAGCATTGCCAGGGACAGATTTGTGGTCTAGGAAGATTTTTTAGCCATAGCATTTAAAAAAAAAACTTGTTTGGAGAAGATAGATGTCAGGTGTTAAATAGAGGAGGCAACAAGTACAAATGAAGGCTTTTTAGAAATAGAGGAAACTTAGCCAATTTGGTAACTATTAGGGAAGAAGACAAAGAGGGGAGTCAAAGAATGATCCAAGGGGAATGCCAGGATGCAATGTGCTAGATGTTGGCTTTGGTGAAAAATACTGAATCGGAAGGCTGAGACAAAGAAGGAGAGGTGAAGATGGGGTGGTATGGTAATGGTGAGGGCCTTTAGGTTGAGGATAGGGGACAGATATACTGAATTAATTGAGAAGTTAAGAAGATGATTTGTAAGTCTATAGAAAAGGAAGTGGCATTTACTAGGAGCTGACATGGACTAACTAAAGAAAAATTCTTGTTTAATTGACCTCAATTATTTCTTTGCCATAGTTACTAGATATATAGATCGGGGATATATACAACAGTCAGAATTACACAATTGGATCTCGTAGAGTATGGAGGAAAGACTTTCATGATATTCACCATATTTTTCAATTATCAGCAATTTCTCCCCTCCTCACTATTCCCCATACTGCAAAAAGGGAAATCCTTGTAATAAATAAGCACAGTCAAATAAAACCATTCCCATATTGACTGTGTTCAAAAATGTGTGCCTCGATCTGCATGTTCATCATATCTTAATCATAAGGTGGGCAGACTTCTGGAACATCAAGTTTCCTGAAGCAAAGAGCTCAAGACTTTCAAAGTTGTTTTTAACTTTGTAGCATAAAATGTTTGCCTCTGCTCACTTTACTCTGCATCAGTCCCTCCAAATCTTCCCATTTTTCTCTGAAGCTAGCATGATATTCCCATAAAAGATTATTGTATCCCAGAATTGGGACATCAAGCAATCAATCCAACCCTGACAAGTGGTTGACCATTGAGCCTTTGCTTAAAGTCCTCCACTGAGGGAGAACTCACTACCTCCTGAGACATTTCATTTAACTTTTGAGTACCTTAGGAAGATTGTTTCAATTTTATTTTTTAAACTTAAACACCAAATAAAATGGCCATTTCTATATACATTATAGAATACAAAAAAAAGTGTTGTTCCTGAAATTGCAGGCTATTATATACAGCTGGCTTTTTTTTTTTTTAAGCACATAAGAAGATAAAATTTGAACTTTCAAAGTTACCTCACTTGCACATGCTTTACTTCTTGCATGGCATTTGTTTTTTGTTTTTTAAGTTAATTAAACATTTCTCCTCCTTCCTGCTTTCCTTTTGTTCCACTCCCTTCACCCCAGGAAAAGGTATAACAAAGCTCTTAGAACAAATATTAATAGTCAAATGAAACAAGTTCCCATGATGATCATGTGCAAAGAATATGGCTTATTCTGCCTCTTGAGTTCACCATTGAGTTCTGGCAGAAGGAGGTGGACAGTTGGCTTTTTTCTCATTCCTCTAGAATTTGATCAGTTTTTTTTTAAGTTATTTTTCTTTGTGGTGCTTTTGTCTAAATTGTTCTGGTTCTGCTCTTCTCACTCTGTCCCTGCTCATACGAGTCTTCCCAAGTTGTCTCTAAAACTGTCCATCATTTTGTCAATAATATCTTATCATGACAGACAGCTAGTGGGATAGCACTAGATCTGCAGTCAAGTACAATTCAACTCTGGTGTTAGATACTTTCTAAGTGAGTAAACCCTGGCAAATCATTTAACTTCCTGTGCTTCAGTTTTTTCAACTTTAAATGGGATAATAACAATACCTACTTTTTCAGGGTCATTGTAAGAATCAAAGTGCTTAGTACAGAGCTTGGCGCATAGTAAGCATTATATAAATGCTTATTCCTTTTTCTTCCCTTCCCTTCCCTAATTTCTCCCTCCTTCCTGCTTTTTGTCTGTCCAACCACCTATCACATCTTGATGCCATACTTTGTTTAGCTCTTTATCACTAGCTGGGCACACCCTTATTGACTGGCTCTTTGCCTCTTCAAACAGCCACCATGAATATTATATATACACAGGATCTTTTCATTTCTCTTTAACCTTTTGGGGATGTAAATCTAAAATTGGCATTGTCAAGTCAAAGGTTATATGTGTGAGTGAATGTGTGTGTGTGTGTGTGTGTGTGTGTGTGTGTGTGTGTGTGTATGTATACACCTAAATATGTATATACACATACATTTTAATGAGAAAGTTTTTTCTTTTCAATAAGCCTAAAATCCACCTCTTTGCAACTTGTTCTCATTGCTCCTGATTCTTACACTAAGGTAAACAGAGCAGGTAGGGTCTTTCTTCCATGTAATAGTCCTTAAGTGGCAGAACTGGGGGTGAGGGTGAGTGGCAGCCCCAATTTCAATCTCATGTTCTAGTTCCCAGCTTTATCATTTTAAGAAAAATTCAAAATTAAGTCAGTAGTTCTTGTGAAGACAAATTTTAGATCATTTCCTGAAAATAGATTTGTAATTAAATTTTTTTAAGGCAATTTGAGTCGGAGACCCTTCGGCTAACTGATGATGTAATACAGTTTAGGGAATTCTCGGCTAAACAAGTATGTCTAAATGGCATGGATTAATGGGTAACTGCCAGTCTGGAGAGAAAGCTGTCCTGGCGTGCTTCCAGGCTCTGCCCTTGACCCTGCCCTGATCCACATTTGACTTGGATACAGACCTAAGTGCTATGAGTAGCATATTTCCAGATCATACCAAGTGAGGAGCTGGGTGACGGAAGCAGGCTGATGAGACCGAGGGAGATCCCCAAAGTCGATTTAAAATTCAACAATGAGTTTTTCGTTTTTCTTTTTACATTGGAAGGGACCTTAAAGCTCATGTTCATATTGAAGATGGGAAAACTGAAATCCTGGAGAAGAGTAGTGACCTTATTTAAGGTCATGGAGGGGAGTCAAACCAGGGCCCATCAATCCATCTACTTAGACAGGATAGAGTGATGTAACCAGCTTAAGTGAAGATGGGCTAGGAACTCAATGGACTGCCCCCACAGGGCCTCTGTTAATTCCTTGTGATAATCAGAACAAAAGAAGCCGGGCCTGATGACATTCAGACAGCACGATAATGTTATGCTTGGCTCTGGATTTCACTGTGTAAGGGAGGTATGGGGGTAGGGGAAGAGTCATCCATCCTATGACCTCATGACTCGATGTCTAAATCAAGTGAAGAACAACTGAGGTAGTTCCAGAAATGAGAGAAACAGCTGAAGAGAGTGGGGGTTTCCTCTTGTCGGCTCTATCATTGCCAACTCCTACTATTTGGAGAATGAGGTGTCTACCCAGCTCCTGGGAAATGACAGCTACACAATACAGTCATTCTGTGCAATGTAAAGACAATCATCCTAACAATAGGAGCTGTCCATCATTAAAAGAGTGAACTTTTGAGGACTCTGGTCTGCCTGTCCTGGACATGCTCCAGCAAGTTGGTGATCCTGGAGTCTGAGTTGGAGACCACCTCAGTCAACCAGTGTCGTGGTGCAGGGGAAACAGCTCTAGTTTTAGAATCGAGATCAGGGTTTGAATCTTAGATATAAATAGCAGTTTGCTATATGGGTAGTTGCATGATATGATGGGTAGGACATTCCACATTACAAATTGCAAATCTAATCTTATTTTTGAATTTAACAAACATTTATTAAATTCTACTACCTGATACACTAGATCAAAATAATAATAATGATGATAACTGCAAAACAGTGAAGTGAGACGATGCTTTCTGGAGAGAGTGAGAACCCGCCGAGTCACTAAGCATTTATTAAGCACTGTGCTAAGTGCTGGGAATATAAATCAAGGCAAAAGAAAAAGTTCATGCTCTCCAAGAGCTCACAGTCAGAGCTAACCCCAAAATAGTCATGTACAAGCTAGATATAGACAACAAGCCATAGACTGTATGTATGGGAGACAGTCAATAGAGGGAAGGCTAACATTATAGTGAATTGAGCAAGGTTTCTTGTAGAAAGCAGGCAGTCAGGAGTCTGAGACAAGGAGAGAGTTTTCTAGGTATAGGGAACAGCCAGTGAAAATGCTTGGAGTCTGAAGATGAAGTGTCTTTTTAGAGGCACAGTAAGGAAATCAACCTCTAGGATCAGGGAGTACCATGTAGGAAGACTGGAAGGGTAGGAAGGGGCCAAAATGTAAACAGGATTTTAGATAATGCTCCCGGATGGTAATAAGGGAGCTTCTGGAGGTTACTGATTTGGAGGTGATGGCTGAGGGGAGGAAGGATGGACTGCATGGAGATAGAGACAAGTTGGGAAACTAGCCAGAAGGCATAGTCCAGGTTCAAAGGGATGAGTTATGGCAGGAGTTAAGGGGGAGCATATATGGAAGATGTTGGGAAGGTGGAATCAAGACTTGGCAAATATTGGCTAGGGGATGGGAGAGAAAGAATTAGGAATCAATGTTTCAAGTCAAGCAGGATGGTGGAGCTCTTGCCATGATGGCAAAATTAGGACAAGAGAGAGCTTAGGAGGGGAAAGGTCATGAGTTAAGTTTTGGACATGCAGTTCTAGGTGTCTATGAGCCCATTGGAGATGTGAGACTAGAGATCAAGAGAGGGGTTAAGTGCAGCCGGCGATGGATTATAGCATAGAGCACTGGATTTATGGCTTGGGCATCCCTGTCTACATAATAGTGGTGTAGTGTTTTTTTTTTTTTCTTTTGCTAATTTTTCCATCCTTTCTTTCCAACTTTAGACTCTTAGGGCATAGCTTCTCCACACTTTTGGAAGGGATTGTGTGGACTGGGTTTGGTCTCATTTTGATGTCTCTTAGGCCATGCTGCTGCTTTCTCCAGGTATTAAATATTATTCCAGGATCTCAGGGACAAGTCAGGGTTAAGGTACGTGAGAGAAAGGAGAGAGAAAAAACATTTATATAATACCTACTGTGTGACAAGTACTGTGATAAGGGCCTTTTACAAATATTATCTTTGATTCTCATAATAACCTGTAAGACAGCAGGATTTCAGACTGAACTGTGAATACAGACATAAGGGAGCAGGACAGTTTTTGGCTTCAAGAAGCCCCTAGTCTAATGAGCTAACATAACACATACAAGTAGCTAGAATTGGAGGGGAGGAATACCCCAAATCCTGGGCCTAGTGCTCCACTTTTTACTCTTCATTCCAATGGCTTTATTTTTTTTTTAAATCAGCAATTCATTCTTTTCCTGGACCACCATTTTTTCCATTCTCCTTGGGTGGCTATGTGGTAGTTTCATGGATTTTTGTTTGTGTTTTTAATAGAGAACAGGAGTGAGTCCCCTGGTTCTGATTGCTGCTTTAACATTGCTAGGCGACCTTAGACAAAGCGCTTCAGTTCTTAGGGCCTCAGTTTGCTTGTCCTTAGAGTGGGGAGGGTATGACCTCATGGTTGTTAAGGTTCTATTCCAACAATCTCTGTTCTAAGATCCCTCCCAGATCTGCTATTCTAAAATCCCTTTCTGCTCTTAGTTCTTTCCATTCTGACTTGACATGTTCTCTGTCCTAAGAACCCTTCTAACATTTTATGTTCTGAGGTCCTTTCTAGTCAATGTGCTGGCAAATGTTTAACAATCAGCCCACAAAAAAAAAGGCAAAAATAATGCTATTTTTAGCTTTTATTTGTATTATTGATATTTTCTTAAGTATAGAAATAAGGAAAATATTAAATCCCACCCTGATTTATAGTATTTGCCACTTTTCTGAGGTGGACACGCTCACACTGAAATTTAACAATTGGCTCTCATATAAGCACATAGTCTCATATCGGCACACTGTAGCCCAGCCATTTGGTATTTTAATTTATACCCCAGGATTCTTTGTGCTTGGGCCCATCTTAGCTTTTTTATATTTACTGCTTTAAGTTCTGCCCTATCTTGACATTTTGTGCTCCAATGTCTTTCCCAGTTTGGACATTTCTATATTCAAAGGATCTTTTGGGTTGGGATAATCTCTGACGTAAGGACCTTCCCAACTCTGTCCTTCTGCAATGTCCTAAGGGATAGGCAAGGCTTTGAAAGGTATCTGAAGAGATATGCAAAGTGATGTTTGGGAACTGGAAGAGTCCTAATTGCCTTTTGTGAAATTTTAAAAAATCTATCCAATTTGAGATCTCTTTAACTGTTTCAGAAAATTCCTTGTTTTTCATGCTGAAGAAACTGAGCAAGACAAGAGATTAGAGACCAATTCAATAATTTATTAAATGGAGAGAAATACTGGGACCAATGGATCCATGGTTGATCCCAGGGTTAGCGGAGACTAGCATCTCAGAGTCTAGCCCTAAGTATCCGGACAGCAAGCTTTTTATAGAATAACAAGAACAATGACATAATGAAGGTACCTAGGTGGGGATAACTTAATGGAGGAGGGTTACTGATATTCTAATGACATCTAAAATGGATAAAGCTTTATCTTGTCAAACATTAAGAAGCAATGTCTATAAAACCTTTATCTCAAAAATTAAGAGGGAAAGGTTATAACCTAAGGCAGAATAACTAAATAGGACATTTGGAGAAACTGGGTCACAACATTAAAAGGGAACTTTGGCATAACAATTACAACTCTAGTTTTGCTTCAGATATTGCAAAGCATTGGGTTGAAAGATTGGTTAATGGGAATTTGAGTAAGACCCTCTGACTCTGGATTTGAGCCTGGCCCTGGCTATGTGACTTTAGGCAAATCATTTCATTTTTGTGGACCAGAATGTTATGAAAATAGTTTTGTGAAATGAGCGAATTGGACTAAATGGCCCCCAAGGTTCTTCCAGCTTTATGTCTGTCATCTTGTGAGAATATTTAGGTTATCTGTACTGTATGTTCACTGAAACTTCATGTTCCTCTATGATCAGAGATAGGCTGGGCTCCTGTCTTCCATGACATTGGAGGCAAACTCTTGACACTAAAGTATCAAGACAATGTGAGAGTAGTACTTATTTGGAGCTTTGGTCTCTAGAATGGAAGCTGAAACATGCCATTGGCTTCCTGTCTGTTTTTTTTTTGTTGTTGTTGTTGTTTTTGTTTTTGTTTTTGTTTTTGTTTTTTTGCTGAGGCAATTGGGGTTAAGTGACTTGCCCAGGATCACACAGTTAGGAAGTGTTAAGTATCTGAGGCCAGATTTGAACTCAAGTCCTCCTGACTTCAGGGCTAGTGTTCTATCCACTGCATTATTTAGCTGCCCCTTCCTGTCTTCATAGTAGTATATTTTTCCAAATGCCTGTAAAAAGAGTTTACAACATACATTTTTATAAAACTTTGTGTTCCAAATTTTCTTCTCTCTTTTCCTTAGCTCCTCCCCCCTCTTCAAGATAACGGGCAATCTGTTATAGGTTAACCATCCATAATCCCTTTAAACATATTTCCATATTCAATAATATTGTGCTAGAAAAACCAGACCAAAAGAAAAAAAATGAGAAAGAAGAAACAAATAAGCAAAAAGGTGAAAATTCTATGCTTTAATCTGCATTGAGTCTTCATAGTTCTCTCTCTGGATGTGGATGGCATTTTCCATCGCAAGAAATTGCCTTAGATCCCCTCATTGTGTTTTGTTGTTGTTTGTTTGTTTGTTTTCATTTTTTGGCTAAGGCAATTAGGGTTTAAGTGACTGCTTTGGCTAAGGCAATTAGGGTTTAAGTGACTTGCCCAGGATTACACAACTAGGAAATGTTAAGGGTCTGAGATCAGATTTGAATTCGGGTCTTCCTGATTTTGGGTTTTGCTCTATCCACTGTCACCTAGCTGCCCCAGGATCCCCTCATTGTTAAAAAGCATCAAACCTGTCATAGTGGATCAACACATAATCTTGTTACTGTGTACAATGTTATTTCTAGTTCTGCTCACTTCACTCAGCTTCAATTCAGGAAAGTCTTCCAGGCTTTTCTGAAATCAGCTTACTCGTCAGTTCTTCTAGAACAGTACGATTCCATTACTTTCCTATCCCATCACTTATTCGGCCATTCCCCAGCTCATGGGCATCCATTCAATTTCCAGTTCCTTGCCAGCATAAAAAGCAATGGCTTCTTGTCTTAATGAATCACCTCGCATGTCCTGTCTTTGTCCCCGGTATGGCTGCCATTCCTTTTGTGATCTTCAGATGGGACAAAAGAAATGGCTAAGCTTTCAAACCAGATCATTCAAAGGGTCAGACAACGGCTCTTGCCGGTTCTGACTTGATACTCCTCTGGGCTAGCTGGGGATGTTTGGGGGGAAGAAAAGAGAATATAATGAGGACTGAGTGTTCCTGAAAAAGTATGGGACTTGTCTCCTTAATCACCCTTTAGCCCTTAGGAAGCTCCTTCCTTGACCCTCATTTCAGCTGTCAGAAAGCCTGTCCTTGGTGTGAGTTGTCCACTTTCAGTGGCTATTCCCAGCGCATCCTTCATCCAAGCTCTTGGAGGGCACAGTCCATGTTTCCTTTAAGTTTGAATCCCCAAGGCTTCAGATATTGGGCACTAACTCCACACGTTACATATTGCAGAACAGTAGGTACTAATGAGCAGTCAGAAACCAAAGGTATGAGAAAAGGTGTATTCTGGAAACCAAAAGTTACCGAGTTTCAGTTTCTCCCCAATAGATTGCAGAAAGAATTTGACAGATTCAGCAGACATTTACTGTGGCCCTACTGTGTGGTAGGCTCTGAGGCCATGAAAGAGCAATAAGATAGAATTCATCCCAAGGTGAACGGAATCATTGAGAATTTAGGAGGACAGACTCCCTTCCTTGTTTTTTGGTTTGTTTGTTTTGAGGGGATAGAGTTTTTTGAAGAAGGGCAAAGACTTCTTCCCTTTGATCCCAGAGAGATGAACTCAAGCAATAGGTAGAAAGCAAGAGGAAAATTAAAGCTTGATATTAGGAAAAAGTTGGGAGCAGTTTGAGCTCTTCCTGCAGTGGGATCCCTTAGGACACACTATGTGTCCTGACCCAGAGGTGGACAGCTTTTCCTCTTCCTGTTTTCTTTCCTCTCCTGTTCTATTGCATCTACGGCATTCTCCTATGGATCATGTTGCTTCCCTCACCCTAGGATCTTTGAATAAATTGTGGGTCATTGTATTCCCAGGAGCAGAATACCTCTCTGTGTGAGTGAAGGAGTAGGAGTGGAGAATGGCCAGTGCAAAATTAAACTTGAAGTAACCATTGGTCTCATGGGAGAGCAAACCAAGTTCAACGGGTGGGTCACTACTGGGGAGCTGGACAGCTGCAAGATTTAATCCTTCTTGTCTTTGGGTCCTGGGTATTGTAATAATAACAACAATAATAGCTCATGGCATTTTATGATTCTTATTACTTTGCAGGAACCCTGTTAGAGTTAATAGCAAATGTGTCTAATTTACAAATGAGAAGACCATGGCTCAGCCTCTTAAGTGCTAGAACCTCTATGTTCCAATGCCCAGCCTAGGGATCTTTGTACCAGCCCAACCCAGTCCATGGTACCTGTCCTTCGGTGGCAAGCGGAAGGCTCTTTATCCCCAGCCTTATCAGCCATTGCAGGGTTGAGATTTGATCCCAGTCCCTCTGACCTGCCTGGTCCTCCTACCCAGGGACATTCTTCCTTGCTGTTCCTTGCTCCTCTCTCTGGCAGACTGGGATCCATGGAAACATCTCCTTTTCCAGTAGTGAGCAGCCCATCTCCTCTGTGTACCTGAATCCATCCCTGTTCCCAAGGAGAGGTCACTGGGCTGGTAGATAAAAGGCTGGGCTGAGATCAGAACCCCTTTATTCATGGGCCAGAGCTACTCCTTCCTGGCTACATAATCAAAAGAACCTCTGTTTTCCAGTCTACAAAATGGAAAAAATACTATGTTCACTGCACCAGACCACAGACTGAGAGCTGGGGGAGATTGCAGAGGTCCTCTGATCTTACCACCTCATTTAACTATTGAGGAAACTAAGGAAACTAAGTCTGGTACCAGGGCTATTCCACAGAAAGTGCTTTAGCTACCTAAAGCACTTTGGAAATGTGACTTGTTATTTATAATGGCTGTATCTCACCTCTCCACCTACTCTGGAGCAGGAGTAGAGGTCAACAGCCTGAAAGTGTAGCCCCTTTCTGAGGGAGCTGGTTACAGGTGACATGGCTGACAAAGCCTGAAAGGATAGCCCCTTTCTGAGGGGGCTGGTTACACAGGTGACATGGCTGACAGACACCTTGCCAGTTCAGGTGTTAGTTTATAGAGGGAAAGGTAGGAGACCTCAGATGGAGCAGCATTTTTTTTTAAACTTCTTCCCTTCAGTAGCACCATTATGGGCTCCTTCCAGTCATGGCTGAGGTGAGCTAGAAGGGCTCCTCTGTCTGAAATCCATCCAGACACCCTAGGCAGGGTGCAATCGGTTTTCATACATTGACCCATAAGCTACCACTGCGCGCTCCAAGACGCTTAGGGGAGAAGGAGGATGTGCTGGCAAACAAAGACAGCTGGGTGAGATCTGTGCTGAAATATTTTTGGATATCTTGAGTTGGAAATAAAGTTGTCTTGTTGATTGCTGAGGCAAAGATGGATCTCACAGATAGTGTCTAATCCCTTGTTGAGGTTATAGAGAGTTATAGAGTTATAGAGAGGGAGTGGATAGCTTCTGTCAGGGTCAGGCCACTGAACGAGGAGTGAGGAACCTGGGTTCAGATTTTTTCTCTGAAAAGCCAGTGCTTGTGACTCTGGGCAAGTCACTTAACTTTGGTGCCAGTTTCCTCCTCTATGAGATGGAAGTGATGATAGCATCTACCTCCCTGATCTGTTTTGAGGATTAAATGGGTGGAGTCATGCAAAGTGCTTGGAAACTTCGAGCTCTCCTCATCACCGTCATTACCGACTGGGTCCCATTTCAGGAAGGACATGGACGAGCTGTCTGGAGGAGAGAATCGGGCCGGGAATCATCTCGGCCCAAGCCAACAATGGCAGCTCGAGGAGCTGGATGTGAGTAGAGTTGGGAGTTTGTGGTAGCGTTTTCTTTATTTAGTTGAAAGACTATTGTGGAACAGAGAGCAAGCTTGTTCTGCTTGACCCCAGGGGGCAGAAGCAGGGCCAGGCCATACGAAGGGAGGGGTTCGGGTAGGAGGAGGGAATTATACAGGCTTCATTCAAAGCTTCCTAACTGAAGCTGTCCCAAAGAGAGCTGAGCTCTCTGTTTCAGGTCTTCCAGTACAGGTTCCTTGGCCACTCTCCATGGTTCTTGTAGAGGGGATTTTATTCACTAATTTTAAGAAGAGCCAGCCTTCGCCTGGCACTTAGGTTCATATAGTACTCTGTTTGGGTTTTCACTTTTGATCCTCACAATAGCCATGTGGAATATATGGCGGTAGTGATGGCAGAATTATGAGTGCTGATACTACAAATAATACTAATAGTAGTGTTGCTGTTCAGTCAGTTTTCAATCATGTCTGACTCTTTCGTGACCCCATTTGGGATCTTCTTCACAAAAATACTGATTTTTGTGAAAATCAAAATTTTGATTTGCCTTTTCCTTCTCCAGTTCATTTTACAGATGAAGAAACTGAGGCAGGCAAGGTTAACTGTCTTACCCAGTGTCACATAGCTACTAAGTGTCTGAGGCCAGTTTTAAATCCAGATCCTTCTCACTCCAGGCGTTATGCCTCCTAACTGCTTGTGCCTATTATTTACCCTCATTTTCCAGATAAGGAAACTGAGGCAGCGGAGGTTAAGATGTGGGTTGTACTAGATGACTGCTAGGGTCTGGGACTGTATAATCCTGTGATTCTCAGCTTCACAGCTGCGGCCAACTTAGACTAACCACTGGCAGGGGTCCCAGAGAGCCAGGTGAGTGGGCCTAATGCCAAGAGAGAGGGGGTAATGAGCAGCAGAGAGAGGTTTGAGACTCATGTGCTGCTATGGAGCCTGGGGGAGGGGAGGTGCTGTGTCTTGAAGGTCAAATGGGTCAGTTGCCTGCTTGCTGACTAATGGAAGAGCAATATTTCCCCTCACTGACAGTCCTTTGATCTTACATTTGTCTCCCATCTCAGCTGCTGGTGCCTTCCCCTAAAAATTATCCCGAATCTATTTTGGACGTACCTAGAGGACGGACATGGGTCTCTTCAGCTAGACTGGAAGAACCTGAGAGCAGACTTTGGTTCTGCTTTTCTCTCCAGTGATTGATACCTAGTAGGGGCTTAAATGCTCATGGATTGTGGGATCATAGATTTTGGGATAGGGAGGGAAGGGGGCCTTAGCCATGGCTTATTTGAAGCAGTGCTGGATTTGGAGTTTGGTTCAGTACCTATGTGACTGAGGACAAATAACTCTCTTTTGGTCTCATTTTCCTGATGTGTAAAATGAGGGAACCTGGTTGAGACGCCTATTGGTCCCAAGACCTCTCCCCAAATATGATTGTCCACCTCGCCTTCTCTGGCCCTCAGTTTCCTCATCTGTAAAATAGGGGATTGGTTTCATGACTTAAGTAGACTTCCTTAAAGCTTGAAATCTAGTCCACTTCTTTTGTGACCTTGTTGAAGACTGGTTTTTAAATCCAGGTGTCTCTCACTCCAGGCACTGTGGCTCCTAACTTCTTGAGGGTCTGGGAAGAGGATGACCTGATCCTGGTCACCCACCTCTTGAATCCTTGACTCTCTGATTCCAAACTACTTGAATGTTCTTTCTCCTACTCTGGCTAGCCTCCCTCCAGAGGACGACACCGTCCTAGCTCGTGGGGGAGAGGAAAGGGTTTGTTGTCCAGCTTTGTTGACCTACTCCCTCCTTGTTCAAATTGGCCCTCTTTTAGACTTATTGCCTCCACACTGAGTTTCCTCTGAAACCATCTCCTCTCTCTGCCTTCTTGCTCTTTTTCCTCCCTTGGCCCTGTTTGCCCCCTCCCCCCACCCCAACCCCCACCTGGGTTGTCACTGACAGTGCCTCATCATTGCAGGGGCTAATTGCAAGCCCTGATCAGTGAGTGAAGGCGAAGGCAGTTCCCATGGCGACGACAAAGAGGTTTCAAATATAAAGGAAGATGTGATAGGCTGTAATTACTTAGGCAGAGATTGATGTGTGAACTCAGGGGACTTGGAGTAAAGGGGAGAGAGATGAAGAAGAGGTTCCCCCGTCCCATGTCCCCACAGGTAGGATGGAATATTACGTGGATCTTTTTGCCAGAGAGATAAAACCAAGGAGCTTTAACATTTCTACCAAACATTTAATGCAGAGTCCATTGCTCTTTTGGATGGTATGGGTTTTTTGTTTTTTCTTTGAATTATCAATGACTTAGATGAAGGGATAAATGGATGGCTTCTTGGATTTGCAACTGACATACAACTAGAAGGATTGCTAATACTGAGTAGGGGGCAGGATCAAGAAATCTTGGTGGAAAAAATGGGAACTTCCTATGCTTGGGACTGTACTAAGAGTGTATATGTAGACTCTGCCCTTTTCAGACCCCATCTGTAGCCTTCTGGTCAGTACTGAACAGCACCTTTTGGGAAGTCGGTAATAAATTACAGATGATCTTTACGCGTGATCAAGATGTGGAAGGACCTAGAGACCATTAATCATTTATTAAGCATTTATCCTATGTGCCAGATGTGGTGTTAGGCAGCCCTGCCTTCAGAAAGCTTACATTCTCATGGAGGAGTCAGCATGCATATATGCAAGTAGAGATAGATAAATACAAGGTGATAATTTTTAAAGGGGAGACCCAGTGGGTGAGAGGATAAGGGTCAGCAAAAGCTCTGTATAAAAGACTGCACTTGAGGAGGAAAGGACCTGGGGACATTTAACTAGAGAAAAGGCAACTAGTGGCACCGTGAGGGTTGTTTATCAGCAATGACTGGAACGAACGGTTGTTCTCGACAAGAGGTTACCTGCTTGGTTTGACTCTTGGGGGCTGACCCTGAATAATAGGGGCAAGTTGCAGCGAATCAGATCCCGGCTCAGCACAAGGATAATCCTGCTGTTTCAAAGTCCTGAGGGATGTTGGGCATATATTGGGTTCCTTCTCTGGAGAGGTCTTCCATTTCCTGGGGATGAGTGTGAGCAGGGAGTTTCTGAAGACCTTTCCCATAGGAAGTCTCTGCCTTCAGTGAGTGGATTTGAATGAATGCAAATAGCCCTCTGTGGGCAATGAGCAATAAATATATGAGATGCAAAATTTTTCCATGGTTCCGAGGACTGAGAGGCAGCCATCACTTCCCAGAGGCAGGCTGGGACTGTGGCTGGAGGCTTTATCTTAGAGTCAGGAAGATCTGAGTTTAAATTAATCTGGGCAAGTCACTTAATCTCAGTTGCCTTACTTGCCGAATGGTACTTGCTAAACTAAAGCAGGATTCCATAAATACTATTTGTTATTTACAAGAGGAAAGAGCTTTTTTTTTTCCTTTTCTCATGGGAGTTACTACAAGAGGGAGAGGGTATTTGAACTGGACTTCAAATAAAGGGCAGGGATTTCCCAGATCAAGTGTCAGGAGTGATGGAAGTCATTCCAGGCATAGGAAACAATACCTTGGGAAAGATTGGGGAGTCTTAAGCATAGGTAAAACTGGACCATAGTGGGGAGGTCACCAAGGGACTTCAGAGTCCATTCTAGTCTCAGATCCTTAGTTTATGTCGGTTTGCCCAAAGTGACGTAGGCAGTAAGCATCAGAAGCACTCGAATCCTTGCACTATGATAATCTGAATCCCTCAAATTAGCAAAGTAGATTGGCACCAGATTTCAGATCACCTTGAACGATGGACAATCATGAGGCACTGAGAACTTGTGAGCAGGGAACTGCCAGATGTGTTCTGGGAAAAGTAAACTCGTCCTGGTGTGTATGATAGTTTAGCAGGGTTCAGATAAGAACTGATGAATGTCTGAATGGAAAAAAAAAAAAAAAGATGAATTCAAGAGAGAACACAGAGGTGTGAAGAGCTGTGGGAATCAAGGGAAGAGGAGAACCCAAAAGTTGATGGGATTTCGCCTCTGGTGACTCTGAAAAACTCTTGATCACAGTGCAGAACAGGCAGAGTCTGGTTTGTGATGGAGGAAAATTATGCTTTCCAGTTGGTGTATAAGCAAGGGCTTCTAGTACCAGATAAAAACATCCAGTACCATTGGAACATCAGGGCCAGAAGTCTACAAGTGTTGTTTGCTGTGCTATTCTCATCTATGTCATAATGGAAATCTTGGGAGTTAATGAGATACCCTCCCCCTTTTTTAGTAATGTCTAAAAGTTTAGTAGTGGGCACAGAGAAAACAAATGGAGGTGATCCAGAGTTGATCCTCGTTAAGGCAGAGAATTTAGTAGAAGGCTGAAAAGTCGAGTGATCCTAAGATATTTCTAAGTGAATTCATCTTAACTGACTCTACGGGTCTGGCTTTAGACACCCACGTCTCATCCAGCCTCGGCACTGCCCTTGGATGGAGCGCCCTAGATTCCCCTTCCATGTCCCCCCACCCCTCTCACAGGATGGCCACCATCTCCCACTTATATCCCAGAGTCCTTCACACTGTATCCAGTTCTTGGCCCTATTAGTTAGGAGGAGGTGCCCAGAGGGTGCTTTTTCATTTACTCATTTATAGAGAGGGGCTGGGGAGGGAAGCTCCTGAAACTGGGAGATGAGTGATGGATTAAGAATTTAGGCCGATTCAAGGCTCTCTGGCAGGAATCTCAGATATCGCCCAGTTCAACTTTCCTGTCTTCCAGATGGGGAAAATGAGGGGACAGAATCATTACAGGAATTCTTGCCCCCCATTCCTCTATTATTCCCTCTTGGTGGGGTGACTGGGCACAAGCAGCAAGGAGCCAAAACACGATTTGATCCCAGGATCTCTAAGTTCAGGTGGAGGGCTTTTCCACGTCGCATCATGCTTTCTTTTTGCGATCTGGACTGAAGTAGTCTGGTTACCTGAAGGATGTGGGATGGGACTCTCTGTGCTCTCATCCGAGATGCCCAGAAATCGGAGTCACTGACCTTGTGCTCCCGAGATTTGCAATCTTCTTGGAAATAAAGATGAGTTTACCGAAAGATTGATATCGTGCTAGCCTGGTCATACCCCCCCAAACCCAGAGCACTTCTGCTCATTTCTTCTAGTAGAAGGGGTTCAAGGCCCCTTGGAATCATCAGCATGGCAGGAAACCGAGGCTTCTGGAGGCAGAGGAGCAACGGTCCAGTGTGGGGGACCCCTCCGAGGAGGGGCCGTGGCCACAGCTTGGGAATGTGTGCAGAAGGGTCACTTTGCCCGGTGGGGAAGTGCCTGGGCTGGCTGAGAAATGATGATGCAGAGGGACAGCTCAGCCAAGCTGTCCCGGGGTGGCATTGGGAATGAGATCAGTCCCAGGGAACGCTCCCCTCACCCCTTCTTGGCAAGCAGTAGCTTGTAATAATCTCCCGTCTCCTGTAGGTGATACTCTGAGGTTATACTTTGAGTTAGAAAGGATATTAAGCCCAGGTGACAGGGGAGGAAACTGAGGCTCAAAGCAGCGAATCGAAGTGATTGATTGAGCATCGCAGGGATCCGTGAGAACTGGATCCGTGAGAACTGGGATCCGTGAGAACTGAGATCCGCGTCTCGGGGCTAAAAGGCTCTTGTTCTAGGTTATCCAGATAGCGGCTAAACCTCCGGGAATCTGCCTGGTTTCCCCGGCCAGGGGCTGGAGGTGCTCGGGGCTTGGGCCAAGTTTGGGGGCTTCTCTCAGCTGTGGGGTTTTTGTTTGCCCCAGTTCCCGGCAGGGCTGGTTGAGGGGTCTGGAGGGGGGCATCCCAGGACTCTTCCAGAGGAGCCATCGGGATCGCGGCTCCCAGCTCTCTGCTCCTGTCCCCTCGCCTTCCCCAGAAGGGGCCGCCTGTCACGGGGTCCTCGCCGGGGAGGCTGCAGCCCCGGAGATGCTGGGCCCCCCGCTACGGGTTGGGGCTTCTGGGGAATGAGAAGGCAGTACATGGCTGAGCAGGCAGCTAGCTCCTGGGTCCTAGCGCACGGCCCTCTGATGACATGTGGCCTGGCAAGTCCAATTCTAAGCCACTGAAAGCCTGGCTTGAAGGTGCCCTGCCCCCGCTTGGCAGATCCTGACTGGGATTGGCTCTGGCGCCTTCCCCCAGGGCCCCCCTTCCCCACACCCCCACTGTTGGGGAGGGGAACCGAGTGGAGTGGAGCAGAGCTTAGCTGGGCCTGGCATTCACATCTGCAGTGCCTCTTGGGGGGGAGGGGCAGGGAGTTCCTGATGCCCTTATAATAACTGGAGAGTCTGGCAGAGGGCTCCGGCGAATGCACCAGTGTGTCTGCGGCGGCCGCGGCGCTGGGGAGGGTGGCAAAGGTAGGCAGCTGCAAGGGCAAAGGGGGACAGCTGGACTGGGGAAGGGACCTTCCCGTCGGAAGCCCCCGGGGGGCTGGGAAATTAAAGAAGAAGGGGAAAGAGGAAGGAAAACAAGCTCCTTCAACAATAGCCATGGAGGCAGGAGAGTGGTGGGAGGGAGCTGGGGGGAGGGGGCTGCTGCGGAAAGCTGGCCCCCTTTCCCCTCCTCGCTCCAGACTCCGCCCCCACAGAGCTTCCCGGCCACCCCGCTGGTTCCCTCGCCCCGGCTCTGGTGGGGACAGCAACAATGCTTCTGTGGGGGAGATGTCTCCTTGGCTCATTCCTCTGTTGTCCTGGACTCTCCTGCAGGTGGAGATAAAGCCGGGGGACGGGGCCGCCGCGGAGCCTTGGGGACAAGCCACCGCCGTGGCAATCAAGGTACTTTGGCGCCGGAGGTCACACAGCTCCTGGGCAGTGTGGCCTGGGGCGGGGGGAGGGGAGGGGGCTGTGGCCCGGGGCCCTGGCGCTCTCGGGGTGACCGAGGACCGGGGGCTGCGGGCATCCATCAGCGAAGGGGGGAGGGGGGCTCGCCTTTTCTGGCGCCGGGTTGAGGGTGTCTCAGGTGGGAGCTGGGGCTTGATTTGTTGTAATGTTTTCAGACTGACGCCCCTCCCCCTTCTCCTTCTCTGCCCCCCCCTCCCCTCGCTGCTGTGGATTTTCACCCAATCAGCAGAAATCCCGGGGGGAGGAGGGGAAAATGAGGTGGAGAGGAGAGCTCCCCGAGGGAGCCTGAAGGAGGAGGCATGATATCATTGCTCATGCTGTGGTCACCATGGTGATGGCTGTCATGCCGGGCCAGTGGGAGGGATGACGGGCTTTGGGTGGAGTGGTGACGTCATGGCAGGGCGTGCGTGGTGCCGCCGCCGCCGGCACCTCTGGGGCCCGGGACCCGTGGGCACCATGTGGCACTTGGCGGATGTGGAGTGGAGGGGGCCCCCCTGCCGTGGGGGAAGACAGGGACTTTCCTGTCCAGGCTGACTTGAGTGCAGGTGAGAAGGCAGAGTAGGTCTCAGGGAGCGCTACAGCAAATGGGGCCGGGGGTGGGGAGGAGCAGGCTAGAGGGGCCTTCCCTGGAGGCTCCTCCCCCGGGCTGATTCTGCTCCCCCACGCTCCCCTCCCCCAGTCATCAGGCTCCAATTTCAACTTTCCAATGTGTCTAGTGTTTCCCGCAGCCCCCTGCACTGCAAACAAAACTCCCCCAAGCCCTGAGAGTGGGCGACCCAAGGCCTGGCCCGGCAGATGGGGGGGGGGGGAGGGGCAGAGCCGTGCCCCAAGGGGCGCCGAATGTGGGGGGAAAGGGGGTTGGCTCGTACACCTGCTTCGCCGGCCATGTAGGGGACCTCTTGCTTATCTGAGTGATCTGGAAATGGGGGATACATTTTCTCTGGAATTACCAGTTCCTCGAAGTGATTTCCTAGACTGATGTCTCTCCACCCCTCTCAGCCTGGGTTCCTCTCCTCTGGCCTAGAAACGAAAAGTTAGCGGTAGAGGCAGCTTCTCTGACCTAGCCCCCTGATTCTCAATGTTTGGCTAAGGCAAAGGACTAGTTCAGGGTCAGTAGTGAGTGAGGGAGTCGATACTGGGACCGGAGACTTGTGGCTCTAAGCCCAGGGATGGAAATACCCTCTTCACCCCCTCCCCAGCCCATCTCCTTCCACCCCAGCCCCTCCCTGGGAGGCCAGACTCTCTGAGGTGCTGAAACTGCCGGAGGCGGACATGACTGTTGGTTTTGTGAGAATTGAGGGTTGAAACAGGGCCAAGTTTTCCATGGCTTGTCCTTGAGAACAGGTACTGGCTTATTTGTGTTACACAATCTGTTTGTATCTCTGGAGTTTGGGACAATCCTTTGTGTATACAGTAAGCACTTACCAAATGCTTTTTAAAAAACATTCATTCATTCATTTGTTGACCTCTACTTTGGGAACCCCGGGGGCTCCATCCCTATCCAACCATGATGTTCTCTGCTCATCCGTGTTCAAGGGCAGGCTGGTCCCTGATTGGGTGAGCCGCCCTGCCTTGTCCTGCCCTGACCCAGCCCTCTGAGGGCATGCTACCAGTGACTGCCTGCACGGATGAGGATGGGAGTTGAGGAGGTAGGGAAGGGAACGCTAGGGAAGGATGCTATTCCCCGTCATCCTTGGGGAGCAGAGCGCTGCAGATTATTTTTTTACCCTCAGCCCCGGCCAGCACCCAAAGGTGCTTCGAGAGCCTCTTGGGGGGGTGACTCCCAGCCGAAGAATGGAAATGAGATCCCTTAGTGAGCAAGCCTCCGATAGGAGGGGCGGATATGTGGGGAAGGGGGAAGGCTGGGAGTGGGGAGGCAGCCAGGGGAATGTTTATGATTCTGGCAGAGTTGCCTGGTGAGAAAGGAGCACAGGTTGTGGGTCACAGCTGGCCCTGTTTATGTGTTGGGGCCACATGTGTTTTACCTTTTCCAGAACTGAATTCCCTCATAAACACCTTGATGAAGGGCATTGACACCCTGGAGCAAGGCCTGAGGAGGGCGACTGGGAGGGGACATGACTGTGTTGAGATAAAACTGTGGGAAGGGGGAGGGGGTGGAAAATGGACATACTTAGGCTGCCTGGAGGCAGAAGCAGATGTGCTCATTGGATTAAAGTATTTGAAGGGCTGGACTGTGGAGGAGGGGTTGGGATCAGGAGCCCTGGAAGTTTACAGAGACTTGAGTAAAAACCATTCCAGCTGTCCCCAAGTAGCACGGCCGCCTAGGAGGCTGTTGAGTACCGGGCTGCACGCTCACTTGTCTGAGATGTGGCAGAAGGTCCAGGTTATTCAGCTAGCCTTTGTGGGGATTATTCCTTAACTCTGAGAACCTCCAAAGCTGCAGCATTTTGCACCCCCAGCTCATAGCCCTGATGGAACCCAAATCAGTAACAGTCAGCCCCTCTGCTGGGATTTTACCCATCCTCTTTCCAGGGCCCGGGACCACAGGGAAGGGGGAAAGAAAGCAGTCTGGGGTACAAGTCTCTTCTGAACCACTTCCTGCCAAGCATTGTGGGAATCCTCACAGTAGTTCCTCTGGACTCACTTCGAGTCACTGACAGACATCTTTTCAGGATGCCTTTCCCAAGGAAACAGGGCAGTGTGCACCAGAGCCTGGCCTCCAGTCCCACCGCTGCTAGCCTACTTACTGTGTGACCTCCAGCAAATCATTTCGCTTTACTGAGCCTGTGTTTCCTTTTCTGTCAATTGAAGGATTGGATGACACAGTCTCCCAATTTAGTGGGACGTGTGTGTGTGTGTGTGTGTGTGTGTGTGTGTGTGAGAGAGAGAGAGAGACAGAGAGAGTGTGTCTGAGACAGAGTGTGAGGGAGACACACAGACAGACAGAGAGACTGAGATTCAGACAGCCAGAGGGGGAGTAGGGGAAGAGGAAGGAGAGCTTCTTTTCCCACTTGCCTGGGAAAGGAAGAAACGTGGGCTGGACATTCAGATCTGCTGGCGGCGGTGGCAGCGATGGCATTCGTGATGGCACCTGCTGGCTGCGCCCTCCCTCCGCTCAGTTTTCTTGCAGCAGCAGCGGGGGAGGGGAAGCAGCAGGCATGTGCTCGGCTCAGGTTGGCCCCATTCCCCGGTGCAGCATCCACCAATGAGTCGGGCTCTCCAGCAAGTCCCAAGATGCCTGCTGAGGAACGTGTCCATGTTCTGTGGCCCCAAGGTGCTCACATTTCAAGCGGAGATTGTTCCATTCTTTGCACTTGTATCCCAGAGCCTAGAACAGTTGATTAACAGTCCTCGGTTGATTAGTTAATCCTTGAATCACAGTCATTGGGCTGTTCATCCATGATGTGGCTGGCGCTGCTCCCTGGTCAGGACAGATGAGGTGGTAGAGAATCTGTCAGGATCCCTGGCTCCCAGGTCTTTGGGAAGGATGTGAGAGTCTGTTTGCCTGGTGAGCTGTGTCCATCTCTGATGCTTGCTGGGAAGAAGCCAAAGTTCATTGAAATCCCTTTCTTGTGTGAGGTGGTTGTCCTTGTCCTCTTGGCACTGATTGAGAATGGGGGAAGGGTGCCACCCCATCAGGAGAGCCCCAAGCAGTTACACGGTGCTCCCCATGTCTGTTGTCTCCTATTCTTCCTCTTCCACACTGACCCTCGTTGGCTGAGGGCCGCCTGAGGCAATTTTGGGAGTTTGCCCAGGATTCTGCCCTGGCCAACTCTCCCCTTCCCATGTCTGAAAAAAATGCCCTCCTATTACTGATCTTTGCTTTCTCTTCACCCCATCCCCACCCCCACCCCCATAGCGTCTTCTTGCCCGCCTGCCTCCCTCCTTCCTTCCCTCTGACTTGGCAGCCGGCATCCATGTCTGTGTGATTCAAGCTCGACCAGGCTGCACGTGGCGGGGAGGTTTACAAACAGTGCTGAGGCAGCTAGCGGTAGGGGGAGTGAGTCATCTCTCCCTCCCCCTCCCCTTCTCCTCCCCTCAGCTCTTGGGGAAGGAGAGAGACAGAGACAGACAGACAGACAGAGCATGCGCAGGTCATGAAAGGGAAATGTAGAATCCCGAGAGACAGAAGCAGTTGGCCATCCCTGGGCAAGACATCTTGGACAAGTTACTTCTCTGTAGTGATCCTATTTCCTTTTCTTTAAAGAAAGGGACTGGAGTCTGAGATGATTTTCTTTCCACATTGGGACGTGCACACCTGAGCGTGCATCTATCTGTTCTATGGGCCTTGGATCATCATCAGAGATGTCTTAGTCATTGCCAAAGAGATTTCTCAAAGCTTCCTCAGAATGAGTCTCACCGAATTGATCAGTCCCATCTTTATCAAAGCCCACAGCAAAGGAAGGGAGGAAGGTTGATACATGATGAGTCTGGCTCTACGGGGCCTGGACTTCTCCTGGGTCTCCTGCTCTAGTGGGTCACTATTCCACTCCCTTCACTTCTCTTGACCCAACTCATTCTTCTTTAGGACTCCCATGGCATCCTGAGCACTGGATTTCAATTCCGAAGACTTCTGGGCAAATGACCAGGGGCAAATGACTAGCTAGAGCCTTTTTCCTTATCTACTATAGATACATTGCAATAGTATCAAACTCAGATGGTAACAAGTCCTATGGGCTACATGGTGACTGGGAAAACCACAAAATATCATGATCCGCTATCTCTTTTTATTGTATTTTTATTTGGTAAACCATTCCCCAGTTACATTTTCATGGCCTTGGTCCCCACTCAGGAATAATTCTGGAGTTAGAGTCAGGAAGCTGGAGGTTTAGAGTTCCCTTTAGTCAGACCTTTGCAGGCAATCACTTGATCTCTCTCAGCTACGGTGTCATCATCTGTAAACTAGGGATGAGAACAATACCTCCCAGGGCTGTTGGGAAGATCAAAGAAGGTTCTGTATTTAAAAAAAAACACACTTGGCAAACCTTAAGTCACTACATAAATGCTAGTTATTATTGGAGAAGGGAAAGTGAGTGTAGCTCCATTCACAGGCGTAAGAGCTTGAATAGTGAGAGGCAGCGGCTAGACTATGGCTGCATGTGTTGCCTTCTGAGCAAAGTGTGGGGTCAGGGAGAACCCGGATAATTAAAGCGACTGGATCAATTATTGGGTCTAATGGTTTTAACTCCTATCGTGCAAATCCTTTTTGAGACTTGCCGATTATTAGCCAGCCAAATAGACTGGTGTGAATTTCACCTCCTTGGATTTCTCCAAGTCCTGCCTCTGGGTGAGGTGATGAAATCACTAAGTAGTGTGTGGGTGGCTAGTTGGCTGGGAGAAGGGGGAAGGGGGAAGGAGAAGGCTGCTAGAGGAGAGCCATCGCTAAACAATGAATAGCCAACTCTACTGATGGGGAGGGAATGAGAGTTGTTTCCCTGGAGTCTTCACAGACGCAGATCAGGTGAAAAGCAGTAAGCTGCCGTTGGGTGGGAGCATCTGATTTCCCGGAGTCTTCAAATTAGAGGGCTACTTGACTGAGAATTATTAAGATAATGTTACTCAGAAATGAACATGCAACTTACTTTGAAGGTCTCCAGTGAAAGGGAAGTAACTCAGGCCCGATTAAGGCAACCCTGTGCACTTGGAGATCGTTCTAATTGTTGGCTGAAACCCCTCTAGGACTGAGAAGAAATCATTTATTCCAGTATATCTTCCTGGTAGTGGAAAAGAGTCCTGTGTTCCCTAATCCCCTATCACCCAAGTCATCTATGCTCCAGGCTAACTAAGCATTTAATCCTCAAGTGGGCTGATTTGGAAGCCATAATTTATAATTGTTCCGCAAAGGTGTGGAGTCTAGAACTCTGCAAAGTACCCTAGATGTGTTCTGATCTGGAGCATATCGAGTATGGAGGAGTTAGCATAATGCCGGAGAAACTGAGGCAAGATAGAGATTAGAGAGTATTTAATAATTTATTTAAGGGAGAGATTTACTGGGACCAATGGATCCATGGTTTGGTCCTAGGGCTGAATAAGACTGTCGTAGCCACGAATCCAGAAAACAATGTGAGTTCTCAGCGACCTGGCTCAGACTCGAGAGGTAGATTGAGGCAGGGGCAGAGTCGGAGTGCTGACAGCAGGAACGGGACTCTGACAGGGTGGGGTGAGCCTCTGGAGATGAGATGACATAATAGGGGGAGGCACCCTGGACATGGGGAGAGGCATCTTGATAAGATGGGATCTGACATTCCTGTAGCTTGGGATGGGGAGAGGCCATTCTAAAATTCTAAAACATAAGATTTTTTATCCTTATCAAATATTCTGATAAAGAGGGAGGGGAAGTTTTGCAGGACTGAGCTTTGAGCAGGGAAACTGAGTCAGGATAATTAGAGAAACTGAGAAGTGTGGCATAACACTAGCACTTCATGAGAGGGTACACCATCTCCCCCAAATCAAGCTAAGATCAGGTGGACTATATTGGAACCAATGTCTCATACCTGATTCATCCTTTAAAATCCCCACTTGGTTACAAGGAGGATGCATTAGCATCCTAAATCTGCAGTAGCATCTTTATTATTGACTTGAAAAGTGGGGTTTTTCATATAAGGATAAGACCTGCCATTTACCTTGCTCACATTTCATCTTCTAAAATTGGGTCCCCCATTCTAGCTTCTCAGGTTCTTTGGGATTCCTTAAGCAGTTTTGAAGCAGGGAAAGGGAAGACATTTATCTTGTTGCTGACCCCTGCTTAGTAGAACTGACCTTAACTTCCTTTTTAATTTTCTTAGTTTGTTTTATGGAATAAAACAAAACATTTCCATGGCAGGGTACGACAACAAAAAAGATGATTGGGCGAGAAACTGTAAATCTATGGTGCACTTACTATTCCTTTCAAATATATAACAAAATGTATATATTTTCTTTTATTTTCTCTCTTCCACCTGCCCCTTCCATGCCATGGAGATGGCTGCCGTTAGACACAATTTACACAAAAAAATTATTCCATACATAATTCTATGTATCCGTTTTCTCTGGATGCAGATAATGACTTTCTTCAGATAATCTGGCTATTTGTAATAGGAACATATTACTTAATTCAAAGTCATTCTTAAAACAATATTGTTTTTGCTATATACAATGTTCTTTTGTTTCTGCTTATTTCACTCCATTATTTCATGCGAATCTCTCCATGTTTTTCTAAGATCATTGAGCTCATCGTGTCTTTTCGGCACGGCAGCATTCCCTCACAATCATATACCACAATTTGTTCACCCGTGCCCCGATTGATAGGCATCCCCTTGATTTCTAATTCCTTGCATTTGCTGGAAATGTTTAGAGCTGTCTTTCCATCGCTGGTGTCCGTCACTGTGCTCCGCATGGAACAGGCACTGTGTTGAATTAAGGAGACTCTTGGCGCCATTGTGTTCATTGTCCATGGATTGGCACATGTTCACCTTGTTTCTTTCACAGCCCTCCAACCCTGTGATTTGACTCTGGCCTTTTGGAAGCCCTGGAAAGGTTTTGGTGGGTCTTGAGAGATTCCTTCACTCTGAAACAGATGGAGTGTTCTGATTTCCAGCCTCCTGTCATCCCTTTCTTTGCCCCTCCCTCTCTTCTCTCCCTGAATGGTTTTTATGGGAGGTGGAGACTTGACCAAGATCCAGCTGGAGAGATTCTTGGTTTCTTTCCATAAGGCACAGTCTTCTCCTGCCCCCTCCTCTATTTCAGGTTGCTACAGCTCTATGCTTTGCCCAGTGGGCAGACCCCAAGACCACAACGAGGGAGGAGGGCTGACTGCATGCCCCCCGGCATTTAGCAGCTGACTGAGTTCTCTGAGATTGGAGGAGGGGACACTGCAGCAGAATACTGTTGGCTATATGACATTAGAGGGTCAAGCTAAGGACTGTCTAGGCTGTTTCCTATCCCTCCTGTTAACCAATGACTTGGAGGGCACCACGAAAATGTTTCGGTATTTTTTTTAGTTTAACTTAAAAAAATACTTTAATTCCATTGATATCTTTTTAAAAAATCAACTTCAATCATTTCTGGTAATCCCAACACCTCTAGGAAGAATTAATTAAGCCATCCATTGTAACAACAAAGCCCTTAATCAAAACATAATGACCGAATCTGGCCAAGTATACACAATTCTGCTCCAGTAGCCTGCCCATATCTTATTTGCCGACTGGATGGGGAAATGTCTCATTTCAGGATTGTGAGGGCTAATGAGGTAATATTTACGTAGAACTTAGCATATTGCTAGCACACAGTAGTTGCTTAATAAATATTTGTGCCCTTCTAACTGTTCTCAGGACCATTATTGAATTTTTTTTTTTCTGAGGCAATTGGGGTTAAGTGACTTGCCCAGAGTCCCACAGCTAGGAAGTGTTAAGTGTCTGAGGTCAGATTTGAACTCGAGTCCTCCTGACTTCAGGGCTGATGCTCTATCCACACCACCTAGTCGTCCCCCATTATTGATTTTTTTAGTGAGTCAGATTTGCGTTTCAATTTCCATTTTGGCCGTCACTCTCTAGACTCTTTCTCTGACCTTGTTTCATTTCCTTCATATCTGTTATGCAAATTTCCCCATTTTTCTGTGAATTCCAAATTGCTCATTATTGCTCACAGTACCCTAATACTCAGATTCCCCCTCCCCCATGATATACTTAGTACCATTTTCTCCCTGTTTTGTTTATACTTATTTGTGTATATGCTGTCTCCCCTGAGAAAGCGAAAACTTTTTGAGGGCAGGTGCTATTCCATTGTCTCTGTATTCCCAGGGTCTGGCACAGGGCCTGATCCTGTGCTAAGCTTCACAAATGCTTACCGATTGGTCAGATTCACATAGCAAACTTTGTTCTGCCATCCTCCCATCGCCCCTGCCCTTAATTGGGAAGACGCTGCATTTTAGAGACAGGAGGAGATTTTGTCCTCCTCCTCACTCGGGGGCAGTGTTAGAATCGGAGCTTGGGTCTGGTCAGATAGATGATGGATGGATGGCTAGATAGAAGGGTAGAACTTTTAGTACAACTTACCTGGTGCCAGTGCTGAGCACTGAGGGTTCAAATATAAACAAAAACCTACCTGTCCTCCTGTTAGAATAGGGGAGAACAATTCCTGAAGGGGAGCGTGGTCCCATGGCTTAGAGTTTTTGTTTTGGGGGGCTTTTGGGAAATGAGACCAAGGTTTGTTTGGAGGTGAGATAAGGATGAAAGTTCACCTGTGAGAGTCTAAGTGGTTCCCCAGTCAGGATTTTGGTTTTAGCCCCCAAATATTTATTTGGTTTTTGTCCTAGGGATTGTTCTCCTCACTTAAGTGTCTTTCAGTATTTTATTTATTTATTTATTTATTTGCCGAGGCAGTTGGGGTCAAGTGACTTGCCCAGGGTCACACAGCTAGAAAGTGTTGAGTGTCTGAGGTTAGATTTGAACTCGGGTCTTCCTGACTTCAGAGATGGTACTCTATTCACTGCAGCACCTAGCTGCCCTGGTGTCTTTCAATCTTAAGGCACTGGGAAGGAACAACACGGATTAGCTACTGAGTGACAAGTGTTAGAAATGACTACATTTATGATCCCCAGGGAGGGAGATTGGAGGAATGATGGTGCCAGAAATGGACCGCCTGGGAAGGGAGGCAAGCACATTTTAAGGACAAGTTATGAGGTCAGCTTTGGACTTGGCAGATGTAAGGTAGCATGAGGACATCCGCATGAGCTCTCTGCCAATAAGGCTTCTCTGTGGACATAGCTTCATCACCTGGCACATGGTAGGTGCTTAATAAATACCTCTTAGAATTTACAACCAGAAAGAGCCTCAGATTTACTCATTTTATATATGAGGAAATTTAGGTGAGGAGGGGAAGGGACTCGTCCACGATCATCTCACCAGAGCAAGAATCGGAAACCAGACCTTTGGATTAGTGTTTGTTCTCCTTTGCAGCTTTGTCCAAGGTGTCACTGTGTTGTTCAGATCAGGGTAGGGCCAAAGGGCTGATGTCTGTTAGCTTTGGTCCTCTGGGAGCCTGGATTCCCTTTTGGACCTGATATTTGAGAGAGGACACGGGACAGTCGCAGGAAGTCCCAAATGATGGGTGCTGAAGAGTCTAGCACAGGCCCTCAGGTTTTTGATCCTGTACTTCTGGTGACCAGGCTGGCTCACTTTAAGCTTCACCATGGGGAAATAGAGTAAATATTCCTGAATGCTGCTTCTGTGAAATCCCTCAGGTTTCAGGACCTCCTGCCACTGAAGCTTTAGAATTGGGCCACTTCATCTCTCTTGAATTTTTAGCAAGTCTAAACCGAGAAGCTAGAGCCAGCATAGAGTGGGCTTCCATACTGCCGAAATGCCCTGCTTCCTCCTGCCTGCTTCCGTGCTAGGTGCTGGGAGGCTAGGCGGCAAAGCTTATCAAACAATCACAGAATCATTCACAGGTTCATGAAGGCATTCACTTCTAGCACCTTCATCTTACAAATAGGGAAATCAAGGTACAAAGCAGTGAAGTGACTTAGCCAAGATCATCCAGCTGGTAATTGACTATGACAGGATTTGAAGCCACATCTTCCTGGTTCTGGATCCAGAACCCTACCCACTTAGCCCCATGTTAGCCTACATTACTATTATTTAGACAGAAGGTTCTTTGGGCAATCTGGTGAAGCATCTAGATGCCTACTCAGAAGAATATGCTTAAGAACAGCAAAAAAGACCCATAGAATTACAGGAAACAGTGATAGAAATACAGTTGTCAAGAGTTTCTTTTAAAAAGAAAAAGAGTTCGTGGACCTTAAATGAAGAACTCTTGATTAAAAGAGTATATAATAGTATATAATTACAGCATATGATAATCCTGCCTTCCTTGAGCTTACAGTCTTTTGGAGATAAAGCATAGAGACACTGATAGTGATTTCAAAGTACTTATGCGTGTTTTTCATCAATTCCTCACAGCAACCTTGTCAGGTAGTTTTTTTGTTTGTTTGTTTATTTTTTTTTATTAAAGCTTTTTCTTTACAAAACATACACATGGGTAATTTTTCAGCACTGACCCTTGCAAAACCTTCTGTTCCAACTTTTCCCCTCCTTCCCCCACCTCCTCTCCTAGATGAGTTTGCTGTTTTTTATTGTGTCTTTTTTTCAATCATGTCTGACTCCTCATCACCCTATTTGGGATTTTCTTATCAAAGATACTGAAGTTGTTGGCCATTCCCTTCTCCAGCTCATTTTCCAGATAAGGAAACTGAGGCAAACAGGGTTAATGACTTGCTCAGAGTCACACAGTTATTAAGAGCCTATGGTCATATTTCAACTCAGGTTCTCCTGACTCCAGGCCCAGTACGCTATCCACTTGGAATATTTCCTATTTCAATGTGCTGTACCAGTATTGCATGGCAAGACATTCAGGGCTGAGCAACACAGGTGGTCAGGCAAGGTGGCTTCCCGGAAGAGGCAATCTCTGAACTGTGTATGGAAGGATGGGTGGGAACTCACCAGAGGAGAAAGAAAAGAAGAGGAAATAGATGCTGCTCTTGGATGTTCTCATGCCCAGGCCAAGCATAGAGGTTTTGCTCCCATGTTTCACTCTTCAAAAGACGCTTGTTTGGTTGGGGTTGTCAAGATGCTCTTTCTCTATTGGCACAGATGCCCATCCTGAAGATACTGGCAAATGGTTTTCCTACATTGTTATGGCCAAAAACCTTCATCTACTCCCCCCCCCCCCAATCCCCATGACCATCTTCTGGTCTCTTTGCATTAAATTTGGCATGAATGACATGGATGGTCTTCCATGTCCCAGGGTACCTCAGAGCATACGTTCCCCTGGCCCATCCTTGGAAGATATATCATGACAAGAAACGGGGGAACTGGGGAAGCTTTAGATGGAAGTGTGGCATCCCCTGTATCTGATAGTATGGGTGCTTCAGAAAATCTGCCCAGGGATTTCCTTGAGTCCAGTTGGATATGGTTCCTTCCTTGCCCTTTCCCCCCTCATTTCCTTGGGCATTCAGGTGGTTAATCTTCCCCTCACCTCCAACACCTGAGAGAATTGGGAAAACAACTGGCTTCTTTGTTTAGGTCCCATCTCCAGGTCAGCGATACCAGATCCTTTGCAAATTTAGGCCCTGGGTAACCTCTTTCCCTCCCCTTGTGGGGGAAACAGGAATGAGGTGGCTCCTTTTCTGGTCCTGCAAGTTCCTGAGAAATCTTTCCTGCTTCCCTCTCTTTGGAGGGTCTCGTTTCCATCACACACACCCCGGGGTGGGGGAGCAGTTTGATCTCTGACTCTGTGAGCAGATGGAGCTTAGGTGGAAGGCGCACAATCGGTTCTGTGTTAGTTCTCTGTCCCTACATCACCTGGCGCCTCCGCTCCTCCAGTCTCCCTGCTTCCCACTTCACTCCCGAACTGATTTGTTTCCCACCTCCCTGCTGATCTCATTGCTGAAGGAGAGGAAGTGAGGGAACGGGGAGACAAATCTGTTCCTGTTGGGGACTTTGGACTCTTGCCAGGAGAGCAGTCGAGCCAAGCGAGGCTGAGCCGCTCAGGGGAGAATCTCGTCTGGATCCTCTGCCCACTTGCCTTTCTCACCTTCCCCCCACCCCCTGAGGGAGCCCGAGCCAGCTGAGAGGGTGCCCCCAGCACGCTCCCAGGCTGCGCCTTCTCCCGGCTAGACAGACAGATGGAAGGAGCTTGTCTCACATAATAATGTGCTTTGTTGTCCTGTAACCAAAGCTTAGGATTGGGCCTTGAAGAGGAACGAGGGAGGGAGGGTGAACTGGGCAACGGTGCTGGGGGCTGGGCAGCCTGCTGGCATATGCCTCCCTGGAGCTGGTGGCAGCCTGGCATCGTGACCTTGGGGCTTATCCAGGGCTCTTGTCTGTCTCTCCGCTCCCCCTCCCCATCCGTGTCACACCACCAGGAGCTCTGACTCAGACACCAGCCAGGGCCCCCACCCTGAGTCTGCCCAGGAAGAAGCTTCTCTAATGCCTCCCTAAGGCCCCACAGGGAACCTGAAACCAGCCCTTCCCCCAGGCTCTCATCCCCTGTCTCCTCACACCCAGCTGTACAACTGGAAGTGCAGCTGTTTACCGGGGTCTGGAGATCTCCAGGGTACGGGAAGAGAGGAAGCCCAGATCCATCCCGGTGTATTTTGTTTGGTGTCAGGCTTGGGGTGGAGAAGCTAAAGGGATGTCCTTTAGGTGGGCAGGGATCCAGGAACTTAGCTGGGTGTTTAGGGGGGTGTCTAGCTTTATACAAAAGGAAAATCTTGGGTTTCATGTATTTTGGGCATTTAAAAAACCTTCTGACATGGGCTAAACATCATTGACCTGACAGAGGAGCCCAGAATCGCGGCTTCAGGGCATCTTAGGGAAGGTAATCCATTTTTGGGGCTGCCCTTGTCCAGGGTCCTGGCCCAGCAGCCACTGCCTCTTCCCCTAGCGCCTGTTTGCCCCACACGCTCCTTGATCTTTTTCAGACTTCAGGTTTTCAGGCAGGTGTGGTCACTGAAGGCGGCCTTTTTTTCTGCAGAGTCTGGCGGGAGGGCGAGGGGGAAGGAATAGGGCCAGCCATGAGGGGCGTCTCCCTGCACAGGCACTTTCCTCCCTGGGTGTCAGCCAGGGACCTCAGAGCCTCGCTTTTACCCTGGGGCTACTTTTCAGGCTAAAGTGTGACTTTTGGCAGCACTCGGGTAGGCTTTGCACCTGATGTTCCTGTTCCAATCTGTGCCTCCAGTTTGTGGCTCAGTGGGAAGCTGATGGTCCTGAGCCTAGATCCTGGCCCAGGGATAGTGACCTGGAAGCCCCTGTGCAGAAGTTGATGTATCAGATTCTGGAGGAAGTGCTGGGGCTGATTGCTAGGGGACGCTTCAAGGTCCCTCCATAGTGTCATTGAGACATCAAACACAAGGCTGACCACACTCCCCAGTGTGACCTGAGCCAGATTAAAGTTGCCAAATCTTTAATAAAACCAATAAAAAGGTAGTAGAACATAGATAATGCTAATGAATGGTGTTCTACATCAATTTGGGGCCCACGAGGGTCCTTATGTATAGTTGAGGGGCCCCAGTTCTGTGTGGGTTTGAACCCACCGGTTTTGTGGATGCCATGATAGAATCGGAATCTGGAAGACCCAGGTTCAAATCCTTCCTGTATTAGCAAGCTGTGTCATCTTTCCAAACTTCAGGGCTTTTTTTAAATCTGTAAAATGAGCTAATAATAGTTCTTACCTCGGCATCATTGTGTGGGGGGGGGGTAAATAAGAGCATTTGCAGAGTGCTTTGCTTACTGTGGGGCATTGAGATGACACCATTGCCCACTTGCCTCCATTTCCTCATCTGTAAAGTGAGATGCATGGAGAAGGAAATGGCAAATTACTCCTGTATCTTTGTTCCCTCTCCTCCCCCCCCAAAAAAACCCCAAAATGACCACAGAGTCAAGTATAACTGAAAATGACTAAGCAGCCAACAAGGTAGAGCATTGAGTCTGAAGTCAGGAAGGCTCATGTTCCTGAGTCCAAATCTGGCCTCAGACACTTACTAGTGTCTTACTAGTTTTACCCCTGTTTAACTCAGTTTCCTCCTGTGTGAAATAAGTTGGAGAAGAAAATAGCAAATTATTTCAGCGTCTTTACCCAGAAAACCCCAAATGGAATCGGAGAGTGGAAAAGGCCGAACACAATTGCATGCTTTGAGTCTCTATAAAGGTCAATGTCTCTATTATTAGGGACCAGAGAGAGTGTGATCCTGACAAAATGCTGCGGACTCTTTTCTGAACTCTAAGGGGAGGAGGGTGGCCAGGCTGGGACAATCTGGGAAGGTTTTCCTGGTGCCCGAGGTGAGCTCTGTGGGGAGAGCCTTTGAAGAAAGCATTGTGCCTCCTTCCTCTGCATTTGACTCCAGACTGGTCAGGGACTAGGGTAGCTAGGAGTCGCCACTGACCAGGACGGACCGACTGCCTCGGGGCACAATTCACATTAATGAAGGACAATCTAGCTTTAGTCCGCTTTTCTCCCTCCTCTGGTTGTCCCAGATCTGGGCTCCCCTAAGAGAAGGAGCTGGCCAAGCTGGGGCCAAGCTGCCATTTTATGTTATCAGTTTTCTTCCCTGAGTGAGCACTCAACTGGCAGCTCAAAGTTCCACAAATATTTGCTAAGTATGGGCTGTAGTTGAGTCCTTGTGCTTGTCACTCTAGGAGTTTAAAGGGTGGGGAGAAGGGAGAGTCAAGTAGAAATAAGGCTGTGGTCATTTGAAGAGAGAGAACTTTAAAAACTGAGCTGTCCCTCACTCCCTGGCTGTTCCAGAGTACCTCTTGCTATGGAGTCCTTTCCATTGACTCCCAGCCCTTTAACTTCCCAATCATGACTATTCCCTGGCCCCATTCCCACTTTACGTTTCCTATTCCTCAATTAGTATGTAAGCTCCTTAAGGGTCAGAGCTGTCTCGTATTCCTCCTCTCCATCTTCCTCATGGATTTAGGCTGACCCGTCCCTGTAGAGCCTGACTATGGGTACTGTCACACTGTGCACATTGCCTTGGGACAGAGAAAAGGGAAAATGGGGGTGGGGAGAGGAAAAGATGGGGCGGGAGAGAAGGGAGAGACAGAGACAGAGAGAATATGTCCTCAAGAGAAAGGATTATGGCTGCCATCACTTGTAACTCTCCCCTGGTTCTAAAACTTTAATCTTTCTACAGCAATATAAAAGGAAGGTGTCCCAGACTGCCTGCTTCTCGTGCAGGGTCTTATGCTTAGTAGGTAGAAAGTCTGCAGTATCTTTGCCAAGAAAATCTCAAATGGAATCAGGAAGTCAGAAGTGCTATAAAATACTGAGCAAAAGGAGATCTCGGGAGCCCCTAGATTTCCCAGAACTTCTGTTTGTCCCACGAAAAGAAAGTGTCTCAGGTCCTTTCTAGCCCTGACACTGTCTGTTCTAGAACCTCTTTCAGCTTGGCAGGTCACTGGTCTAAAGTCCAGCTTTGTGTGTTAAGGCCCCCTTCAGATCCGGCCTCCTAGATTTGTTGCTTGAATGTATTTTCCGGATCACACCTTCTGCTCTGCTTCCAAGAGCCCTTCCTCTCTGGCATGCTGTTTTGTGTTTGCTGGCTGAGATGTCGTGCAGTCGTTTCAGCACGTTTGACTGTGACCCCATTTGGTGGGTTTCTTTGGCAAAAATACTGGAGAGATTTGTTCTTTCTTTCCCCCGCTTCTTTTAGGGATGAGAAAACTGGGGCAAACCCTGTCACCCAGCTCGTTAAATGTCTGAAGACAGATTTGAACTCGGGTCTCCCTGACTCCAGCACCCTGTCTCTCTCACCACTTAGCTGTGATTTATTGCGCTGCAATGGCCCTGTGGCTCAGTAAAGGTTCCTTCTGCTGACTTTAACAGGAGGTAGTTTAAGCAGAATCAGGGGCACAAGGGACAGTATGTAGACAAGTGGGTTAGAAATGGATGAATTTCATGCGAAAGGTTCAAGAGTAACATGATTTATTTTTGGAGGCAGGGTGATGGGGTGAGAGCTTTGTGAAGGTTACAGTCAATCTTGGCTGGAAAGAAGGGAGAGAGTTCAATGGAGGACATAGGCTAGAATCCCAGATTGGCTATTTATCATTCCCAGAAATGGGCTTGTCACATTACCTATAGGGAACTTCGTCTCCTTATGTATACAATGCAGGACTTGGACAAGACGTTCTTGGCGTCCCTTCCAGCTTTGGGGCTGTGACGCTAAGTCACTGAGAAGCAGAATGATTTGGGGACTCCTTCCTATCCAAAGTGGAATGAGCTGGTCTTAGGGAGGAGGACCCTCCCCACCCCCCTTGCTTATGGCTTTCCCCCAGAGTAGGATACTTTACCAAGTATTCTCCACCTGTGAGATTGGGGGTAACAGGAAGTGATGTGGAAGGCATTGTAGCCCAATACTGGGAAATGAAGTGAAAAGTGGAGACAGGACCAAAGTAGTGAACAGCTCCCCATTCAGTAGGGCTTCAATACAGCACTGGGGGAAAGGGATGGTTCAGAGTTCTGCTGGCAGGATGTATGGGGATCACATGGCAGAAGTTCTGGTGTGACTAACAGAGTCATTAGGAAACCCCAGAAAGTTTCAGAGCAGGTGACTTGCTCTACAGACAGATTAATTTGACTGATGTGTGAAGGATCAACTAGAAGGGGGAAGAGACAGGAGGCCGGGTAAGGAGCACCTAACAGCCATCCAGGCTGATGGGAAGAAGAGCTTTTAGCCTCCTCAGAGGAGGGACAGGAAAAGCATAAATATGTATTTTCAGAGTTTTTAAAATTATAATGAATGAGAAACATGAATGTCGACAAGAACAGAAAAAAGAGGGTTTGCATTGGAAGCCGTGAACAACCATTTGGTTGTCTCTTTTAGCAACTTCTGGCTCATCTCCAACTCTGCACTCTGCCTTCTCCCTTTGAGCTAATCCCTTGTCGGGTTTTAGCAGTTCTGCCTGCACAATAGCCCCTGACAACATGGCCATCAGTCTATTTATGATGCTTGCCTAGCTATCATGACAGCCTCTTAGTCTGCCTGCCTCAGATTTCTGAATTTTTCAGTTACCAAAAGGGATATCCTGAAAGCATCACCTTAATTCTGTCCCTCCCCTGCTCAGCAAGCTACATTGGCTCCCTATTGCCACTAGAAGCAAATATAGACCAGGCATCTGCATTTCTTGGCTCCCGCCTAGCTTTTCCAGATCGTTTGTTGTACGCGTCTCTCCTTTTCTCACTCTATGTTCCAGCCAAACTGGTCTTTGCTTAGAACATCCCATCCCCTGCCTCTGAGTCTTGGCACAAACTTTTCCTCAGTATTCAAATGTTTCCCCTCTGTCCCCTTCAAAGCTAAGGCTCCTTTCCTGATCCTTCCCCCACCCTCCCACTTTGAATAAAATCTGCATTTATGACTGTATACATATTGTTTGCTCTGCTAGAACAGAAGCTCCTTGTGGGCAGGCTGTTCATTTGTGATCTGGTGCTCACTTGCTGGTTGAGTTCTAGGAGCTCACAGGAGGAAAAGGCTCAGCTGGACTCTATCAAGTTTCAGGCAAAGCTCCTGGCCTTTTGGGAAGCAAATGAGTAGAAGTTGTGGACTTGGATTTGGGGACACCTTGGTTGGCTTCTTTCCAGGTGACTTTTGGCACACTACTGTACTTTGCCCTGCATCACACAGTGAGTAAGTGTCTATGGCCCTAATTCCAGGCCAGTGCTCTATCCATTGCACCACCTTGCTGGCCCACTTTCCTCATCTTTCAAAGGAGGGAGTGTTAGATTTGTTGAGGTCTTGTCTAACTATAAGCTGTCAGGTACCCAGCAGATCCAGATCGGGGCTAGTGATGGACACTGAGGCCGTCTGATGCCAGAGGCTGGGAGGATGCTGGGCCCTCTGAAGCCTCATCCTCTCACACTCTAGACCCAGAAGGGCCAAACTCTTACCTCTTGAACTTTTCAGACCAGGATGGGCTGGGTGTGAAATGCCTCCTCCCTCACAACTTCCACTGGTCACCAGGTAAAATGAGCCAGATCCCTTTGTCTCTTCTTCCAGGACTGTCCACCTTGCTTTGCTAGGCAGACCCCTCCTTCCCCCACCATCTTTCCTCCTAAGGCTCCAAACCATGGCGCCATCTTGGACACCTCACTCGCTTCCACCCCACAAAATTAATCTCAAGTCCCATCTTGTCTGCTCTCTTTAGAGGTCATATCATAGGTCCCTTTCTTTCCATGCCCACAGCTCCCAAAGTGATTTCCCTAAAAGTGCAGGTTGTGAACGTATCTTTTCCGATCTCTCCTTCAGAAAGCCTCATTGGCTCCCTTTTACCTTTAGGATCAAATAGAAACATCTCTGCTTGGTATTTAAAGCTATCCTGACCTTTCCCGTTTTCTGATACTTTATCCCCCTCCACAAACTCTCATTTCCCAACTATACATTCTTGCTTGTTACTCATGGAACAGGGGCCTTCCTTCCTAAGCCTGCCCTGACATCACCTTTCTTAGAAGAGTCTTCTTCTTCCCATCTACCTCCAGGCTCTAGGAATCAGCTCTAATTCCCTTTCTGCAGGAAAGCCTTTCCAGGTCCCCTCATTCCCTTCTGCCTTTCCCATAGTGCCTTTCTTCTCAGATGATCTTCCATCTACTCTATCTTGATTGTACTTGATAGTTAACATGGTACTCCCCACTAGGTTGTGCATTTTGGAGGGCAAGGACTGGGTTTAACCAACACAGCCTAGATAGCCAGTGCTACTATTGTCTGAGACCATGATGCTAAGTGGATAAGGAGCCTCTTCATGTTACATCTCTTATTGAGGAAGAGGGGGACTTTGCCTAGTGCTTGGCACATAGTAGGCACTTTTGAAATCTTGACTAGTTGACCTGCCATTGTCAAGATTTCTGGCTGGGCACTGATTGCTCCCAGTACCGTAGGGCAATCACGCCATAATGTGATGAACCTAAGGTTTTATTATAGGATGGGACCTCACCCTCCAGGAATAGAACATGGAGGCCAGTCACTGGGTCGCACAGGAAATAGTGTAGCTCGTACGTGGGCCGCTTTCTGGGCTAAGGGTTTTATAAATCTTGTCTCACTCGATCTTTACAGCAAGCCTGGGAGGTAGATGCTATTATTATTATACAGAAGTTTAGCTTTGGTTCCAGGGGCTTTGGAGCCTTGATCAGTAGATAACTCCCCCACCCCCTATCTCTGCTTCTTGACTCTTCCTTGTAGGGCGAGTTTCTAGCTCCTTCTCCCTCCCTCCAAGCCCCTGCTGCCAAGCTGAGGAATCCAAGAATCCACACTGGGCTTTGGCACCTTTCCATGTCCCCGGTGCCCTCAGCCCTGTGCCAGCCAGCCTGGTGGCTCAGGAAATCTGAGGTTTCTGGCAATGGGTAGCTAGCTCCCTTCTTGCTGCCTTAGCTTTCCCCACCTTCTCAACTTCTTCCCAGCAGCTAACCCCCAAAGAGACCCATTAGAGTTTTTTAGAGGAGCACCGAATGTCACTTTTCTGGGGGAGAGAACAGAGTCTGCCAAAGATTCCTCCACACTGAGACTGGTTCCTCTGGGGGCACAACTGGAAGCTGTTCTCCCATTCTTCTCAATAGAGCTGAGCTCCGAGGATGTCCCTTCTTAGGGTTACATAGAATTCAGTGGGTTCGTAGAGCTCTGTTCCCTGATTTTACAGAGGAGAAAACCGAGACTCAAAGAAAGGAAATGACATATGCCAAGTTATGCAGTGAAGAAGCACTGTTTTTCCCACTTAACTATCCTTTCTTGCAGAGGCAAAGTGGATAACGTGCTGTTCTAGGAAAACCCGAATTCAAGTCCTGTCTCAGACACTTTATATGATCCTGTGCAAATCACATAACCTCTGCCCCATTTTTCCCATCTGTAAAATGGAGATAATAATAGTACCTACTTCCTGGAGAGGCTAATGGTACCATGGATAGAGTGTCAGACCTGAATTTCAGAACACCTAGAATTAAGACCTGTGTTGAAATTCAGTCTCAGACATAGACACTTGTGCGACCCTGAGGAAATCACCTGAACCTCATTTACCTTAGTTTCCTCCTCTGGAAAATGAGCTGAAGAAGAAAATGGCCAACCACTCCAGTATTTTTGCCAAGAAAACCCCAAATGGATCCCAAAGAGTTGGACATGACTGAGAAGCGACTGAACACTTCCCAGGGTTGATGTGAGAATCAAATGAGATGATATTTGTAAAGCACTTCCCATGGTACTTTACACATAGTAGATGCTTAAGAAATCCTCACTTTCTTCCTTCCCTCACCCAGTACATCTGTCCTTTCCTCTCTCCCTCCTTTCATAATTTGTAATTTAGTTGGAGGGATGAGACACGAATAGGAAAAGGAAACTGATCTTCCTTTCTAAGGCTCTGTCCTGAAATGATGACTGCAACTCAATGGAAGAATGATTGGGAAAGCAGTGGGTTATTGGAGAAGAGGTCGAGCTTTTCAGGGAGGGCTTCTCTGGATGCTCTTAAGAACTACAGCTTGAAAAAAACAGGGAGGATTCACTAAATTTCTGAGTCAGAGAAGTCTCAAATCCCACGACCTTGTTCAAGTGCTTTTGCCCTGGCCCCCTCCTGTTCTCCTGGCCTGATATTCAGGGCCACCGTAGCTCAGAGCCAGCTGTCTGCTTCAAAGTTACTCCTGACATCTCAGCACCTGTCACGCCTTGCTGCCTGCTCCACTGAGGTCCCCTGGACCATGTTCTCCTTGTCTTTGTGGGGCAGGGAGTGGCTGAAGAATAAGCATCTCCCACCCCCCATAGCATCCCTAGCCTGGTTTGTGGCTCACAAGGATCCTAGTGCCTTCCCTGGCAGCTGTTGTTCATCCTCTGCCAGGCCTGGAAAAGCCTGGAGCTTCTGAGACTGTTGGAGGCAGCTCTGGCAGACAGAGCCAGCCGTGCCCAGAGTACTCATGAACCCTCCACAGGCCCTTTCAAACACTTTGCCCTGTGACCCTGACTGGGCTCCATTTGGGGGGAGGCGGGGAAGAGAGATTTGGTGTGCCCCGGAGAATGTTGTCGAGGTCTTTAATTTATTCTTTTCATGGGGAGCCAGACTCGGAGCTGATTAAATGGAAAGCCCTCTGCTTTTCCTGCCCCCACCTGTTTACACTTGCTGGGTTCCACTTTGAATGAGGCCGAGATCCCTTAACCACTTTGATGGAGGAGGGAGTGGAGGGAGGGGAGGCTCAAAAGCTTCACTGCTTCTTTCCCTTCTGAACCTAGGAGTCTCTTCCCTCTCCCTGGAGTCAGCTTGGCCTTGCTTGGGGGATGAGATTCCCCAAATAGTCCACTGTGATGGCCTCAGTGTAGTAGGGATTCCCTCCATTGCTGCCGATTGAAGGTCATCCCTGTCTGCCCACCCAAGACTCTCCTGCCATTGACCTTTTTTTTATGGTCCCCTCACCCCCATCCCTTTGACCCAAAATGCCTGGAGGATGCCTCCCTTGGAATTCCTTGGAGAATGAGTGTTGTCTATTGTTCACTCTTCATTCTTCGAAAATAATAATAATAACAGTATATAAAAACACATGTAGCACTCTAAGATTTTCAAAATGCTTTAGAAAAATTGTCATTGTATCCTCACAACTGCCTGAGAAGTAGGTGCTATTATTATTCCCATTTTACTGATGTGGAACCTGAGGCCAATGAAAGATAAGGGTCTTGTTCAGGGTGACAGTACATACACAAGACTTACTAGACAGATATTCAACCTGGAAGCAGATCTTTAATTTCTCCCTGCCTCTGTTTTCTCATGTGTACACTGGGGTTGTCGGACTTGATGGCCCTCCCAAGTCTACTCAGCTCCTGGGCTCAGCTTTAATGAGCCTCAACTTTTACTCTGTCTTCATCACTTAAATTGTGTTAACAGTCTGCTCCCACCCACTCGGCACTGCTCCCTTTCTCTCTGATTGATATTAATTTTTATTTCTTTCATTTTAACCCTAATCTTATAACTAGAGTGTTTCATGACTCAGCCGCACAACATGCTAGCAGAATCCTGGTAGTAAAACCATAGGGGTAGATGAATGGATTCACAGGGTAACAGACATTAATGTAGCAGGTTGGGTTGGCAGTACCTCTCGTGCAAATTAATCCTTGATTAAACCCTATGAGTCTGAAGATTATTTTCACTTTACAGATAGGGAAACTGAGGCTTAAGAAAAGTATATGGATTCGATCTATGGTCATACAGGATTTGAACCCAGACTTTCCTTACTGAGACAGGGTTTGCGCCACCACACATAGGACTCTGCCTTAGAACTGATTTATGTATGTGAAGTCAATGAGAAGAGAGGAAGGGGGAGGACAGGATGGGAAAGGGAAGGCTTCCCAGCTGAGTTCCTCAAGAACATGGGTCATTTGGTTTTTTGTTATCTTTGTATCTTCAGTGGTTAGCGCAGGGTGAGCATAGTGGAAGGATAAATGCCTGTCGGGTTGAGCGGTTTTATAGGAGATGGCCATACCACAAACCTTTAAAGGAAATATGGGATTCTGCAAGCAGAGGGGAGGATAATGCATCCCAGCCATAGAGTAACCAAAGGCACGGAGGAAGGGCAGGGGAACTCGTGCACAAAGAACCAGTAGCTGGCCGGCTTGGGTGGAATGTGGATTGCCTAAGGAGCATCCGGAGTGCGTGGGACGGGCTGTGTCTGGTTAGGCAGGAGAGAGCCAGATTCTGGAGGTCTTTGGACGGCTAGTCTTGTCCTCTGATTCTGGTGTGCTCTCTGGTCCAGTGCTTATCACATGAGTGGGGATTGAAGATGCAAACGAGAGAAGGAAGGAATCGGTGTATCCGATGCCAGGAGGTTGATTGGTCCATAAAGCTCCAAATCATTCGCAGATCTCAATGAATGTCCAGCAGGCAGCCAGAGGAACTGCTCCCTTGTTATCTTTTGTGTTTATGTAACCTAGATTTCCCAGTGTACCTGATGGCATCCCCATAAAGAACCATTCCTTATTACAGAGAATTAAAAAAAAGGAGAGAGATCAGTTCAGTGAAGCTAAATAATACAGCAATCAAGGAAGCCATTTATATAGTGTTCCACATCCATATTCCACTCCCCAACCCCACAAAGAGGAGAAGAATGTACACTTGTCATAAATTTACTTTAAGGCTGATTTTAACCCAAGTATGTATCTTTTAGACACAGTTATTCCATCCTGGAAGTTTCTGAATGCATACTAACAAATGCAGTTATTAAAAATTAATTTATTGATTTTCACAGTTGGTTTTTTTCAGTTATATTTGATTCTTCAACATTTCATTTGGGGTCTCAGTAAAGACATTAATTAGTTTGCCATTTCCTTCTCCAACTCATTTTACTGATGAGGAAACTGAGGCAAATAGGGTGAATTGACCTCCCCAGGGTCACACAGTCAGGTTGAATTTGAATTCCAGAAGATGAGTCTTCCTGATGACAAGCCCAAGGCTTTATTCCCTGCAATCTCTAGCTGCCCTTTTTTTTTTTTTTATTTAAGCACAACTTACATTTTCCCCAATATCCCTAGACTCTATTCCCAGAAAACCATCCTTTGTTACAAAAACTTTTTTTAAAAAGAAAGGAAAAAGGGGAGAAAGAAAACAATTTTTAGCAAAAAGAATCAATTCATTGAAAATTGTGATAGCAAGATAATCATATAAATATGTATACATATATTGAATTTAACATATATTTTAACATATTTAACATGTGTGGGACTACCTGCCATCTAGGGGAGAAGGTAGGGAGAAGGAGGGGAAAATTTGGAATGGAAAGTTTTGCAAGGGTCATTGTTGAAAGATTATGTCTATGTTTTGTAAATAAAAAGCTACAATAAAATAAATTTAAAAAGAAAAGTAAAATTATGATACCCTTTTTAGACTTCATGCTTAGCTAATCTCCCCCTTTCCCATATAGGTTCACAGACCCAACTTTTCCTGTAACAAGCCAATTGTCATTATTCCATCCATTGTCCTTAGGCTGACCAGACCTCAGGGGTGAAGATTGAATCTTCTGTATTTTATCTGTAAATGCAGAAACGATCTGTATTTTACTCTCCAATTTTGAGTCTTCCTATTCAATCTTGGTCCTGCCCCAGGCAGGGTGTTATCTCCAATCTCTCTTGAATTGCTCCTCCATTCTGAGTTGTGAGTTTTCAGAAAATTTTCAGTGTATTTTCTTTTCAAAGAGATTTCATCTAGAGGGGTGGAGGTTTGTATTAGAAGCAATATGGTAATTCCTCTAAATTCTTGGGATGTCTGGTTCCTTTCTCAGGGGCTGCTGGTCTTTCAGCTTGGATCTGGTCCATTTTTAACAAGTTTGACCTTTTTCTGAGTCTCCTTTTGCTCTTTGTGACAACCTTCCTGTGCCCCGGATCATTGGGAGCCCACTGTGATTCACTTCTTATTTTTCAGATGGGATCCTTGTTTTAATATTCATTTTTTAAAAATACTTATTTTATTGCTGACACTTCAAAGTAATCTCTTGTTCTTCTGCCAATGGAATTCTGCCTTATAACTAAAAAGTCCACTGAAGAAACATAAATGGACACACTGACTTTTTCTGATAGCCTGCCTCATTCCCCACCCAGAGTTGACAACCTTTGTGCTTCAGAGGGAGGTTCATTTCTTCTTCAGTCCTCTGGGAGTCGATAGGTCATTGTTTCCTAAGAATGACTTGTAGGTAGCCTAGGAAATGATTAGGATCATTGGCATGCTGACTTGTGCTAAAATGTGAGGAGGGACAATGTTTGGTAAGATAACCTAGTTAAAAGAGAAAGGGGGCCCAAGTGAGGGGGCTCCCTATTATTCAAACCTCAGCTTAAGCTTGTATTCCAGTGCCTGGCATATAATAAGTGCTCAATAAATGTTTTATCCATCGGGCCATCTTAGACTGTTGGAACTATTTTGCAAAGGGAGTCTTCTCCAAAGATTCGAAGTGCAGTTCAAGTGGAAGGGAGCTAGCCTCAGAATTAGAAAAATATGATTTGGGTATTTTAACAGATTGATCTCTTATTTTTATTTTTCCCCCCAGTAAATCTTCCTTTTTCCTTGTCCCAAAGAGCTATCTTTTCTAACATGGACTATGGGAGTGAGTGAGTGTCTGACCATTAGATTGTAAGCTTCCTAAAGGCAAGGACTGATTTTTTTTTTTGCCTCTTTTTTTATATCCATGTGCTTATCATAGTTCCTGGAACATAGTAGATATTTAAGAAAGGTTTGTTTCTATTACTGACAAATACAGGAACCCGATCAACAATAAGGGCAGTACCAGAAATGCAGGGAGGTACATTCTCATTTGTTCTGTGCCTGATGTGGTCATTATTATTATTATACAGTGGGTTTTTTTTTTTTTCCTTTCCATTTACCTGCTTGAAGCCATTTTATATTGTTTTCCTGGTTCTGCTTAACTTTGTTTTGCATCAGTTTCACATAAGTCTTCCCTATGCTTTTCAGAATTCTCTATTCATTGTGTCTTACAGGGATGGTATCCTATTAGTCATCATTCATATCCTGCAGTTTGTTTAGCAGGATCTGAGTAACCCCCATTTATTTCAGGTCCTTTATCTTGGTTAAAGTATGAAAGCTTCTGCCTTCCTGGTGATATCATTTTTATGTTCCTTGTGTTCCTTAGAATTCCTCCCTCTCCCCTTTCTGGGCCTTTGTTTCCTTGCAAGTTCAGTTATAATGATTTTGATAGAAATGAGATCTTCCCTGTGTCTCTGTTGTCCTTGTCCTCTATGGTCGAGTTATATGGCTCTATAGGGTTTTTGGTCAAAAGAAGGGATGTTGAACAGTCAACTTTTCTCATTTGGTTCCAAATTTTCTTTTTTAATTACATTTTTTTTTACTTTTAAATTTTTATTGAAAACAACTATAAACTATTTCAATATACAGTCTATAAAACTGGGAATTCTACTTAGGTTCAGATTTTTTCAAATATGTATTAAATTTAAATGGGAATAACAGAATTAGCCTGTTTTGTGTTTCCTTCTGAACATTTTAATTTTCTCCTTCTTGTTTAAAATGTTTTATTGATGGTCTTTTTTTTTAATAATAGCTTTTTATTTTCAAAATACATGTGAAACTAGTTTTCAGCTTTCATCCTTGAAAAGCCTAGTATTCCAAATTTTCCTCCCTCCCTCCCCCCCAAATAATCTAAAACAGGTTAAACATGTAATTTTTCTATACATATTTCCACATTTATCTTGATGCATAAGAAAAATCATGACCTTTTCTGATTCAATGAAATATCTCTTCTATCTTCCTTTCTCCTGCCAGACATTCCTTCCATAGAACATTTTTTTTTCCTTTTTTTTAAATCTTTTTTTAAGCAGTTGGGTTAAGTGACTTGCCCAAGGTCACATAGATAAGACATGTTAAATGTCTGAGGTTGGATTTGAACTCATGTCCTCTTGACAACAGGGCCAGTGCTTTATCCACTGCTCCATCTAACTGCCCCAAGGATTTTCAAAAGGAAAAGAAAAAGAAAAAGAGAAGAAAAGGATCACCAAACTAACTAATCCTTTATGTAAAGTCTGAATATTTATACAATGTTCCACATCTCTTGCCCCCATTTCCACTGCAAAAACTTCTGTAAAGGAGCTGGGAAGTCCAGAATCTTGTCCTTTTTCTTCGAGTTTGAGCTCCTTCTTTGTAATTTTGCAACATTTATTTTCAATTGTTTACCAATTACTCTTCCCAGTTACATTGTTGTCTTTCTGGTGTGTGTTGTGGTGTTGGCTTGGCTTCCCTTGCTCTGTATCAGCTTGTGGTAATCTAAGTTTTTCATTTGCTTCATCAGATTCATTAGCTCTTGCTGATCAGTAATGCTCTGATTTATTTATTTATTTAGCCATTTCCCAATCATGGGCAATGGGTTCCTTTCTCTCTCTCTCTCTTTCTTTTTTAAAAAACTTAATTCTATCTCTACCTTATTAACTCACAAAATCCCATCTCCCGGGCCTACCAAATTAAGGTAGCCAAGTGAGACAACTCAACACATTGGTCATACTTTAAATTGTATGTTTGGTCTTTACCCTCCAGTCATTCTGCTCCTCCTCAAAAAGGTAGGTGTTATGCTTGGTCACTGCCTTCTGGAACGTTTCCATTAGTCAGAGCTCTAAAAACAGCACCCCTGTCTCCCCACAGTCGTTCCTACCAGGGCCTGATTCATTTTTATCATCTTTTTTTTTCATCATCATTTTCTGGCAATCTGTGCTGTAAGCTCAGGCTACCTTGTGGGCTTCAGGGAAGGAGCCTGACTGCTCCCTCCCTGGTTAGTGTTCTCTTTCCTCGGACTGGACTACTCATGGTGACGCTTCTCTCCTCATCCATGGTTTTTTACAGTGTTGAATGGAGGTACCACGGGATGGTTTAATTCAGGGCTTCTGCAACACAACCCCTGGTATACGGCCATATGAAATATGTAGATGGATCAGACATTTACTGATAATAAATCATTGTTTTGTCATCCTCACTCTCAGTTACGCAACCCCACATGGATGACCCCGCGGTTTAAGGAACTTTGACCCTTTTAAGCCTCGATTAGGAGAAATCATTCCAGGATCTTGTCTCTAATGTGGTGCGGGGTGGAGAGAAGACTTCAAAGAATCACTGAGTTATGGAGCTGCAAGGAACCTTGGCTCATTGTCTAAGCCTCCCACTCTGCAGATAAGGCAGCAGTATAATGAATAGAATGCTGGGTTTTGAGTCAGGATAACACAGGAAAACACGCTCTGTTGTGCTGGTCAAGTTGCTTAACATCTGAGTCTCACGTTCCTCACAATGAAAATGAAGCTAATGATACCTGTAGTAGCTCCCTCCGTGCTTGTAATGAAATGTTGGCTGTAAAGCATTTTGTATCATTTAAACTCCTATAGCTGTCACCTGCTGCTTTTTAAATTATTGATATTTTAATTCATGGAAATTTAGATTTAGGGATGGAAAGGATCCCAAGCCCTCAAATCCGGCTCTTTATTTTATAGAGGAGGAAACTGAAACTCAGAGTGGTCACAGTGTCAGGGGCCTCTGGGACCATCCAATCTAATATCCATGTTTCATTGTGTACTTGACTAACATCTTTAGACATGAACATTTCTATGTACCCAGAAGCTCAGAAAAGGGGAGTTACACATGGAACCATGAATCTATTCTCACTGATTGTGACTTATCCGGGTAATATATGGCTGAGATTGGATTGGAACCCAAATTCTTGAACTCCTGGGTCACCCTGTAGTGGACGGTGATGATGCTTTATCTACTGCCTGTAGCCCAGGGAAAGGAGCCAGAGTAATGGTGCAAACCCAAGCCTTTTTTGGAGGGTAATTGGGGAAGAGACCCCTAGCAATGCTCTTCCTTTGTCAAATGATGGAGATAGCCCTTTTCCTGAGTGGGTGGCAGAGAGCTAGCCAGAGATCAAGCATCAAAACGGGCAATTCCTATTCCTTTTCTTATCTGGTGCGTTAGCTGGTTGTGAAGGGAGTTTCAGACTCGAAATTATGCTTTTCTTGAAACAGCTTAGAGGGAGTTCCCTGGCATCTGCCCCCTTGCTCCAGAAGCCCCAGGATTCCCTCCAGCTCAGCATGGTTAAAGAGTCATCATTTGGGCTTCCTCTCCTTCCCTGGCTATGGCAGTATCCCAGGAGAGGAGGGCAGAGTGGGGCTGCGCCGAGCTGAACGCAGTCGAGCCCGAACTCGCAGGGCTCTGCTGCCAGAGGTATGTGAGCTTAGGCAAGGATCCAGGCAGGTGAGCCCTGCGGGCTGCCCCGGAGTCCTTTGACAAGAGATGTGATTAGAAGCCAGATTGGTGTAACAAATCTGGAATGGTTCACACCCACGTGAGAACTGTTCCTTGCCGTATGGCCGGTCACCTTGGAGAGACACAGCCTAGAAGCAGGTCGTATTCTTTGCCCTTCGCTGAGGAGAGAGTGGAGGTTGGGAAATGGCCCACGTCCTCGAGTGGGCGAATGGTCAAGCAGCATTTGCGATGCCGAAGCGATGAGACGTGTTCTCATTTGGTCTGGTTTGGCATCTAAAGAGCTGGCAAAAGTGAGACAGCTTCAATCTGTTCCCTATTTCTGTCAGGAAGAAGCACGAAGTCTGTAAAGGGGCTACTTGATAGGATCCAGCACTGACTTTGGGTCTAAGAGCTGCTGTACTTGTTGCCCAACCAGGCCTTTTGCATGGTGGTCACACCTGGTACCTGTGTGTACATGCAGGATGTGGGTGTACCTGCTTGTGTGGCTTTCTCTTCAGAGAGTCTGCATGTGTGTACAGGTTTAAAGTGCGTGTGGGCGTGTTTGTGTTTGCACTCTGGGTCTGTGTTTCTGCATCCACACCCTACATCAATATGAGAGGGAGGGAGGAGGGAGAACTACTTAATTCTGTTCTTGGTTAGAGTAACATGACTACTTCTCTGTGTGAGACAGAAAGAGACAGAGGCAGGGAGGAGGTAAATGACTACAAAGAGAGGCTACAGCCAGCCTCTTAGGGTGTACATGACCGCTGTCGTGAGTATATGTGTGTTTAAGAGAGACAGACAGGGAAACACAGAGAGGGACAAAGACAGGGAGGAAGTAAATGACTACAGCCAATGCAAAGAGAGGCTACAGCCTGCCTCTTAGGGGGTACATGACTGGTGTTGTGAGTGTATGCATGAGTGTATGTGTGTTTAAGAGAGACAGAGGGGAGACACAGAGACATAGAGGGGGACAAAGACAGGGAGAAGGTAAATGACTACAAACTGCAGAGAGAGGATATAGTTTGCCTCTTAGGGTGTACATGACTGCTCGCTCTCGCTTTCTCCCTTTCTCTCCCTTCTTCCTTTCCTCCTTCTCCCCCCCTCCCCCTGTGTGTGTGTGTGTGTGTGTGTGTGTGTGTGTGTGTGTGTGTGTGTGTGTGTGCCTGGGAGGCAGACTGGCAGACACACACACACACACACACACACACACACACGGAGTAAGCCACTACAGCCTGTGCAGAGAGAGATTGTAGCCACAGCCTTTTGGCCAGGCTCCTAGGAAAGGGAAGTGATCACAAAAGAGGAAAGGGGAAGAAGCCACCCCCAGCGCGCTTGCTCCAGCTTCCTCCCTGCAGTGTCCAGGCCAGCTGTCCATCACTTAGAGACTGTTTCCTACTTGGAGCCTCCCTTCAGTTCACTGACCCAGACATAAAGACCGCTCCTGGCAGAGTCAGGGAAACCTGAACCTGTTTCCTCGTGTGGGATCTTCCTCGGGTTGCTGGGAGGTCAGCCGAGGTGACGTGGAGAAAATCGGCGTAGAGACAGTGCCCTGCAGTGGCCAGCTCTGAGGGGCGGAGTGGTGGGTCTCTGCTTCGAACATCAGTGTGGGAAAAGCACAGTGTCAGTCTCAGTTTCCTCATCTGTAAAGTCTGGGTGATGGAAACACCCATCTCTCAGGGTTGTGCTAGAAAGCTTATTCGCTAGTGGATGTAAAGGGCTTTGCCATCCTGAAAATGTGACCGGTCTGTTTGCTAAAGGAAGTGCATTACTAAGACGGTAGAAATAATACCAAGTTTGGAATCAGACAGAATTCCTGGTTTGGAATCCTGACCACGCCGCTCAAGGCTTGTTTATATTTGGGGGTCTCCCCAGCTGTGAAACAAGGGATTTGGACTGGAGCTCTAGCCTCTGGTTCTGTGATTCTCTGGGGGAAGGCTTCCGGAGACTTGGGGGATTCTGAGGCTCCCAGAATGACTCAGACTGGAAGGAAACCAGCCCTTCCACTTACAGATGAGGAAAATGAGACATAGAGAAGTGATGGTGAGCTCTGAAAGCCCTTTCTCACCTGTCCCTAATTTAGTTCTAACTTCTTCCCCTGGGATCTGTTGAGAGGGAGCAGTTCTGCTCTCCTCAGGTTTTTTCACTTTATTTCCTGACTCCAGGCCTTTCCCTCATGTTCCCGGTGGCTGGAACTCCCTCCCTCATTTCCATTTTCTGGCTCTCCTTCAAGTCTCAGTGAAAGTCCCACCTTCTGCAGTAAACCATTCCCCAGCCTTGATCCCAGTGCCTTTTCTCTGAGATTATCTCCTTTTATCCTGTCTACATCTGGCTTATCCACTCTTGTTTGCAAGCTGTCTCCCCTATTAGATGAGCAGGACTTTAATAGGGTGTTTTTGTTTTCCAATCTTCTGGGCTTTTAATAAATGCTTGTTGGCTTGACCTGAAGGGACTTGCCCAGAGTCACAGGGGGAGTGGCAGACACGATTGGATCCCAACTTTTTTTTTTTTTAACAAATCAGGAAACCGAGGCCACACAAGGAATAAATACCTGAGGCTGAGAAACCTCTTTATTTCATTCCTGAGTATTTAACTGTCCCTGCCAGGAGTCCCTTGGGCAGAGACGAAGATGCTAGTAGATGTTGGAGCATCCTGGCGTGTCCAGGAGATACCCCATCTCTGTCCTTCCTTTCTGTCTCCAAAAACCTTGGCTGTCATTCTGCACTAGCACCTTTCTTCTGAGGGGATCCCAGGCTGGCTTCCTGTCTGCTTAGCACCAAAACAGTTGCACGGGGGAAGGAGAGGACAAGGGTTTCCCAAACCGGTCTGACCACTGGCTCTCCCTTGGGAGTAACCTGCTTGGAAAATTGCCCAGATGACTGTCTTAGGTGGGGCCCCGGCTGCTGCTCTGTAGAGTGGCAGTCCTGTCCGGAGACTTGGGCCAGAGACAGACTCTATGTGGCCTCGGTGGGGGCTAGGGAAAGCAGGGGGCAAGAGCGTCCAAATGAAATGTTCTTCAAATGGGGTCTGTGTAGAATGTCAGAGCTAGAGAGGGGCTTGATTTGCTGGTCTAATCCAATAGCTAATCCATTTTTCATAGAAGGAAACTGAGGAACAAATAATTTAAATGGCCCGTCCATTTAGGAAGTTGCATGTCCAGTTATTTTGTATGAGAGGCTGGATTTGAATCCAGGCCCCTCTACTCCCTCATAGCAAAGGATTGAGCAAGGCTGAAGCAGTGTGTCTGCAGCCCCTGCAGACAAACATAATGTTTAGGTCTGGGAAAACATTTGGTGGTTGACTTGAAATCAGAGGAGCCTCGGCCATTCCAACTCTGTGTGACTTTTGGTATTCCCCTTGTTCTCTAGGGATCTCAATCTCCTTGGTTATAAAATGGGAGCATTGGAATAGATGAGATCAAAGGATCCTTTTAGTTTTAGATCTAGGACTCTGTGACTTCTGTTGGGAGAGGAAAAGGAAGAAAGTTACACTAGCTTGGTTGGGCTTAGAGCAACAGTATCAAATTCAAAAGGAGGGTCCCCGTGTGCACATTGACTTAGAAAACTTCAAATTCACATTATCTATGTTACATTATATTTTCATCCATTTAGTTAAACATTTCCTGGTTACATTTTCATCTGGTCTGAGCTGGGGATTGTGTTTATTCCTCTGGCAGTGTTTGTGGAGGGTGAGCTGGTGGTAGAAGTGGGAGGAGGCAGAGCCTGGGAGTACTGACATTACTTACAGTAGTAAGTCCTCATCACCTCCTGGGGAAAGGAGGAAAGATAGCATATTCCTGAAACTACATAGTCCTGGGACTTTCCCTGAGACCTGAAACTCCATTCCTGTAGAGGAATGGAGAACAGCCTCATCGTTCTGGGAGCCTCGGTCCAGCTCTGTTCTAGCGTACATTTGGAGATGTTCATCTCCACTGGGAGGTCACAAGGAATTGCTCTGGTCTTCATTACCCATAAGACATGGCTTCTAGAGAATTGCATTGTTTAACATATTTAGCTGTCTAGAGGAGGGGAGGGAAAAATTTAGAACACAAAATTTTATAAGGATGAATGTTGAAAATTATTCATGCATATATTTTGAAAATAAAAACTTTTTAAAAACATATGTTAAGGTAACTAAAAACAACATGGCTTCTAGGAGTCTATCATACCCAAGGAACAGAACCCAGAAGAACTTCCAAAGAGGGTGATTTTTGGAGGATGGGTCAGGAACTTAGAGATTCCAAACTAGAATTGAAGGGAGGGGCGTTGTCCGTGTGTGAGGCAAGATCTGAAATCAGTTTTCTAATAGGACTTGAATCCAAGTCTTCCAGCTCCAAAGTTTGCTCTCTAGCCATCATGCTTCCTTTTACTTTTTTTCTAGCCCTGAAATAATGCTCTTCTAAGTAGTTTGTTCTATAGGGGAATTGTTCTCTGTGTCTTTGGCCTTTTGAAAAAGAGGGGTATGACCACATGGGATGTGGGCACGAACCAATCAAAGGGGCTTATCCGGTGTTGGCTCAGCCTTCAGAGTCTGGGCATGGGGGCAGTAGAGATTAGAAAGGCTATGTGGGGCCACGGAGTTGTCTTTGAAAATACAGATGACTTATCAAGCTTTCTCAGCCTCCTCTTCAGTGACATTTTGAGCTAGGTACACAGGTAGGAGATGGCAAGAAAAGGGTGAAAACTTTCCCATCTGGAAATAGGCATGAATCACCCAGTGTCTTCCCCACACAGAGAAAAGATATGGCTGCATTTTGCTTTCTGGGGGCTGGTTGATTGAGCAGAATACTCAATGGGAAATATGTTAGTTTTTAGGGTGAGAAGACCTGGTTTTATGTTCTATATTGCTTTGTCTCTATCTCTATTTCCCCATCTGTAAAACAAAGGGTTTGGACTAGGAAACATAAGTTTTCATCCAGGATTTTAAAATGATTAATATAAATTTTCAAATAGTTATTTAGTAGTAGTATTAATAATAGCTAAATTTCATTACAGATAATTCTTGTTTGAAGGGGACTATTCTGCAGACATCTACGTAAATTGATTTTTATGTAATAGTTTGCCCATAGACAGGAGGAAGGGAGACAAGAAGTCCATCAAGAGGAAGGACTGGCACAGAGTTCAAGGATAGATGGGGGCCAGGGACAGTGAAGTGAGAGTAGAGGAGAAACACCTAGGACCATTCGGGCTCTGGTTGAAACCAAGAGGTAGGAAGCAGACACATGGTTAGGTGACCCACAGGGGTCAGGAATGATACATTGCTCCTAAGCATAGGATTGATGGAAAATGGACACATCAAGCATCCTTCTTTTGCTTTCACTTGAAAGGTTTTTATTTTTAGATGGGTTGTTGGTTTTTTTTTTTTTTTTGGTAGGGGTAGTGAGGGCCCTTTAAGAGTTGAAGAACTGGAGTAGAGAAAATGAATACTGAACTGTACAGTAAAATTAACAGTCCCCCCCCCCCTTTTTTTTTCTTTTCTCAATAGTATTTTATTTTCCCAAATACATGTAAAGATAGTTTTCAACATTTATTTTTGTAAGACTTTGTGTTCCAAATTTTTCTCCTCTCCCTTCCTTTCTTCCCCCCTTCCCAAGACAGCAAGCAGTCTGATATTAGGTTAAATATGTGCAATCTTTTAAAACACATTTCTATATTTATCATGTTGTGCAAGAAAAATAAGAACAAAAGGGAGAAAATCACAAGAAAGAAAAAACAAACAAAGCACCAAAGAAGGTGAAAATACTATGTTTCGATCCACATTCAGTCTCCATAGCTCGCTCTCTGGATGCGGGTTGGCATTTTCTCTCCCAACTTTATTGGAATTGTCTTGAATCACCATATTGTTGAGAAGAGCCACATCCATCACAGTTGATGATCACAGAATTTTGCTAATAAGGTATATTCTTTAGTTTCTGCTTACTGTATTTAGCCTCAGTTCATTTAAGTCTTTCCAGGTTTTTCTGAAATCAGCATGCTCATCATTTCTTCCAGAACAATAACAGTCCATTACCTTCCTATACCATAACTTGTTCAGTCATTCTCCAACTGATGGGCATCTACTCAATTCCAGTTCCTTTCCACTACAAAAAGAGCTGTCACAGATATTTTTGCTCATGTGGATAACACAGATTTTTTTATATGCAGTTTTTTTCCAGAATATTTTTACGTAAAGTTGGATTTGTGTAATACAAATTTGCATAAAATAAGAAATATCAGCAAATAAATTATTAATAAATAATAATGTGTCACAATCTTATTTATAATGTAGGTATATGTTATGGTAGCCAGTAGTTCAGACTTAAAACAGATTTTCTTACTGATGCCTTTAGAAATAAAATAAAGTTGTCTTAAATGAATGAAGGAAAAAAGCATCCACGAATCATGTTATACACAAAGCACTTATGCTAAGCACTGAGGGTAGAGATACAAAAATGTGACAATCCCTGTTGTCAAATAGGTTGATTCAGCTAGGAGGGTTCTGCAGCCTTAATGACTTTTTCTTTTACATCTTGTGGTTATTGTGCAAGTTGTTCTCCTGGTCCTGCTTACTTGCCTCTGCTTCAGTCTTTCCAAGTTTTTCTGACGGCACTTTTCTGCCGATCGGTACAGTGACTTCTCCTACATTACAATTTGTCCGGGGCCGTGGGCACATACTGGTCTTTTTTGAACAACCCAGATGTGGCACTAGTATTCAGACATTCTGACTTTGAGCCCTTTTCTTTGCAAACTAAAGTTGGGTTTGGGGAGGAGCACTTAGAATTACACGAAACCAATTGCAGTCTCATCACCGAGTTCCTCTTTTCAGTGGCTTCTCCCATAAGAGGATCCAAATGTAGGCGTCTGCAAAAATTAATATGGTCAAGACAAGTTGTTTTTATTCAGCCTTTTAATTTCTTTTTAAATAAAACTTATTTGAAATCTGGAGGGAGGAGAATCAAAGCAAGATTTCACTGCTTTGGAATCCACAAGTGACGAAGTCCTTGACAAATAGAATGATTCTCAACGGTAAGGAGACTCTCTGTAAGCAGCCTGAACTGCAACAAGCCCTGCAAGGCTTACAAGGACCCTGTGAAGTAGCTACAGCAGTTGTTCTTGTATCTGATTTGCAGATTAGAAAACTAAGGCTCAGAAGAGAAGGGAAACCCCCAGGACTCACATAGCTAGGACATGTCAGAATTAGGATTCTGAGCCAGATCTCCTCTTACACTGACGCTTACGCCTACTTTTTGCTGTAGCGTAGGTGCTGCTGCTGGGCTCCTCTTACACTGAAACTCGTGTCCACTTTCTGCTTTAGCTTTGGTGATGCTGCTGGGCTTTGGAGTTGGTTGGGGAGTCACTCTGGGGAGAATCTGCTAGAGAGATTTATTCAATGGTCCTGACAGTGGGGAAATGTCCTTGGCACAAGCAGCCTCCCCTGAATGGATGGACCACAGACATGGTATGGAGGTGTGAGGTAACTAATGGGATCATTTTTCCAGGAAAGGACTCCACTTTTTGTTGTTCAATTATTTCCAGGTGTGTCTAATTATGGCCAACTTTGTCCTGGAGAGGCTTATTATTTTCTTCTCCAGATCATTTTACAGATGAAGAAACTGAGGTAGAGTTAAGAAATTTGCTTGGGATCATGCAATTAATAAGCATCTGAGATCATATTTGAACTTAGGAAAATGTCTTCCTGACTCAAGGCCTGGCACTCTGTACACCATGGCACTATTTAGCTGCCCTACCTGCTGTTCTTACCCCTATTAGAAATTTCAGTACCGATCACACTAAGAATATTTCTCCTTGTGACCTGGTGCTATTAGTTGAGATTGCCACTTATTAGTGTCGAATTTAGAGCTGGAAGGGGATAGTAGAGCTGTTGAGTCCAACAATCTCCTTAACAAATGAGGAAACTGAGTCTGAAAGAGGTGAAATGCCTTAATATGGCTCACACAGACCGTAAATATGTAAGACAGAATTGGAACTTGGTTCCAAGTCCAGTGATGTCTTCTTGATTGCATTACCTGGGTGTTTGGTGCATGATTGGGCAGAGCATGACTTAGAATCAGGAAACTGGGATCCCAGATTTGCTCAGATTCTTAAAGCCTTTTCTGATCTCTCTTCTTGCTAGTGCATTCCTTCTGTTGATCATCTGCGATTTGTCCTATTTATATCTTTGTCCAGTTATTTGCCTGTTGTCTTTCTTATTAGACTGAGTTCCAATGGTACAGGGACTATCTTGTGCCTCTTTTCATATCCCCAGTGCTTAGAAATATTTATTGACTGACAGACCCTGGACAAGGTTCTCCAAGCCTCAGTTTCCTAAAAGCACCTGCCATTACAGGAGTTGGATGAAGAACAAAAATGAGTTGTGTGATCTCAAAAATGCTTTGCAAGCTTTTATCTAAATAAGATGGTTGTTTCAAGTAGAAGAGTTCTGTAAGAGAGATCACTTTAGGACCTTTGAAGCTATTAACACCTCAGTGTAGAATGGATGCCAGCTGGCCCGGAGCCAAAGCCTGAGGAATGCTTGATTTGGGTGGGGAAAAGTCTGGGTCAGGGGCCCTTTCAGGCAACCAATAGGAACAGAGTCTGCTTAAGAAAGTGAAGGAGAGATTCAGGATCCATCTGGAAAGGATGGGGAAGGCTTCTGCATGTTTCTAGTCAGAATAGAAAGAATCAATAACTAGGTAGAGATGGAAGAAAAGAGCCAAAATGATGTACTACTGGAATCATGGCTGATCTGCTGAAGAAGAGTGGAAGAGATAGGATCTGGGCTGCATGGGAGAGGGAACATCTTTAGTTACTAGGTACTAGAGCTGCCTCTGTGTATAATATATATTTACACATATATGTAGATGTTTTTTCTCCCCTATCATTTTTTGATCTATTATCTCCTGGGTCTACATATATATATACTAGATGCTTATTAAACACATGTCAAGTGATTGCTGTTAAGGTATTAGGAGTTGTAGAGAAGGAGGAAAATTCATAGAAAATGTTCTCATTAATGCCATTGTCCTTGCCTGAAAAAGTGGAAAGAGGAGGAGGTTTTAAAGACTCGGTTTAGGGAGGAGTCAGAAATCACTTTCTGCCACTCAAGCCCAGTTGAGATTTTCCAACTTACATTTGAAGTAGATGGCTCATGTGAATGACTTCTTCCATCCCCCATTCAGCAGAATTGAGATAGTAGTGATAGTAACAGCATTGAATTTTCCCAAGATGTGAATGGCAATGGGAGGAGAGATTGGAGCCTTGAAAATAGTGTAGGGATTAATTGATTGTATGGGATTTGGATCAGGAAAGGATGAGTGTATAGTTAGAGCCCTGCCTCAGAGGAAGCAAAACATTCCAGGAAGCATGGAGCTGAAAGGGAAAAGCTGGAAGTCAATGCTGGCATCAATGGGGGGAAGTCCATGATGTCCATCAATTTTCTCTTAAGGAAATTGTATGATGCAATGGAAGACAAATCTGGATTTAAACTCTGGCCTCAACAACTAGCTGTGTGACTATGAGCCAAACCTTATATTATCATGATGGCACAATGTGACCTCCCACGTTACTGTGAGGAAAGCATTTTGTAAATCTTCAAATGCTTATCAATATGACAGTGATCATTTTCTAGGTTTTCCTGCTAGACTAGAAATCTTTGGGTATTCCCAGAGTCCTGAACGGTTTGTACAATAATGATAATCCTGATTTGGCAGATGTAACAAAAAGCATTCTACTTGTGGATGGAGATCTATGGAAAGGCAAGGATCCAGGAGAAGAATCAAAATGTCCATTGTGGGTGCTATCCACATGAACTCCATTCATAAGTCAGCAAGGAAGTGTCAAAACTTAGCTGAGTTGTCAATTTGTTTATGCAGATGGAGGGATCTGGGCTGGTTGTTTAGGATCAGGACATTGTCCAACAAAAATGTTGGAAGGGTTATAATTAAAGAGGCCATGCTTTGTAAGCCATGTGTACTCGGCAAAGGAAATGATAGAAAGTGGGCAATACATCACATCAGGTAGCGAAAATTTAGCATTTAACCAGGTCTCGGTCTTGGATCACTTCTACCCTCCACTGCTTTTTCTCCTTCACATGTTAGTGAATGAAAGGGAAAATTTAGCAAGTGCTCTGGCTTTACTATAAATTTATGTTGCACAACCTCACCCGGGCCCTCAGTGCTGCTAGGCAATCCTATTATAGCTTCCTCATCAACTCACTCTCCCAGTCTCCAAAGTGACTCTTGCAAACCTTTTCATCCCTTCTCAAATCTCCTATGGTTTGCCTCCTCTCTACCTTCTCGGCTGAAAATTTTGCCTCATAATTCTTCAGAGAAAAATCAATGAAGCCATTTGCCATGAGCTCCCTCTTCTCTCCCATCTTCTATCATTCAAGTGCCTTTTGTTCCTCTATCCTTCTTTACTCCTCTCCCACACAAAGAAGTGACTTTACTCCTTTCTACAATTTGACCTTCTGCATGGATAAACCCATTTCTTCCTATATTCTCTAAAAGATTGCCTCTTCTCTTATTCAGTCTCCCGGCTAATCATGCCCCTGTTTCCTCCATCTTTCAAAAAACAAACAAAAAAACAAATCCTCTCTCTTCATCCTTCCATCCCTGCTCTCATCCTACATATCTTTCAGTGGATAGACTCCTTGAGAAGGTCAACAGATACAACAGGACTCCTTAAATTGTTTCCACTATCACCTTTTTGCCTAAGAAATTTTTATGTGGCTCTTTAAAATAGGTTTGCTAACCAAACATTTAGCGATACTAAATCATAATTTCTTGACCCTCCATGTTCAGTTACATAAATCTTGATTAAAAAACTGATCTACAATGTGTGCCTCCACTTCCTTTCCTCTTACTCTGCTCTCTCCAAAGTTATCAGTGATCTTTTTAAAAAAAAAATGGTTTTCTCTCTCTTATATCACCATGGTATCCCTTATATGTCTCTCCCTGCCCTTCCATAAGACTCACCCCATATGATAGAAAATTTTCCGGCAGATGGAGAGTCAGCACAATTCATCTATACATCGAGAAAGTCCAAAATTCGTGCCATGTGTAATGCTCATGTTTCTCCTCTCCATGAAGTAGGAGGTTGGGAGTGATTCCTCTCATCTCTTTGGGCCCCTCGTGATCTTTATATCTTTGTTATATTCCTTTGAATTTTCTGGTGCACATTTTTTCTATTTACATTGCTGTGGTCTCTATGTAGTATTTTCTTAACTCTGCTTCCCGTACTCTGCATCTGTTCTTATAGATCTCTGGCTTTTTGCTATCCATCATACACATCATTTCTTACACACAGTAATATTCCACTACCTTCATGAACCATAGTTTGTGTTCCCCAATGGATGGACATCACCTTTGCCCTCCCCAAAAGTGCTCCTGTGACTATTTTGGCATAATTAGGGACTTGTTTCTTATCGGCTGCCTCCTTGGGATACAGAGCGCAGTTGCTAAGTCCAGTTTTATAATCCCCATTCTTCAGGTCTTCGTGATTCCAGCTCCCGCCCTTCCTAGTAAATCTGGAATGAGAGCTGCTTGGCTTTTCTTGAGTGTTCTCATTTAGAATTGGGCTTTTCTCACCCAGAGAGCTTTTAATCTTGCTTCTTGGATGGATCGACTATTCTGTCTCACATCAAGACTAATTTGAGGGAGACCTTTGGGGGAGAGGGGTTAAAGGGGGAACCTAGTACGGGCTACTGAGCAAACATGTCGCTGGGGATGAACGATCTGATTTCCTCTTGTAAAATGAGTTAGATAATGTCCCTTCCAGAGCTAGAATTCTGTGAAGGAGATGGTGTCTGCAGGTTCGGGATATTGTTCCATCCTGCCGGGGAAGGGCTGGAGATGGTGTCTCTGGGTTCGGGATTTTGTTCCATCCTGCCGGGGAAGGGGTGCAGGGGCATTTTATGGGCGCCAGCGCCTTCGGAATGATAGGATGCCGCCACTGAGCAACGAAGGACTAAGTATTTTGTGCCCACTTGGCCCGACAATGGCCAGGGGTCTTGGAGAGAGGGAGAGGGAGAGGAAATGCAATGCCCAGGGGCGACTTAGAGCAATCTTAAAGTTTGGTTACCTGAACACCTTTTCCTGACTGGGCTGCCACTATATATACAGACATTGGGGAAGGGGTCGGGAAGTGGAGAGAGAAGTCCTGGAGAACTAGAGATGTGACTGCAGAGCTTGGGAGAGAAGTGGGAGGGGGAAGGGGTTGCTTTTGGGTGCTTTCGGATCTTCCCTGCTCCTTATTCTCTTGGCTAGATTTAGAGGACTGGGGAGGGGGCAGGGAAGTTGGCCAGGAGCGGGGGAGGGATTGAGGGAGGGACTGGGCAGGGCGGGGCTGGGCTGGGCCGGGCCGGGGCCATGCTGGGGCTGTGGGTGCCGACTGAGTAAGCCTGCCTCTCCCCAGCCCCCATCCAGGACCCTCGAGCGGGCCAGTCTCCCCCGCGGACGCCACTGTAGGGGGACCTGCTGGTACGTGTCGGTACGTGTGCGGGGTGCCTGAGGTAATGGCCCCTTCAGCCGAGGCTGAGGCAGGGGCGGGGGGCGGGACTGCTGCTGCTGCTGCTGCTGCTGCTCGAGTGCCTCTGGTCGCTTGCTGCTGCAGCAGCTTCCTGCTTAGCCCTGCCGGGAGAGAGCTGGGGCTTGTCACGTTCTTCTGGCCCCTGGGGAAGGGGAAAGGGAAGGGGGCGGGAACCCTGCAGCCCCCGGTATCGGAGATCTGCCCCACCCCCAACCCGAGGGACTGATGGGGAAAGAGAGACTGGCTGGGGACCCTCTCCCTCCGGAGACCCTGCCTGGGTGGGAGTGAGCTGACTGGAGGCTGTGCTCTCTTAGGGGTGGCCAGGCGGGGGTGGGGGCTGGGGGGTGGTGGAAGAAGGCTGAACCCAGGAAGCCGGTGCCTTTCTGGAGGGGCAGGGGGTTATGGGGGGAGTCGGATTGGGCCCAGCCTAGGGGGGAACTGAGGGCAGAGGCTGCAGATAGCCCCAGTTTCGGGTAGGACCAGAAATCTGGTGTGCTTGAACACTCTTGGTTTGTATACACAGCTGCAGAGACTTCCCCAGTGGGAGGGCCCGGCTGCCTTCCCACCCCCATCCCGGTCTGCTCCCCTCCAGGCGGTGCTGCCCTGGGGGAAGGGGGGAGCGGAGCTCTGGCCGGCCTGAGAGGCCTGGAACTTCAGTGAAAGCGTGTGTGCTGGGGGGGAGGGAGGGGGCAGTGTAACAGAGTCTGTGATCAGGGTGGGTTCCTGGGGATTGGAAAGGGCTGTGGGGGTCGGGACGGAGGAAAGGCGGATCTCCCAGACCAGTGAAGCAGGTTCTGTGAACTGCATCTCGTGGCAAGAATGGAGGTGGAGGGAGGAGGAATATTTCTGTGCTTTAATACCATGGGGGAGGGCATTGATTTCAATCTAAAGGCTCCTACCCTTCAGCCCAATACTCCTTTCCCTTCAGTAAATTTTCCTTTCCTTCCTGTCCAATAGGAAAGGAAATAAATCCTTGAGAGATTATTTTCAATAGATAATAGTTATTTACCAACTATTCCCTTGTCCCCAGGAGAAGCTCACTGGGGGAGGGGGGGATTCATCCCCAGAGGAGACTGTGACAGTAATTGCTCAGACACAATAAGCGGAATATAATGTAACCGAGACAATGTAGCACAGGGGCTGGGATGCGGATACAAAGCCCCGGCAGATAGAATGTAGCAGATGCATTATGGGGGGGGAGACCCCCCAGGTAGCTCACAGGTTGATGGGCTCTGAATTCCCCGATGGCTGCTGGTCCCCCCGGCCACAGCCCAGCGGTTGCCCTGGGACAGGTGGACAGACTATTTCTCTGTAGGGAAAGGAGTTTTTTCCTAAAGGTGATTTTCCACTCTGAGAGGTTTATTTCATCAGCAATTCCCAGGAGAGGAGTGTTCTAACAGATGAATAATTGAGCTGCCCTTAGGAATCTATCCTAATAAAGCACGGAGAGCTAGTGGGCTTCTAGTGAGCTGCCGGCTCCCAGCCACTGGGGGTTTAGGGAATAGAAGGATTTGCTCTTCCCTTTTGAGGGGGCTGGATGTTTAGGGAACGTGATGGGGGTTGGGGGCTGCCGAGCGAAAGGCTGAGTGATAGTTATCTCCTTGCTCTCTCTGCCAGAGGAACAAAGAACAGAGCAGTGGCTTGTGCCTGGGAATTAACTCAGCTAAAGAAAAAAACGCTCTTATCATGAGGCAGAGAAATGGTCTCTTGTGAATTAACCCTTAGAGATCCCAAGGGCTAGAGGAACCAGTGTGAGATTGTTGGGGAGGGGGGAGTCTGCTCACTTCCTCCCAATCCCCATCACACACTACATCAATCTTCTTAGATGGCTTTGAGAGGGGTAGTGTGCTGATGGGTGTGTGTGTGGGGGGGGGGTTGTTGGCTATAGGTTTCTCTTCTGAGCAGACCACTCTGGGGGACATCTATAGATTAGAAAGCACATGGATGAGACTGTGGGACTGCTCCTGGAAAGGCAACTAGGATGGGGCAGCACCGGAGAGGGATTTAAGGATTCTTAGTCTGGGGCCTTTAGATGAGGACAGAAGGGGCAGTCATCAATTACTTGAAGTGCTCTCAGAGAGACTTGTCTCAGAGACCAGCACCGGGAACAATGAAGAGAAACCGCTAAGGCAGATTGGGGATTGAGCTAGGGGAAGACTTACCTAAAGACAAAATAGAACTAAGCAAACAAGGAATGGGCTGCCGGGGGACTAGTGGGCTTCCTCACCCTGGTGGTCCTCAAGAAGAGACTGGATAGCCTTTTCCTTGCTAGGAGAAAGCTTGTTCAACTGTCAGTTTGACAGAGGGATTAAAAAAATATTTTTTAAAATAATAGTCTTTTATTTTCACAATATAGGCAAAGATAGTTTTCAGCATTCACCCTTGCAGAACCTTGTGTTCCAGGTTTTTCTCCCTCCCTTCTCACTCCCTAAACAGCAAGTAATGCACTATGTGTTAAAAATGTGCAATCCATCTATACATATTTCCACATTGATCATGTTACACAAGAAAAGTCAGATCAAAAAGAAAAAAAGAGAAAGAAAATCAAAAGAAAAACAACAGCAACAAAAGGTAAAAATACTATTTGTGATCAGCCCCATACTCCCCTCTCTGGATGCAAGTGGCTCTCTCTGTCACAAGTCTGTTGGAGATGGTCTGAATCACCTGGCTTTTGAAAAGAGCCAATTCCATCACAATCGATAGTCATACAACCTTGTTGTTATTGTGTACAATGTTCTCTTGGTTCTACTCACTTCACTTAGCATCAATTCATCTAAGTCTCTCCAGGCCTCTTTCTATTCATCCTGCTGATAGTTTCTTACAGAACAATAATATTCTATAAACATTCATATACCATAATTTATTCAGCCATTCTCCAGGTGATGGGCATCCACTCAGTTTACAGTTTCTGGCCACTACAAAGAGGATTGCTACAAACTGAGAGGTGTGTAGTGGTACCTCAAGGGTTGATTTTTGAGGCCTTTCCTATTCTGAGCCATTCCCCAAGACTCTGTAATTAAATTGTCTTTGGTCAAGAAGGAGTGGTAATAAATTGTAAAAAAATAATAATGGTCACTAACACTTAAGGAGCAAATGAAAATTTGCAAAGCCCTTAACATTTTTTTTTCTCATTGGAGCCGGACAACAATTCTGAGAAGCGGATGATCTTATAGTCTTCAAGACAATAAATGTCTTCATTTTACAGATGAGGAAATTAAAGCAGAGAGAAATTAGTTGAGTTGCCCAGAGTCACACAGTTAATAAGTATCTGAGACAGGATTCAAACTCAGATCTTTCTAATCTCCTGTTTGATGCTCTATTTCCTCTATCACCCAGCTGCCTGAGAAGGGCAGAATACCTTCTCTGCCAGGCATTCTGAGTTCAGTCCTGAGTGACAGTAGCTCAATGACTATGGACAGAGGAATTAGAGCAGAGATGAGCTTTAAAGACCTTGGAGTCTGACTCCCTCATTTACAGCGAGACCTAGAAATGCCCATTAAAGCCAGTAGCTACATGCCAGCTTGTTAATACTCTTAGACAATTCTTGTGGTCAGGATTTCTTTTTCTTTATTGAGCCTAACTCTGCTTGCCTCTCTGTAATATAGAATGCTAGATTTGGATCCAGAAGGAATCTTAAAGACCATCTGGTTTAGTGTCCTCATTTTACAGACAAGGAAACTGAATTCCAGCAACTTTATTACAAACTCATTTACAAATCCAGAGTTATTACTTCAAAGGAAGGAAGTTTGTGCCAAAAGTAGAGAGCCTAAACTCTCCGAGACTGTGATGAGGCTTAGAAGCTCCCTGGTGTCGAAAGTTGACTGGTGCAAGGCTGAGTGACCGTTTGTTGTCAAGGAAATTCTCATTCTGAAATGGTTGGGTTAGATGTTCTCTGAGATCCCTTCCCACTTGGAGATCCTGTAGTTTAGGAATTTAGTGCCTGGCTCTGACTTCCCCCGCTGTGACAGAGATTATCTGTTAATCACTGTTCCCTGGTCTTAATCCCTTAGTAAACATGTTTCTAGCGTCATGATCCATGACCAAAGTTGAAAAAAAAACTTGGGTGAATCTTGTAGCCCATCCTCACTCCTACTTCCCCTTAGAGACAAGTCAGCAGACTTTTCACAGCATAAGTCCCAGATCCCACAGACCTTGACTCCACCTGCAATTTAGAACTCTTTCCACAATCAGGTGCTTCTTCCAAGTAGATCTGAATCCTGTTGCTGGGGCTAGCTAGGAAACGTCCAGGACAATTATATCCCTGACTTTCTGGCTGAGAAATTGGTTTCTCCCTTGTAATGATGACTCTTGTGATGGTCATTAGGGTGACCTCAGCCACCCAGAGACCTGAAGATGCCATAGTCAATATTGCCTGGGCACCTGCTTTGCTCTCTAGTGCTTCCTGATATTCCTAATGTATTCCACCCTTTGACTCCCTAACTTTCTATAGAGAAAGAGGAAGTGTTTCATTCTGTCTTCCTCCTTCCCTTTGCTTTGTGCTTTATGAGAAAAAAAAAATCAGTTACACAAAACCAACCAAAATATAATGGCATATGCAACATTTCAGTCCATATGCTTCCCCCACTCCCTACCCTGCAACATTCTATAGGAGGACAAATGTTTCCTTGTAGACTAAGGTTAATCAGAATTGCCTTTTAAAGTAATGTTTAATTGTAATTTATTTATTTTTTTTTTATTTTTGTATCACCTTCATTCTTAAATTTTTTCCTCCTTGGGGAACCATCCCTTAAAAGAGAGATTTTTTTTTTTTTTTTTTAAAGAAGCAAAACAAATGAGCAAAATGAACCGGCACTAATGAAGCCTGAAAATCTTTACAGTGTTTCCCACTATCGGCAACCCTTACCCATCTACCCACCCACTCCCACGAAGAACCAACTGTTGAGTCCTCCCCCCTCCCTCCCGCCCTTCTTTTTTTTTTTTTTTTTTTTTTTGGTACCACAGTCAGATCATTTCGAATGCAAAGTATTCCATTGAGTAATTGTTTTTTCAATTGACACTGCATAGTCATTGCATAATCGTTTTCCGGTTCTGTCCATTTCACTTTGTATCAGTTGGTCAACCTTTCCACGGTATTCATCATAGCTGGAAATAGACTTGATTGGATGGCGTTTTTTTTTTTTTTTTTGGAAGGACATTGAGAAATTGGAGGATGGGCAGAATGAGTAGACAACTGAAACCATGGACATATGATGAGTAGTTAAAAGAACTGAAGTTGTTAAAGCCTTATTTGTTTGGGAGGATCTTGAAGCTGTTTGGTGGGCTTGGGTTTCATATCCCTCCACTACCATTTTGTGCCTCTGGAGAGGTGACATCATAGTTGGAGCCTCAGTTGCCACCTCTGTAAACATGGTTAGACTCATCTCAAGGGTCCAATGATCCTATATGTTACCTTAGAAAATTCATTTTGCTTCCGTGAGCCTTAATTTCCTTATTTATAAAATGAAAGGGGTGGGACTATAATTTTCTAAAGCATCTTCTAGCTGCCTGTACCCACTGTCACTTGACTCCAGATTTTCCTTATTCGATTCCCAGCATCCTCTTTGCTGTCGTCTTATCCTTTCCCCATCCCCACCTCCCCATTCTTGGGTTTAAGATCCATCAGACTGCTCAAGTACGCAGTGAGTTGGCTTTCATTTTCTTTGTCACACATCAGCACTTAGCAGGGCCAGAGTCTCTGTGGACATTTGGTCTTTTTACTTGCCCTGGAGCTTTCCTCATTGACCCATATCCAGATTTTAGAAGTTTTTAGTCTATCTACCTTGTCCTTCGTGAATTTAAGGAGGCAAAATCTAAGTGCTACCCTTTGGCATTTTGAACCTCCACATCCTGTCTTGACTGTTGAATTGGTGATGAGATTTTGAAGGCAGGGAGACACGGGGCTAAGTCTTCGTAATGAACGAAAGGACCTCCTTGGATGCTGAGTAGATGTGAGATCTTGGTCAAGTCAAGTATCTCTGATTGTCATCTATAAAGTAGGAGATGGGGTTCATTCTTGCACTTTCTGCTTTGCGGGCCTCCTAAGGGTCTAATATCTTTTGTTGGAGCACATTGCAAACTTTGCGAGGCGTATATATGATCTGTTCTTATCTCGGAGGGGAAAAATGATCTGTCCTTTGGAAATAATGGCAGGGGGTAGGGTGTGCAGTGACAGAGTGTCTGGGCAGGGTTTGCTGTGACCTGTAATAGGCCGAGGGTCATGTAGTGTGGCTCACCTACTTCTCTTGTTCTTCCTCTCCTCCCCACCCCCTTCCCCAGACAGGCTTGGAGGGAAGCCCAGTTGATGGACCCGTCCCAGGCCGGATGGACCCAGGGCCAGTGTACCATGGGGAGGAACGGCGGCTGAACACTCCCAGGGTCCCGGTCAATGGGGCTGGAGAACCGGCTGGGCCGGGACTACTGGGGGTTGGGGGAGTGTGGCAGGTCGACCAGAAGCCTAATTGGGAACCTTCCCCCAGCCCTGCTCATGCTGCCCACCCAGAAGATGCCCATGACCTCGTGGCCTTCTCGGCGGTGGCCGAAGCCGTCTCTTCCTATGGGGCCCTCAGCACTCGCCTTTATGAGACCTTCAATAGGGAGATGAGCCGGGAGGGTGGCGGCAACCTCAGTGGCCCTCAACCTGGCCCCGAAAGCTATTCTGCAGGGGGAGAGGACCTGGACACCCTTCAGACGGCCCTGGCACTGGCCCGCCACGGTATGAAGCCACCCAATTGCAACTGTGATGGGCCCGAGTGTCCTGACTACCTCGAGTGGCTGGAGGGAAAGATCAAATCTGTAGCTGTGGGGGGAGGGGAAGACCGGTCTCGGCCTCCAGAGTCTTTGCCTCCAAGAGAAGTGGGCCTCCCTGCTGCACCCGGACCCCTCCATCCCGGTGAAGTCGGCCTCCCTGCTGCACCCGGACCCCTCCATCCCGGTGAAGTGGGCCTCCCTGCTGCGCCCGGACCCCTCCATCCCGGTGAAGTGGGCCTCCCTGCTGCGCCCGGACCCCTCCATCCCGGTGATGTGGGCCTCCCTGCTCCCGGACCCCTCCATCCCGGCGATGTGGGCCTCCCTGCTCCTGGGCCCCTCCATCCTGCTGAAGTGGGCCTCCCTGCTCCCGGGCCCCTCCATCCTGGTGATGTGGGCCTCTCAGCTCCTGGGCCCCTCCGTCCTGCTGAAGTGGGCCTCCCTGCTCCCGGGCCCCTTCACCCTGCTGAAGTGGGTCTCCCGACACTGGGCCCCGGGCCCCTTCTCAGCCCCGACGCTCCCCAGCTGCACTCGCCCAACGGTCTGCCACTTTCGGAGAGTGCCCTAAACATCGCCAAGGAGAAAAACATCAGCCTGCAGACAGCCATCGCCATAGAAGCCCTCACCCAGCTCTCCTCCACCCTGCCCCAGCCATCTCCCTGCCCACAGTCCAAGGCCTTATCCCCAAATCCTGCTTTCCGACCTCCTCAGTCCTACCTTCGGACCTCCCCGTGGCCTGTGGGACCCCCGGAAGAGCCTCAGTCTTGTGCTCCTGAGAGTTCCGCCTTCCCTCCGGTAGCCCCCCGCACCGAGTTTCCCGAGGTCTGGGGCCCAGAGACCCCCCCAGTGACACCTTGCCCCTCCTGGCCCGTCCCCCGCACCGGTCCCGACCCCATGGCTGAGCTGGAGCAGCTTCTGGGCGGCTCCAATGACTACATCCCCTCATCTTTCAAACGGCCCGAGGCCCTGCCCGCCAAGGCCAAGATCAAGGTGGAGCCCCGCTCTCCCCCTGCGCCCACGCCCAGTCCCCGGAAGGAGGCGCCCACTCCGCCCTCAGATCCCGACACCCACCGAAAGGTCCAGTCGACCCTCCAACAGCACCTGCATCACAAGCGCAGCCTCTTCCTCGAGCAGAACCAGAACGGTGGCTGCCCCAGGGCCTCCTCGGTGCCCCCCACCCGGGGCTGGTGGGCCCCTCCGATTCCCGGGACCCCTCGACCCTTGGACAAACCAGCCAAGGAGAAGAAGAAGAAACAGCTGACTGCGGTCGGTGGCCTGGTGGGGGGTGAAAAACGGGCCCTGGGTCTCAAGTCGGTCACCAGGAAGATAGTGCAAATTAAGAAGCCCAAGGTCCGCGACACCCACCCTCGCTTCCTGCCTGTCCGCCAGATCAACCTGGAAGTGTTGAGGAGCCCCACTCCGGGGGCCCCGAAGGCAGGCGTCACCCCTCCTCTGCCTGCCTGCAGGGGCGCCTCCGTGCCCGCAGCCCCAGCCCCTCCCCATGCATTATTTGCACCAGGTCCCTCTGGGGGTAGCCTTCTGCCCCCTACTCAGGAAATGGCTTGTCCCAGCCTTGCCGCCGCCCTGCAGTCCAGCCCCACTGTCCCCCTGGTCCCCGCCGATGACAAGCTGGAGGAGCTGTTCCAGCAGTTTGAAGCCGAGTTCGGGGACAACTTTGGCCTTGCAGCCGCACCCCCAGCCCCTGCCTGCTCCCCCGAGCACCTGGCCTCCTGCGTCCTACGCCCCGACAGCCCCTTTTCCGGACGGTCCCGCAAACAGATGAAGATCGAAGCCTCGGGTTCTGTGGCTGTGATTTCTACTACCTGCCTGGAGGCAGAGGAAGGGGGCCTGGAGACCCCCATCAAGCAGGAGCATACAGCCACTCCCAACCTCCGGGGCTTCTTGGAGTCTCCTCTCAAGTACCTGGACACCCCCACCAAGAACCTGCTGGACACCCCCTCCAAGAGAGCTCAGGCCGAGTTCCCCGTCTGTGAGTGTGTTGGTGAGTCTCGCCCTCATGTCCCGTTTCATAATCACTAGAGACAGCAGTGTTGTGGGATCAGAGCTTGCGGAGGAAGGGCTTGATTTGGCACACTGTTCACATGGGACAGATGAGGAAACCAAGGCACAGACAAGTGAAATAATTTGCTGGGGATCATGGCTCTTGGAGGGAGGCAGAGAGGGAGGAGGGGGGAACTGGCCTTAAGGGAGATCAACTGGCTTCTTACAAAAGGAGAGATTTTTAGCTGGGACTTGAAGCTAGGAAAGCCAAGAGAGGAAAAGGAGGTGGGAGAAAATTCCAGGCAGGAGAGAAAGCCAGTGAAGATGGCCAGAATCTGGACGGGGAGTGTTTTGTGTGAGGAGGCTGAAGTCCCTGGAGCTTGGTATATGCAGGAGAGGAAGAGAGAAAGTTGTAAAAAAGACTGGAAAGGGAAGATGGGGCCAGGGTGTGAAAGGATTTTAAGTGCCAAAGAGAGGGAGACAGACACACACACACACACACACACACACACACACACACACACACACACACACTAATTAGCAAGTGTGAACTGGAGGCAACAAGAATGAGAAGTGGTCAGATGGAGAGGATGGAAACCAGGGAAGAATGGGATCATGAAGGCTTAGAGAGAAGAAAATATCAAGAATAGGGGAGGGGGGGGGGGGCGTGACAAGCACACAAGCCACAGAGAGGTCAAGGAGAGTGAGGTCTGATGGAAGGGCATTGTAGAGGAGAGCCATCGCGGTTTAAGAGATGTTCTTGCGAACCACATGCACTGGGAACGGCTTTAGTCTGTCCGTGAGCCGGTCGAGGGATGGCCTTCATGCCTTCCGGTGTAGCTTCTGTCTGTGGGTAGCACACAGTATTCATTTTGAGGGAGCTGACAGGTCCTCCGTCCTCTGCCGTGGTCAGGTCACTGGCTTCTATCTTCCCTTCTGGATGTTCCATTTGGGGACGGAATAGATAAAGTCTAGAGTAGAGAATAAGCGTGGTGAGAGTGTATTATGGTTCCCATGCCATATTCCAGTCCATTGAACACGGACTTTTTCACCGTGCGCTCTGCTAGCTGCCAGGGATAGAGATTAAACTGAAATCGGGCCCTTTCTACAAAGACCCAGCCCTTTGGGTGAAATAAGTAAATACATGACCAGATAAAGTAAGTACTCAAATGTAGACAAATATATGTGACAAAGTCAATAGAATGGTGGAGGCAAAGTAAATACACAACTGTATCATAAGTAAATACGGTGTAAGTGGAATCTAGGGTTACTTCCAGGGTCTGTAACGGCAATGGAAAAGGGGGATGTTAGAGGGAGATGATCATTTTTAGGGGCTTTATCTGAGGATTGGACACTTCTCTATCCCTACAGAGCACAAGGACTTTTCTTGGGGGGACTGGATTTGGTGTATAAAACATATAAATATAAAACGTATTTTGAAAACCACATTTCAGCATAATTGGGTCCCTTTGCATTACTGTGTGGTTTTCGTTGTTTGTATTTGAAAGCCCGATTCGGAGAAGGGGTCCACCCGTACTCTTCACTCAGAACTGTCACAGTAGCCACTGATAGAAGGAAGATTATTTCCTCTGTTCTGGAATCTCCTCCAGGACTTTCTCCTCTCCTGGTCTTTTACATGTTAGAAGGTTCCTACCTGCTTGATCATCTTCTGGGCCAGACATTCCCAAGGAGGACAAGTCCAAGCGAAAGGGAGCCCCTCCGGTGGCATCCTCGGGCAAAGATCGGTGATCGTTTGCCAGCTATATTGCCAAAGGGAGGCTCTGTGTTCCCAGTCACCCTGAGCCCAGGTGAAACCCCCGGTCTTCCGTGCTTTGGAGCTTATGTGAAGATAGCCATAGTTTTGGGGTTATTTTCTCAGCAAGTCTTCTGAATCATAAGGTTTTCTAAAGTTAGAGCTGAAAAAAGCTACCAAAGTCATTGAAGCTAAATCTCATTTTGTAGATGAGAAAACATGAAAGTGGACAGATCAGTCAGGTCCTGATTGCTGGAGTCAGGATTTAAACCCACTTTTTCAGATGATCACAGCCTTGGTCTTTTATTTATGACATCAGAGCCTTCCTCCAAAAACAAGGTTGGAAGGCCCCAGTAGGTAAAGTTCAAATCCATATGGGGTTTGAACACAGGCCCCCTATCTCCCTAAATCTCCATCATGTTTGGGAGAAGGGCAAAGGATGCATGAGAGACCAGATCCCCCTGGCTCCTGGGTAGGTGATTTTCTCAAGGTGACCTGGACTTGTGCCGGGTGCAGAGTGCAGATCCTGACTTGATTATCAAGGGATGAGAAGGGGAATCCCAGAATCTCGGGTGGGAAAGGACTTAGGCCATGGCTGTTCTACCACTGGCTATGAGACTTCAGTAAAAATCACTATCAGGTTCCTGGAACAACTAATATTATATGGAAACATTATTTTTTCCTGTGCTGTGGACTGCATTTATATTCTTGTTAGTGATACTTTTAAGGCAAGTTTTTCTGTCAGTGTTTTATATTTTCTACTTTCATCATTCTTTTCAATTGTGCTTTGTGCCACAAGTTGAAAAATAGACATGAAGATATTGTGAAAGTTAGATCCCACCACAATATTAATGTTTAATTGCATTAAAATTAGTCATTGATAAGAAGGAGGAAGGGGATCACCTCCTTAGCAACAGAGTAATTCACACTAATCTAAGTTTGCAAAGTTTTACATTGTCTCCTTTAGCTCTCATAACAAGCCTGTGTAATAAATTTACAGATGTGCAACTAGAGTGACTTTTCCTAGCATCACATTAGAATTTGAACTCATGACTTTCTTGCTTCCATTTTCTGAGCTCCCACCTCCCATCACGTTGCTTCCATTTGCAGGTCTCGTAGGATTGTTAGGAAGCTTATCTCTTAGACCAGCTCTGCACACCACTGACCTATCCAGTTTTCATTCTTTGTTCTTAATTGTACAGTGTCAAATTTGGAAGGGACTTTAAGGACCATTGAGTCCCACTAAGACCCATTTAATATTGGCAGCCCAGCTCCCATTGCCTCCTGTGGCAGCCACATCACTTTGATACAGTTCTCAGTAACGAGGTTTTCCTGACAGCCAGCAGGAATGGGCTTCTCTGCATCTTTTCCACTGCAGTAGGCTCTCCCCTCTGGGGTCTCTTGGATGTGATTGCCCATCAAATGGCTTTATGACTCCTCAGAAGCTCTTTTTGTCCAGGCCAAACTTACCCGGTGCCTCCCTGTTCTGCTTCTGCTCTCTGTTCCTTCTTGTGCCATCTAGGAGCTACCAGGAAAGTTTTCCCCTGAGAGCTCTTTAGAGAGAAGCTTATGGTCACCTGTCAGGTCTTCAAGCTAAATATGATTCCCAGTTTCTTCTCTACTACCTCCCTCCTCCGCCTCTGAAAAGAAACGATGACAGGAATTCCTAATTTGGTGAGGAGGTCAGTGAGGCAAAAGCCAACGTAATATAGGACCGATTTCTTGCAGTGCTAAGTCCTTAGAGCCCTGACATTGGGTCGCTAGCTCATGATTCCTTTTCCCAGGAGATGGAAAATCTTCCCAGGAGGCTCAGAGATCCTCCTTCAAAAGAACTCCCATTTCTAGTTTTCTCATCAGAGTTCTATAAGATTATTCTCCTAATTTTAAAGATAAAAAAACTGAGTCTCATAGACTTGAGATAGTCTGGCCATATTCATAGTAGTAGAATCAGAGTTAGAATTTATCTTAGGGCTGCTGACTTCAAACCCTTGCTTCACTGTTGATTAGGACTACACTAAATGCCAGATCTATCATCAATATAACATGGTGGAAAGAGAAAGTGTGACTTGGAGAAAACCATGCTCCTGGCTCTGGAATGAGAAGATCTGGCTTCGAATTCTACCTCAGTGACTTTTTCCTGTGAGTGATATTAAACAAGTCACTTTACCTCAGAGCCTCAGTTTCCTCTTCTGTAACGTGAGGGGAGTTAGACTAGATAATTTACCAGTCCCTCCCAGCTCTAGAGTTAGGATTCTAGGATCTTAAGTAAAAAGGATTGCTCCCTTGGCAGAGCCATGAGACAGGCTGAGAACTTGGGCCTCCCAAGGGTCAGAGAAGCTAAGCTCCAGATGTCTTGAGTGCTAGCACCTTCTATGCTAAGTATTGAACTTTCCATTCACTGCAACTCACCAACCATCTCCACCCGCTCCTAAGTGTCAACACGCTGGGATGTAAAATCAGGGTAGACAGGGAATCTTTGCTTCAGGGAACTTGCATTCTACTGAGGGATTTACTAGTAAGTAAATAGAAATTTTATTTGATATAATTTTATGATTGATGGGAAAATAAGAACCTAGGAAGACTTCAAGTTGGAGAAGGCGTTGGTATTTGATCTAAGCCTTGAAAGAAGCCCTAAAGTTTTTTCTTCTTTTTCTTTTCCTTCCTTCCTTCTCCTCCTCTCTTTCTTCCTTCCCCTCTTCCCTCCCTGACATTTTAAGCAATTTGATAAAGGTTCTGCATGTGCAGTCATGCAGGACATATTTCTATATTAGTCATGATGTGAAAGAAAACAAGAAAAATAAAAATGCAAAGAAGTTTGCTTCGATCTGCATTCAGTTTTCTCTGAAGAGGTGGAAAGCATTTATCTTTTTTTTTTTAATCTTAAATTCTTTAGAATTGTCTTGCATCTTTGTATTACTGAGAAAAGCTAAGTCATTCACAGTTGATCGCGATACAGTGTTGCTATTACTGTGTATGATGTTCTGCTGTGTTCACTTCACTTTGTATCAACTCGTGTTAGTTTTTTCAGGTTTTTTCTGAGAGCATCCTGCTCATTATTTCTTATATCACTGTAGTGTTTCATCATAATCCCACACCGCAACCTGTTCAGCTATTCCCCAACTAATGGGCATCCTCTCAGTTTACAGTTCTTTGCCACTGTAAAAAAGAGCTGCTAGAAATTAGAGGTCTTTTTCCTTTTTTTTTTTTTAAAATCTCTTTGGGATACAGATCTAGGAGTAATATTGCAGACTCAAAGAATATGCTTGGTTTAATAGCCCTTTGGCTTGCCACATAAATTGAAGAAGGTTGGGATGAGAAAGTTGTTGGCCTGAGGCATGACCTGGAGACAGAGAGAAATTAAGAGGAGAAAAGGGAGTGAATGAAAACCAGGAGCAAGAATAAGAGGAAAGAGCGCAGGGGTTAGTGGGTGATTTTTTTCACTATCACCTCCTCCCCCATACATTCACTTTTCCTAAGGGGGTCTGTAGATTATGTGTCCCTTTCCCTTCCTTAGAGATCATGGAAGGCTCATCTCTATACACACACACACACACACACACACACACACACAGGAAGGTTGTTGGTCTATTTCTTGACCCTGGTACCAACAAAAGACCTTCTTACTCAGCTCCCCATTTTTTCCTGCTATGGCCTGGAACCCCATTGCTAATGGCTGCTTTCCAAGTCCCTGGCGCCAGAGTACTATGATGAGAGTAATTACCCCGAAAGACAGGAACAGACTTTAATGCACAGTGATAATTAGTCTGGGTCGGCCTTTCTCTTCCACACTTGGTACAGACTGGTTGGGGCAAATGATGCCTCTGACTGTTCTTGCCCAGAGGCAACTGCTTTCTGGAACTAAGGTGTCCACTGGCCACGTCGATTACATCATATTCCTTGCTCTCAAAGTTAGAGCTGGCAAAACAGGTCTTATCTCACCTGCTGGTCTTGTAATAAGGACTCTCAAATCTCCATCTGGACTCATGTCTCTGATAGAAGGCCACAGGGTTCTGATCTTGATCTCCTGCTTAATATTTAATCATTGATTTGGGTATACAACTAAAGAACATGCTTATGGCATTTACAAATCACCAAAGCCTGTGGCTGATTTGTTGGGGGGAAGCTTAGATGATGGGTGATACTTCATGCACATAAATTTAACTATAAATACAAAATGTACATGCATACACACACACACACATATATATATATATACACATATATATATATATACACACACACACAGATATATATAAATACAAAAATCTATTCTTGAACAACTAAGATGTACATAATGTGGAAGGTGAGGGAGGAAGTATCTTTTGTCTTTTGGTGGCCCTCAAACTTATTAGCATGTAAGTGATATGAGGTTCCCAATTGCCAATAGACCCTATTGAAGATAGTAGAGCCCAACTTCCATCTGGACTATTGCCCTGGGAAGGTCACATCTGAAATGCTCCATTCAACTCTGATTGCCATATTTGATGGCTGATATAAATATTTTGGAGAGCATCCAAAGGAAGGGAAGGAAAGGGAAGTGTGAAAGAGGGCTGAGGGAGCTCTCTTCAAGAATCTGAAAAGCTGACATGTGTGAGAGGGATTCCATAACTTCTGTTAGATTCCCAGAGCTAACCTAAGCCATGGACGGAAGTTATTTGATCTGCATTTGACAAACAACCCTCTAACAATCAGCTCTTGATTCCTCTGGAGTTGTTTCTACTTCATATTTGGAGGTCCTCCTTCAGATAAAATCTGAATGCCCTTTGCTGGTTATCATAGAGCCATTTCTCAGGGAAAAAAATGGAGCTAAAGGTGGCAGGAATAGGGGAACCGAGGGCCAGGAAGGTCATATTATTTGCCCAAGCTCAATAATGTATCAGAAATGGGATTTGAACCCAAGACCTTAGATTTCCACATGTTGCATCTCCAATTTCGATGAAATTCTGTAGTTATCAGATTTCATAGATCGAGAGCTACAAGAGACCTTGAAGGCTCTTAATGCCAATTCATTTTTTTTTAGTGTAGGAAACAAGCTATAGAGGTTAAATAACTTGCCTTGTCAAGACAAATTTTTAAAAAGAATTCAGACTTGGCCTTCTTTAATAAAGGCGGAACAAAGGATCCTATCATGTTTGGCCCTGGTCAGAGTACATCCACATCCTAGGACAACACCCTGAGAACTGAAGCCCCCATATTTAGCCAATACCTAAAAAGAATCACTATGACAACATATCCAACAAATGGTCATGTCTATGTCTGTGTCCACATGAAGATATCCAACTCGGGGAGACCCAAACGTCTAGATGCAATTTCCACTTTTGGACAGATCTCGTTGGGAGGAAGGGCCTCCTGACATCCAGCTAAAGTAGCCTCTTTGATATGGCCTCCATTTCTCCTGATTCTGTCCCTCCTGCTAGACACCAAAGGAAATAATCCCTCCATGGTAGCCCTTCCCAAGCATCAGGAAAGCCTCTTAAGCCTTTTCAGCTAAATAGCCCCAGGTTCTTCCAGTGATCTGCCTGTGACATGAAATCAAGGTTTATGGCCATCCAACTTCTTCCGCTTATTTTGACCAATTCCCAGCATCTGATACAATTGATCCCCCTCTTCTGGATGCTCTCTTTTCTTGCCTTCTGTGGCACTATTCTTTCCTGATGTCATCTCAGCTTTATGGTTCCTCTCTCTGCTTTGTTTAAATGGTCATCCATTTCCCTCTTCCTCTGACAGTTCCTCAAAAACTATCCCTTCCCCCAGCAGCAACACACCCCTTTTAAGGTCCATTAAACAAACTTTATTCTAGAAGAGCCTGGCTTAGTATAGTTCCTTGTTGTAAATACAAGTACATTTTCTTCCCCTTATTTAAAAAAATCTGACACCTACATTTTGCTATGAAACAGCTTCTTCATAAACCTTTCTATTCTGATTTGATAATCATTGATTTTCTTTATCAAGAAACTTTTTAGATTATATGTTGTCTAAATTGTCTTTTACCTTTTAGGATGTCCCTTTTGTTATTTAGATAAAAATTCTCCCCCTGCACCCTTCCCTCACCCCCTCACTTCACATGCCTGAGGTTGTGAAAAATTTCTCTTTGTTTTTAATGGTTGGATCTTTTATAAACAAAGTACATAGGCATTTGGGCCTTATTGGGACACATTATAGAAAGTGAGGGTATAATTAGAACACGTTTCTAATTGCTTTTCAATTTTCCCAGAACACATCTTTAAAGTCATAAAATTAACTGGTCCATAGTATCCAAGAAATACTTGTATTTAATGACTCTTAAAAATGTGGTGCAAGGGACAGCTGGGTGGCGCAGTGGATAGAGCAGTACCAGCCCTGAAGTCAAGAGGACCTGAGTTCAAATCTGATCTCATTCACTTATTCTTCCTAGCTGTGTGACTGTGGGCAAGTTACTTAACCCCAATTTTCTCAGCAAAAGAAAAAAAAAAGTGTGGCAAAACAGACTTCATTGAAGGATCTGCTACTGTCATGGGGCCATGGATTTAGACCTGGATAGGATCTTAGATGCCATCAAGTCTGACCCCATTTATTTTACAGAGAAGGAAACCAAATCAGTAAGAGATCAATTGCATTAATATATGGTCACAGAACAATTAATCTGTTTGAGGAAGTATTTGAACTCAGTTTTGTGGGTACTATATCCAATGATTTTATCCATACCACATTTTTTATATGTTAAAATCATGCTATATTAATTTTTTAATATTTTATTTTTCCCAATTATATACAAAGACAATTTTAACCTTTTTTTTTAAATTTTGAGTTTCAAATTTCTCCTTCCACCTCCTCTCTCCTTGAGACAAGTTGATATAGGTTATGTATGTATAGTCAGGTATTTCCATATCAGTCATGTTGTGGAAGAAGAAACAAAGAAAGTTAAAAAAAAAATGCTTCATTCTATCTTGGAGGATTTTTTTTAAACAATAGGGATTATTTTCTTTAGCCTTCTGATCATTAATATCAGTCTCTTAGAATGCAGGTCTTATGAGAGTAGGGATTGTTTCCATGTGTTTGTTTTGCCAGTGCTTAGCATTATGCAGATGGAACACAGACCTTAATCAATATTTGTTGATAGATTTGAATCAAGACAGAAAAGATTTAAATCCTCAGTGCAGCCTGAAAGTCCTTCCCCTATTGCCCTTTGTACTATATCCATTCCTCCTTCCTGTCTTCTCCTTGCCTTCTTTGCCTAGAACGTTGGAAGTTCTCTTCCTATATGGTACTTTGCTGGTTGAAGGACTCGCTAGAAAGGGACTCGAGGCTGCTTGGATTCTACCGCATGTGGTAGAATCGAGGCTCCTGGTCACACACTTTGGCTGGCTTCCTGCCCTTTTGCTCTGGGCTCTTTCCCCCTGTAGTCACTCTTGCTCACCACTGCTCCCTTCCAGAATTGATGTCCCTTTTGCTAGTGTCCTCAGTTTTGCTCGGGGCGATGGTAGCTTCATGAGTCTGAACGGAATCCCAGCTAATAGTGCTGGTCTCAGAGAGCCAGAGATCTGAGTTCCAAGTCCTTCCTCTGTGACCTACTAGCAGGAGGACCTTAGGCAAGTCACTTAACCCCTTCATGCTCTAGGCCACTCTCAGAGACTCTAAATGGTTGAGAAGGTGCCAACTTACATTGGAAGCTTCCTCACTGAGGCCGCCCCATACCGATGAAATTGCCCACTCTGTTCCCAGGCCCTTTGGACTATTTATGGATGTTTTCTATTTCCTCTCCCCCTTTTTTTGATGTGTCCTCTTCTTCTCCACCACCTCCTATCCCCTGCAAAGCCAAAACAGAGAAATCTCATGGCTTGCATTATGCTTTCTACTTGTGGGGGCTGCTTGGGCAATCGCTGCCAAATCCAAGGCCCTTCTCCACTTGGTCATTGTTTCCTCCCGGCCCCCAGGTCCAGGCCTTTCTTTCCCACAGAAAGACATTCTTTTCCTTCTTTCTTGGAAGCTTCCCCATGGGTGAGGTCAGGCAGATTAACCCAGACCTCTCTGAAAGGGAGGGTGAAAGGTCAGACCTAACTGCTTCTCCCAGCTTTTCACCAGTGCAGTTGACAAGGAGAAAGATTCATGTCCCCCATTGCATGGGACAATCCCCGAGGTCCTCAGCTCGCCTTGCTCTCTACCTCCTCTGACAAAAGGATTCACATCCCCTCTCTTCACTCACCCACATCTCTGTAGCTGTCTGAAATCTATCCCTATTGTTAGTCCCGAGTTTTCTTTTGAGTCAGCCTGGAAATGTGGGGGAGGGGGAAAGGGGAAGGGAGGAGGTGTTTGTGGGATAAGATGATTCATACTGGGTCTTCTGATGCAAAAACAATTAGAACAGCCCAAGAAGCCCCAGAAATACCAGGTACGCAACAGAGATGATGGTACTTCCAGGATGTTCAACGGGTCCCCATAGAGATCTGGGCAATCTATATTAAGGTTGCCTAGAGATGGCAGGTCTCTTTCAATCAACCTTCACTGAAACCTGTGTTAATATCCAGCTTTCCCTAATACCATCGCTCACTCACAGTCCTTGGCTCAGCAGCCATGCCCTATGATTTCCTGGGAGTACCAAATTGTACCCTGTACCTAAGGTCACTCCCATATTCTGTGGAGGTTGTATGAAGAATCCCAGCTCACCTTCATCAGAATTTCAAAATTATGGGTGAAGGAGTCTCATTACCACTTCCCACTAGTACCTCAAGCTAAATGTCCATAATTAAGTTTATTAACTCTCTTCTCCCCAGCTACTCCTTTCCTTATTCACCAATCGATCTGCAAGCATTTAACAACCTTTTATGTTCTGGGCACTGTACTAGTCACAGATGCCAAATGAATCATTTCCAATCTCCTGCCTGTGGTGTCCTTCACTGGCTCCCCAGCTGCCTCAGCCCCATCTTTGACCCCATTTTCATACTCGCCACCAAGTCCTATTAAACTCTGTCACATCCCTTTTGTGTCATCCCCTCATATTGTTTCATTGATTCCCCAACCATGAGTAGGCTGGATTGATTCAAGGTCTTCTAACATATCTTCCATCTCTATGATCTCCTCCTCCAATCTGTTGACTACTGTCAGGATCTGATGATACTTCATATCACTGGTCACATTTTAAAAAATGATCAGTGGATCCTATTCTCCTTAGAACTCCTTTTTCTTTTCTTTTTTTCCTGAGGCAATTGGGGTCAAGTGACTTGCCCAGGGTCATACAATCTAGGAAGTGTTATATGTCTGGGATCACATTTGAACTCGGGTCCTCCTGACTTCAGGGTTGGTGCTTTATCCACTGCACCACCTCATGCCCCTAGGATTCCCTTTTCATTCAAGCCCTACCCTACTTCTCCTATCTTTTTATTTTCCTGTATCTTCCAAACCAGAGTCTCCTAGTTTTCCCTGGAATACCCTCTCACCTCTTTTTGTCTGTTCAAATCCTTATCTGTTTAAAATTCAAATCAAATGCTACCTTCTTTGGGAGACTCTTTTTTCTTCTTCCTCTCTTCTCTGACTTGCCCCCAAATAATAACATTCTCCCTTACATCCCATATAGCCTATCATTTGATACATGTTTGGGTCCCAAAGTTTGTCATCTAATAGAATGGCTTTTCCTCCCAGGTTCGTGTCATGGGAAGGTTTCAGAAACAAGTCATAAAGGTTTCTTTCAGCTAATTGATTTAAAAAAATTTTTTTTAACAGAATTGGGCTCTAGACAATAATAGTTTCCCAGGGGCCTTCATGCAGGTTGACAGCACTGTATTAATCACCTTTCCTAGAGTCAGGTTATGCAAGCAACTATGAATCAACTTTAATATCATCCAGCCCACACCTCTCCTTATTACTCATCAGAATATCTGGTGAGCCTTAGTCATGTACTTTGCTAAAATACCTCCTGTCTCTGGCATTGCCCCAATATAGAAACCTAGTAGTTACTCAATATATCTGGCTTTCTATCCACCTACCTACCTATAGAGAAATGACATGAGCCAAAAGGGCTGGCCTTTAAATCAAGTTGATCTGGATCCCAGGTGTTATTTCTTGATCGTATTTATCAAATTCCAAGCTCAATGCCTGACATTTAGAAAGAACTTAATAAATCTTCCTCCTAATCATGGAAAGTCATGCTTGGGAGTAGCTGATCTACAAGGGTAATGGAAATCACAGGTCCACAAAGAATGAAAAGGCATTTATTGATAATTTACTAGCAGTAAAGGCAAGAAAAGATAGTCCATTGCCTCAAGGAGCTTAGAGCCTAACATGGGAAGTGGTGGCCCAGAAGGCATGTTTTGGTCACCAAAGTCCAAATTAGCCATTTACTTTCCCTGAGTGGTTGTGGTGATTTGGGTGCCGAGAGCCATAACTAGAAACTGGGAAGAGGGATCTGTTGAGGCTGAGGGCATGGAGATGGCTAGAGAGCACTATGGTGAATCTGGCTCTTGCCTGGGCATGGTAAATGTTCACTCACCACTCCAAAGCCCAGGATCCCAGAATGGGAGCTTGCAGAGATGAGGAGGAGATAAAGGCTGAAACATAGAAGATGGCCAGGAAGTAGCCAGAAGTGGGGAAAGAATTACTAAATTTATCTACACATATTTGTACCAAGGACTCAAATGGAGTTGTCACGGACAATTTCAACTTAAATCTACATTCTGTTTTCTCCATTCATTAAAACCTGGTCTTGGCAGGTTCTAGGCCATTTCCTATAAAGTTTTAACTTATTATGAGGAAGAACCAAGACTTTATCTTCACATGTCTAGATGATGTGAGAAAGGTTCACTTCCTTTCTGAATGTGAGGTTTGTCTTTCTGGGTCTCATTGTCATTCATAGCCTATTTAAGATTTGGTAAATAAGAGAGAGAGAGAGAGAGAGAGAGAGAGAGAGAGAATGAGAATATCAAGTATCACATGGGACCGATGAATTGCAGAATTGAAACTTACTCTGGGTACTGGGTTTGGAGTGTCAGGATTTGGGCTGGAATGGATCTCAGATACTTAGTAGGTATCTTAGTGATCCTCAAAAGACAGCCCCTGACTTGAAGAAACTCACAATCCAACGGGTCTCTTCTCCAAGTATGTTAGTAAAAAAGACTCAGATTTACAAATTTGTTTCTGTGATAGCATTTCTTGCATTTATTATTGAAAAACTGGAAATCAAAAATATGACCAGCCCTTGGAAAATCTTTTGTAAGGTAACCTTACAATCCTGGACCAGATATGGTCCCACTAGACCCATTTGAGATGCCACTGAGCATCTTAAATGGGTTGCTGGGAGACTGAGAGTTCCAACATAGGAAGCTCCATAAAAGCAGGGACTGTATTATTTTTCCAATTGCTCCCTCAGCCCTGAACACGGTCCTTTGTTACACCATCATTTAAATGTTGGCTGAATTAAATTGACTGTCACTCACTTTATATTTATTTTTTATTTTGTCAATACACATTGTTTTGGAGAGATGCCTCCAAACAAACGTCCAGTGTGTATTACTGGGAGAAAAAATTATCCATTTACTGGAAATAAGGGAATGTCTTTTTAATTTTGCTTGCGTGGTACCAATATTGGCCGTTGAAATTGACCAGTTCTTCTGCATCTCTTTGTTGCTTTCATTTACATTATGTTCATTGCATCTTTTGTTTTCTTGGCTTCCTTTTCTTCCCTCGGCATCTTGTCTTAAAATTCTTTCCAAATTTCTCTGAATTAGCCACCTTTGTACTTCATCACAACTAAGATTCCATTATGTTTTCATGCAAAATTCATAAGTTTGGGACAAGTTTCGGTTTATAGTGTATTTTTGACTGTAAGAAATGCTGTGTTGTGAACATGTTTGTATAGTCGAGTCTTCGGTAACATCCTTGGAGTAACTTGCTGGAGAATAGAACCATTAACCTATTGACTTCTCCTGAACCTTTCTACCTCAGTGCTTAGCCCAGCACATGCTGTAAATATTTACAGTAAATGTCTGCTGATTGAACGTAGACACCCAGTCCCAGTAGTGGGGCTTTTACCTCTGGGTGAAAAGATAAATTGGTTTTTTTTTTTTTCCCAAAATATAATTTTACAATTATTTCCTCCACTTCACTGTTCTGCCAAGAGAGAATTAGTTGTATATTATCTACTTAAGCTCTTGATTATACTTTGTTGTGAAGGTACGTCAGGAATATTAGAATTCTCTCACCTGGGTCTGACCTGTGGTGTTCGAGTCCAGGCTTTAGCTCTGACATCAGTTCTAAAGGCAATTTTAATTTATTCGGCATTTGCTACGTGCCAGGAAAGATTTGGCATTGAACCCCATCACAGCCTGGCCCTACCCTGCCTTCCCAAACTTCCAAGCTGATCCTCCCTTTCACCCAAAGGCACCCTGTGGCTAGCAGCACCTTAGCTTTTGTGCTGTTCTTTCCCAGGTCATTCCATGCCCAGGCCAGACCCATATTGGCAGTGCCCCCTCCCCCTTCCACTCCCAAGCACCTCTCTTTGAAGGAAGCTTTTCTGATTGCCCCAGCTGCTCATCTGCTCTTTCCCCCGTTATTCTGTATATGTGGAAATACTCTCTTTTCGTGCTCACGTGCACAAATATTGTTGTGTCCTCTCTTAAAATGCAGCTCCTTGAGGGAAGGAACTGCTCCCTTTCTCTTCACCCCCTCCCCTTCATATCCTCAACTCCTAAGACAGTGGCTGGTACCTAGAAGACCCTTTCAAACTGTTTGTTGATTGACTAATTGACTTAAATTTTGTCTGCTTAGCCCCTGAAATCAAAACACAGCCCCTTGAGGGTGAAAACTGCAAAGGAGAATATTTTGCCTTGACATCAGAAAAGGCTTTCTGACTATTTAATCCAGGTCAAGGGAGGAAGTGAGGCCTCAGGGTGTCACTAGTTGGCAAGGATTACAGTAGTGGTGATGATAGCTTGCATTTATTTATTGCCTGCTATGTGCCAGCACTGTGCTAAGTGCTTTGCAAATGTTATCTCAAATGAGTTTCTTGACAACATGGGAGGTAGATGCTATTATCCCCATCATACAGATGAGGAAACTGAGACCAACAGGATTAAATTAGTTGCCCAGAGTCACCCAGCTAGGAATTTGAACTCAGGTCTCCTGATTCTAAGTCCAGTGCTCTATCTACTGCACCACCTCTCTGCCTTATCATGCTAGGGGCAGGTTGAGTCAGATCCAGGTTGGAATCAGATGGTATGACATCTTATTCTGCTGGGAATCTTGTTATTCCATTGGGAAAACTTGAATTGATCTTTTTCAATTGCTCCCCTACTCCATGCCCAACCTCCCAGGCTGTACCCTTCCCTTTTCTTTGACTTATCAAAACAAATTAAAGCACTCAGAAACCAATGACTGGGCCTCTTCTGCCTTACCTTGCCCCCCTCCCTTTGCTAAGTCCATCTCCTGCTCCTCTAGCTTTGTAAGAGTTCAATCAGGCCTTGTCCATAGTGAGAATAGACCCAGTCCTTTGGAAAGCTGTCATGGTGGAAGGACCGTTTCCTTCTTTCTTTCCCAAAGACCGGTTTTCAGTTGTGTTGTCAAGCTCTGGTTTCTGTTTGGGCTCCATTATTTGGTTTATTGGTTTTCCCCCTTTTGACCACTCCTGCTAGTGAAACCTGTCTAGTCACATTTCTGGATGGTGCTGCTCTCTCTCATTTCTCATCTCATGCGAACACTGGATAATGGATAACAGCAAGAGAGCTCTAGGTCATGTTTTCCCTCTCTCCTAGTAATCACACATAATAAGTAATCATGTCAGTGTGCAAAGCACTTGATATACAATGACTCCCTGATGAAGGGTGGGCTATTTTACTAATGAGGTAGCCGAGACCCAGAGAAGAGGGCAGCCTGCCTGAAGTCACACAGATCAAAAAGGTCCAAGGCAGGAATCCAACTCAAAGCTTCCTAGTTCTAATCCAGTATTCACTCTACCATCCAGCCCTTCTGGACCTCAGTTTCCTCAGCTGTAAATCAAGAAAGTAAAACTTGACCTGCTGTAAAGTTAAGTGTCTCTTGAGGATCACTTTTCCTCAACTCTTAAAAATGAGGATAATAATATCTTTATACTGATTTCACAAGTCATCGCACATGTTAAGGGAGCTCGGGCTTCTGGGATTGGAGTGCCCAAAAGAGGTTTAGGCCGCTATAGCTAATAGTGGAAGGACAAGTGCCTCTTGAATTGAGTCACTTTTTCCCCCAATAGCTACTACTGGGTGAATTGGGCAAGGTAGCTAACTTCTCTGGTTCTCAGTTTCCTTATCCGCAAAATTAAATACAGATTCAATGGTCTGGATTCAGCAGCATCCGAGATCCCTCCTGGTTCTCAGTCCATGATCCTGTGAATCTTCAGCATGAAGGCTAGCTCTGTCTCTACCTTGGTCTCTCAGTCTCTGCCTTTCTCTGTGTCCCATAAGCACTGAGTTTTGCCATGAATATCTGAGTTCTAGCTTCAGTTTCTCTCGTTGGGTTTTTGGATCTCACAGCTGCGTAGTCTTGTTTCTCACCCGGAGTTCCTCCTTCTGGGCTTCTTGTGAGACTCAAATGAAATGTGGTGGTAAAAGGCTTTGCTAACCTCAGATTGCCGTGGAAATGTTCACTTTCGTCTTCTTGAGGAATGAGGTGCAGAATTAGGATTGTGGCATTCTAACTCTGTCTTCAGTCTCTCTCACTCTTTACCTTCCACCTTAGAAACCAGAAGTTCTGGCTAGAGTTGAAGATTTTCCAGAAGAAATGGTCCGGTTGAGCCCACATGGCCTTGAACATCTAAGTGATCCATTAGGAAATAGGAAGCAACGAAATGAGAATATTTCTCAGGTTTTCCAGTGAAAAGATTAAGGATATTTAAACCCAGAATCTCCTATTTTCTGAAGATGCAGGGCAAATGTGGGTGGCTCATTCCATTTGGGCAGGGGGCAAGGTGTTTCTAAGGTGGAAAGTAAGAGTGAACTTGCCCCCCCCCCCATTTAAAAAACTTTTACTTTCAGTTCTGAGTTCTTTCCTTCTACCAACTCTCCCCACCTACTGAAAAAGCAAGAAAAAGAAAACTTGTTACAAATAGCTTAGTCAAGCGAAACAAATTCTCCCATTAGCCATATCCCTCTGAATGTTTCAATCTGCACTTAAAACAATGTACTTTGTATCCTGTCTCAAACTTAATGAGCCACCCAAACTTGCCTTGAGTCTTCACAAAATAGGGGATTCTGGATCTGGTCATCCTTAATCCTTTCATTGGAAAGTCTTCCCATTTCATTGCCTTCCTTTTTCTTACTGATTACTTAGTCTGGTATTCAAGGCCATTTATCCTGGAGTCCCAACTGTATCACTTCCCTAGGGACCACCCTGAAGTCTAGTCAGATCACTGAGGAGGGACGGAGAGCCTTCCCAATCAGTGATTCTATGAGTCGGTGGCTTGTTTCTGTGTCCTTGGGTCCTTGGGTCTCAGGTTGTTATTTGGGCTAGGGGCAATTGGTACTTGCAGAATAGAAAGTGTGCGAGAACCTAGTGACATGTTTGGAATCCACTCAATAGGGGCAGCCCCTTTTGTCAAATTCTTTGGGAAGTCGGGGTCCACTGTGCTCTGGGCTTAGTCATGTGTGGGAGAGAAGTTTTCTTTGGGAAATGTTATTCTTACACTATGTACGCTGAATAAGTAAAATGTATATGAAACAAAATGATCAGTTCTCTTTTATCTGATGTAAGCTAAATTCCAAATTTGGGGGACACCCTTAGAAGCACTGCTTTGTCTTTTGTGGAGCATTTGTAGCCTCCATCCCCTCCTTACAACCTTCAGAAAGTAGCACCCACCAAACCTTTACCATGAAGCCTTTGCCCCCAATCAATAGACACTGACTCTAGACTTAATGTCTTTTCTTCTTTGATGGAGAATAGGCACTAGACCTGAGATTTCCTTTGCCAGAGACTCCCTTCTTCAATGCAGATAGGTAGCTTCTCTGCTACTTGGTGCTTTGGAGTTGCCCAGAGCAAGTTAAAGGACTTGCTCAGGGTCACACAACTCTATCTCCTTTACTGCACTATCACATAATAGTCCTTACGACTCTCATTTCTCTTAGGTATTTATGTGATGGCCTGGGAAAATGACTGCATCAGTCTTAAAATTAAAATTATAGAATCACTGAATAGCTGAGCTAGATGTAACCTCAGTGATAAACTGCCTTGGTGCCCCGATTTTGCCTATGAAGAAGGGAACCCCAGAGATGTCAAGATAGACTTGTAATAGCCAGTCAATGGCACAACCAGGATTTGAATCCGGACCCTTTAACTTGCGTCATGTTATCCCTCTCCTCCTCCCATGTGTTGTACATACCAGGCACTCAGAAAACATTTTGAAAACTGATGAAATAATTTTATTTTTTTCTTTCCCTCTCAACCCAGAGCAAATAGTGGAGAAAGATGAAGGTCCATATTACACCCATCTGGGGGCTGGGCCCTCTGTGGCAGCCATCCGAGAGCTGATGGAGGACCGGTAAGTGGGATTTGGCCTCGAGTCGGCCTGGGAGCAACTTGGAGTCTAGGATCAGGAAAGTTAGAGACTGTCGCCTTGACTATTCTGTGTGGATCCCAAGGGGAATATGGGCTTAGTAATTATCATTTGGCTTCTTGGGTACAGGTCTCAGAGGCTGTTTTCTGTCCTCTTCCCCTACCCAGCCTTCATTCAGACCTCAGTCAGACCAGGGATTCATATATTGGTCCCATTGTTGATCCATAGAGGAGAGAGTTCAAAGCAGGAGGGAATGTAAGGTAGTTCTTGGGCAGTGAGTGGGAACTTTTTACAAGGAAGAACTTCTCAACAGTGGAAAATGTATCCACATAGAATCATGAGACAGGTGGAATGATGATAGTTAACGCACTTCTTACTATCACTGTGATTGGTAAATCAGAAGATTTCCCTCTCCTCTCTCCCAGTATATTTCTCTCTCCTTCCCAACCAATTGAGCTTCTCTTTGGAGGGAGAGTGGGAGTGGTGCTCACACTTAGGCCATTTCATACCCATAGTCCTCCACTGCTGGAGGGGCAAGAGGGTGGTTTGTTTCCTCATGGTCAAAATTGGTGATAGTATTCCATTGTGTTTTCTTGATGCACTCGTCCCTTTCTGTGCTATCTTTGTCATTGTGTTGACTCTTTCCCTGGTTCTGCCTCCTTCCGTCTTGCCACAGTTCCTGTACGTCTTTCTCTGCTTCTCCAGACTTTTCATTTTCATTGTTTCTCATGACACAGTGACTTTCTTTATGCCATACTTTGTCCAGCCATTCTGCAGTGGAGGGCACAACACTCACTGGCTTTCTTTGCTTTCACCAATCAAGAAATATGGTGAATATTTTGGTGATATGAGACCTTTGTTTTTGTCTTTGCTTTTGAGATTATTTGTTTAGTGGAACAATTCACTCTGATTATGGACTTTTTAGGCCACTAGGCCCAGTAAATAGAGTTTTGGGCCTAGACTCAAATCCACTTCCAGACATTCACTAGTCATTTTACCTGCTTTGCTTTTTTAAAAAAAATTGACATATAAAATAAAGATAATCATTATTTCTGCTTCCCAGGGTTGTTTTGAGGATGAAATCAGATATTTGTAAAGTACTTAGCACAGTCCCTGGCACACAATAGATACCATATAAATAAACTGTTTCTATTACTGAGATGAAGGTCTTTGGGACAAATACTGTGTGGCCACTTTTTAAAAATAGCTTTTTATTTTTCAAAGTGCATGCAGATATTTTTCAATATTCATCCTTGCAAAACCTTGCATTCATATTTTTCTCCCTTTCCTTCTTTCCCCTTCCCTAGACAGTAAGAATCTAATGTAGATTAAACATGTATAGTTCTTCTAAACATTCCCACATTTATCATGCTGCACAAGAAAAAAATGTGATCAAGAGAGAGAGAGAGAGACTGAGACAGAAGGGAAGGGAAGGAGGGAGGAAGAGAGAGCGAGAGCGAGCTCAAACAACAACAAAAAAGATGAAAATATTATTCTGTCATGCACATTCAGTCCCCCCAGCCCTCTTTCTGGATGCAGATGGCTCTCTCCATCCCAAGCTTGAATTACCTCACTGTTGAAAGGAGCCATGTTCATCAGAATTGATCATCACATAATCTTATTGTTGCCGGGTGCAATATTCTCTTAGTTCTACTCCCTTCACTTAGCATCAGTTCTTCTAAGTCTCTCCAGGCCTCTCTGAAATCATCCTCCTGATTGTTTCTTATAGAACAATAATTTTTCATTCTTATGTCATAACTTATTCAGACATTCTCCAACTGATGGGCATCCACTCAGTTTCCAGTTTCTTACTATTACAAAAAAGGCTGCTACAAATATTTTGTACACGTGGGTCCCTTTCCCCTTTTTAAGAACTCTTTGGGATATAAGCCCAGTAAGCTGGATCAAAGGGTATGTGTTAGAATCCATGAGAAAGTTGTTGGGATACATGGGAGCTTATGGCGCCTGAATATGGGGTAAGAATTTCAAGAAGAACCAAAGCTGTTCTTGAGAAGGATCCTTCCAGAGTTAAGGAAGAAGACCCCTGGTAAGACTTTGTTAGTCGGGGTAATTAAATGGGCCAATACATTAAAGGGTGAAACCAGGAGATTGATGAGAGACTTAAATGCCTGTTCTCACTACAATCCTCTTCTCCATTGAAAAGTTTGCCTCTATCAACACCTGCTATAGCTATCCAGATGTGATAGTGCTGCTTGCATTTCTCAGTGTGCAGACCATGCTTTGGTAGGAAAATAACAGCAAAAAAACCCAAAAAAACAAAAAAAAGGAGAATTGTTAAGAGACAGGTCAATTCTCTGAAAGCCCCCACAGCCGTGGATCATAACATCTGAAGGGGTCGCAGGCAGCCTTTGCTGACACAGGTGTTGCAGACTGGGAATGAGATAAATTGGAAGCAGAGGGAAGAGGAGAGAGGTGAGACAATGCAAAGCTCTGTCAGTCAGAGATGTCAGAGAACAGCAACTGTCTCAGTCTCCTTGTGTCATCCTCTCACAAGAGGAGATCCATTCTGGGCTGGATCTCCAGCAGCCACTGTCAGGCAGCTCCTGTGTATTCCAGCAGGTATGTAGTTTTATAGCCCTTTGGACATTGTTCTAAATTGCTCTCCCAAATGGTTGGATTAATTCAGAACTTCTGTGATGTAAAAGTGATTGTGGCTCAGCTGTCCCGGGAGGACAAGATCACATCTGTAGCCCTTCTCCCTCAGATTCTATGAAAGCATCAGGACCTGTTCATTGTCTTTAAATTAGAATCCCGATTTTTAAGTATTTAATATAAGCCATAGGCTTGGGAAGTTAACTGTGTCTCTGAAGGATACTAAGTAATTGCCTTTTATTATGCTACTTAAAAATACAAAAAAAGAAAAAGTTGTACCTCGTAGTGGATTTATTCAAGGTTAGAGGAAGCGATTCATAATACCCAGGGACATGTTGACCAAAGCCTCCTTTTGGTGGCAGACTGTCTCTGGAGAAGGGTGACCTGCAGGTGGAGAGAGCTAACTTCTCTGCACTCTGCCCGAGTCCGAACACATCTGGGTCATTGTGGGCAATTCTTTGCGGAAGCCGTTGGTAATTGGAGAGTGTGCATTGGAGAACAGCTAGAATTTTGAAGTTCCTTAGGGCATCTGAGGATTGATGGGAAAATCAGCAGCTTTAGCCTACAGCGGGGGAGCCGAGTTGTTGGAGCAGAGCAGTGCGCTACTGTAACTGGTTCACATATTTTAAAGGCTTTCATGTGGAAAAGGAATTGGTCCCGTTCTCCTTGGCCCCAGGGAACAGAATACTGAGCACTGGCTAGCGGCTGCAGAGGAGCAGACAGATTGGAGGGAAAGCCCTTCTTTAAACCTCGGAGATTCACTGGGTTCTCTCTTGTGGGACATCTTTGTAGATTGGACCAAATGGTCTCTGAAAGGCCCTTTGATCTCTTGGCATTCTGGGATTTGGTTTTGTAGGGCTCTCAACACCAGGGTAACTGGATCAAGCTCATTAATCTAGTGTTGGAAAGGACCTTACAGACCATCTAGTGGGAGCCTTTCATTTTTACAAATTCAGAAACAGAGGCACAGAGAAGTGATGTGACTCATCCAAGATAATCCACAGGTTTGAAGTCACGTCCTCCTGTTCTAAGTCGGATGCTCTTCCCACTGTCATATTGACTCCAGTCCATGTGCAATGTTCTGGTTCTGCTCATTTCACTTTGGGCCTAGTTCAGTTTCCTCATGTCACAGATGAGAAAACGAAAGCCCAGACCACAGAGCTGCCTAGTCTTCTCCTTGGACTGGGTTCAAAGTTCCTGATGTGAACAAAAGCACTGGTCGGTCTTGTCTATTTTTGTGGGCAACACTCCCCCCGCTTTCCCTGTAAAAGGGGGGTACCAACAATGTCTACTTCGCAGATTTTTTGCTGTGATCTGCATCCAGAGCACTTTGCAGTCTTTAAAACCCCCTCTCCACACGGAAGCCGCTGTTGTTTGGGTCCCGGTGGCCCATGCTCAGGCTGAAGGTGCTCACTTCTTGCTTTGGCTCTCTTGGGCGAGAGAGAGGATTTTGCCAAACTCTCCAGGGCTTGAGGTCACATGGATGGGGCTCGCTCCTGCCAGATCAGCACATGAGCAAACCTGATGACACCAGGCAGGCGGGGAATGGAGCCGGGCAGAGCAGCGGGCAGGCTCCGTTCTCTGAGCCGAAACAGCAAGCAGCTGGTTTTGTTTTCGGCCAGGTGGACTTTTGCTCTGTCTGGAATCGATGTGTGGCTGGCTGACTTTTGTCTGTCTGAGTCTCCTTTCCTGCTCCAGGAAGTCCTTCATTGCTAATCTCTCCTCTTCTGATGTGCGCCCTGACCCACATGCACACACCCACACTATAATACTACATGCCCACTTGCACGTACCCCATGTGCACACACCTCCCATGTACAAGCACCCACTATACACACATGCATGCACATCCACACATGCACAAACACTCACTATACTCATGTGCACACTACATGCTTACTTGCACACACCTCACATGTACAAGCACTACACATACATGCACGCACACCCACACATGCACAAGCACACACTATACATACTATACATACACACACCTCAAGTGCACATACATACATGCTTCCACTATACATGTATGCATCTGTACCCATACCTCCATGCATTTACAAGCACACACTATACACACTGCATGTCCACTTGCACACACCTCAAGTGCACACGCCTCATGTGCACAAGCACCCACTATACATACATGCATACATGCACACACTCACATGCATGTAGCACACACAGTCTCCCCTCTTTCTTCTCTGTCCTTCTTTCTATTCCCTTTGGGCATTTACCTTTTTTCCCTGTGACCCTCTTTTGTTGCAACATCCCTACCGCTAATTTACTTCCCTGACACATAGAGAGAGAAGAAACAGAAGGCAGAGAAGGGCAGAGAGGGAGAAGCAGGGAGCGAGAGAGAGGGAAGCCCAGCCAAGCCAGAGTCATGCTCCAGTGGCCCTGCCCCACGCTGTGTGTGTCTCGAGCTTTGGGGCTCTCGGTTCCATCGCCCGTGGCAGGAAATGCGGAGGCTGCTTCACAACAGTCCAAAACACCAATCCGAAGTTGTCAGTCTTTCAAAATAGCTTTGTTTTTCACTTGTTTTCTTTGTATAAATCATACTCTTGTTTCGCTCCCATTATTCTCTATTGGTCCCCACAGTCCAAGATTCTCTGAATTAATTTGTTTGTCATGTTTTCTGGTAAAAATAACATTTAATCACACTCATATACAACTTGTGGAGCCATTCCTCAACTGTTTATGTTTATACACACGCACATTTGTATATATAGAATATGATCTAAGATAACACCATAAACTCTGGTTCTTGCTTTCTTTCTCCCCCTTTTTGGTACCCTTCTTTGGGATCAGGAAGTTTTGTTTTGTGTGTGTTTATTCCTTTCTCAACCCACCTCCATCTCCACTTGTTTTCCTCTTGGATTTGATTTCTGCAAGAAAGAAGGGGGTGGGGGCAAGAGGAAGGAGAAATCGGCTGTGATTCAGGCACAGTGGTTAGAGCACTGAGACGATTCTTTGTCATGAGTTCCATTCTGGGCTCAGACAATGTACTTGCTGTGTGACGCTGGATAAGTCACTTTATCCTATTCGCCTCCGTTCCTCATCTGTAAAATGAGCTAGAAGAGGAAAAGCAGATGTGACCGAACAAGAAGTTTCTTAAAGATCTCTCGTGGAGGAGGGATTCTGCTTCTTTTGTTGGACACCGCTGGGTAGAACGAGGAACCATTTTCCTCTGGAGGAGTAGAGATTGTTTTCTTCTCTGTATCTAACACAGTGTCTGGCACGTAGCAAGGGCTTGTTAGCTTGGTACTTCTAAGTTGTAGTAACAGGAATGATTAATTGTTCTGAAAAGGCACATTTGGGCTGGAGCTCAGAAAAGAACTCGCCAGTTTGAGCAATCCCAGAACGCACAGCGCTGCCATGAAAGGCAATGCTTCTTCCCTTGCAGACTTAGCACAGAAGTCGGGTGAACACGGTTTGCAGGTAATCATGGCCGTGCCTTTGGACTTTAGCTTGGTCAAGATGGCTCATGAGATACCTTCCAACTCTTGAGACACTGCTCGTGTATCTGTGTGAATGAGGTGGCTGCTGGTTCTAAATCTGTGATCCTCCAGTACAATCTAACTGTAAACAATATTGTTCCTACTTTACAGGTAAAAAAACTGAGGCACAAAGGTTGACTTATCACAGGTCATATTATTTGGAATAGACCAGAAATGTTGAACCCAGATATTCTAAATCCAGTATAGTTATTTTTTTCCCTGTCATTACCTTGTTAGAAATTCACTCTACTCTCTGGGACATATAGATGCTTCATCTGCAAATTATAGAATAACTCAGGCTCAGATAAGTCAGGTTGTGGAGGTAAAACTCACACCTGGGTCTTGGGTTCCCTTTCACTTTCTCTCCTGTTGCATCTGGACATAGTGGGGGGCATTCGGGCCAGCCTATAGATGGTGGCAGATTCACTGCAGGTTTTTTCTTTCTTAAGAAAATGCAAATTAAGTTCATTGTAAGAACTTAAAATGCCACTTGGTGGGTGCTAATAACGCTGAGGGGTTCCCTCTGCTGATGCAAATGTGCCAGTGGAAATACAGCAGGGCAGCATGTGCAGGGATGGGCTCTGAGTTAGCCTTGTGCATCCTGGGAGTGATCAGTGGACATCGTACTGGCCCAGGAATAGGAGAACCAGCTCCCAGTGCCAGTTCTGCCTCTGACTCCCTATCACTGTGCCCATCTATACACACTAGGCTCCCTTCTCTTGGTGCTTCTTATCTATATAATGAAAAGGTGTGGCAAGATGATTTGTAGTAGATTTTTTTTTTTTTTTTTTTGGCGAGGCAATTGGGGTTAAGTGACTTGTTCAAGGTCCCATAGCTAGTTAGTGTTAACTGTCTGAGCTTAGATGTGAACTCACATCCTTCTCACTTCAGGGCCTTGTGCTCTAACCACTGAGCTACCTAGCTGCCCCAACAAGATGATTTTTTTTTCCTGAGGCAGTTGGGATTAAATGACTTGCCCTGGGTCACACAGCTGGGAATTACACTGAGACTAGATTTGAGCTCAGGTCCTCCTGACTTCAGGGCTGATGCTCTATCCACTGCGCTACCTAGCTGTCCCCAAGATGATTTTCAGGATAGAATAAGCACCTAACATTTTGGGTTCTAAGGTCCCTCCCGGCTTGGACAGTCTGGTCTAACATCCTTTCCACTATGTCCTTGAGAGAATTTGTTCTAAGTTCATGATAGATTGTGAACCATGTGTGTAAATTATCTTAGCCTCGGCGTGTGTGTGTGTGTGTGTGTGTGTGTGTGTGTGTGTGTAGCCGGGAGTCTGTGTGTTGGAGTGAGTGTGTGGGCGAAGGTATCACTCCATAAGGTCAAAGACCTTCTAGTGCCTCATTATTGCGTAGAAGTGTCCCTATCTCCTTAAAGGCTTCCTTAATGGCCCCAGAGCTCGTGTCCGTGCTACCGAGCCGGAAGCCGGAGTGCCCGCGTTAGCAGTCGTCTTCGGCCCTCGGTGGCCGAGATCACAATCTCTTCGGCTTGTTCCGAGGGTGATAAATATAACTTCTGGCCATGGCAACACACAGAGCGTGCCTCGGAAGGTACCTTAGTGTCTCTGGAGGTATCTGGAGAGCCATCTGCGACCTGCAGACCGTAGCGCGGCTCCGAGCGGCAGCTGCGTTAGCGCCTGGTTTGAGAGCTGCCGGGCCGGGGGGCGTGTGTCTAGCTGCGGCTGTGCCCGTGTGCTTGCCTGCATGTGCCTCTGCGTGTGTGTTTGCGCCTTTATTCATCCGTGATCGGTATGCAGGCCCTGGGAACTCCGCTGGCGCAGAGCCCTGATGACATAACTCCCCCCGCCAGGAGATCTGCTCCCTTTTCTCATGCCCGAGCGGCCGCCGGAGGCCAGCTATGTAGGGAATGTCGCCCGACTGCAAAGCCGGAAAGTGGCCAAGTCTTCCCCGAAGCGGCAGCTCTCGCCTCCTTCCCCTCCCGGCTGGGCGGCTCCCGGCCTTCGGGCGGGCTCTCGGCCCTCTGGTGGGCTCTCCCCTCTGGCGGGCTCTCCCCTCTGGTGGGCCCTCCCCTCCGAGTACCTCCGAGAAAAGTCGTTCCTTCCTCTTCACATTCCTTGGGACTCCCGTTCGTGCTTGGATCACAGTCTGGAGGGAGATCAAACCCATCATTGGGCGCCTTTCTTGGAAAAAATGTTCGCTCTTTGGCAGAAATAGAAGGCCAGAAATCGGTGGGAACTCGGGTGCAATTTTCACTGACCGTAGGTTGTCCTAGTTAGCGAGCCTGGGAGCTGGCAAGGGGATTCTGGGGATGTGACTCAAGCAGCTGGCTTTTTTACTCTCTCTGGCTTTTACCACAGTGGGCAGAGGCCATTTTGGAGTCTGGATGTCTGGGATGAAGGCTTGTTTCTGACCCACGTGTGGATTTTACCACAGTGGGCAGAGTCCATCTTGGAGCTGGGATGAAGGCTTGTTTCTGACCCACGTGTGGATTTTACCACAGTGGGCAGAGGCCATTTTGGAGTCGGGATGCCCAGGTTGAAGGCATGTTTCTGACCCACGTGTGGATTTTACCACAGTGGGCAGAGTCCATTTTGGAGTCAGGATGCCCGGGATGAAGGCTTGTTTCTGACCCACGTGTGGATTTTACCACAGTGGGCAGAGTCCATCTTGGAGCTGGGATGAAGGCTTGTTTCTGACCCACGCGTGGATTTTACCACAGTGGGCAGAGGCCATTTTGGAGTCGGGAAGCCCAGGTTGAAGGCTTGTTTCTGACACATGAGTGCTCTGTAACTCTCCCAGACTGGGCCCTGTCTACCTGACAATTTATTCCCCCAGTGTCCTCTAGGATTCTGTGATACTGCCCTTCTTTCCATTCCTCCACCTGGATGATCCATCTTCCAGTCCTGGGTCCTTTTGCACGATGTCTCCCATGCCTGCTTCCCTCGCTTTCTTCCCTTCCTTCATCGCTGGCTCTCTCCTCTGTGATTTCCTCCCACTTATCCAGTCTATTTGCACGGAGCTCTACATGTCCTGTCATTCCCCCCCCTTACTCCCCTCTGTTAAACCACGAACCCTTTGAAAACAAGGCTTGTTTTTGCTTCTGTTTATATCCCGTGCACTTAGCACTGGGCCTGCCCTCCTAGGGCTTTCTCATTGCCCCAAGCAGATTTCTGTGTTGGAGTTACAGATGCTATTACATTTAGGTCATTGGAGAGGACTCCACATAGGAGTGGTGAACATCAAGGAAATCAGAGGGCCAGACTCCCATCCCTCCCACCCCCCCCCCCAAAAAAAAATTCATGTTTTCTTTGATTATCTGTAGTCAGCATTTATTGATATTCTCTGGTGGAACTGAGATTGTGGATCCTTATGGGTCGCTCTCCAACAAGGCAGATCCCAACCTAGCCACACCGGCTTCATTCTGGCTGACAATTTTACTTGTTTTTTTTACTGAGGCAATTGGGGTTAAGTGACTTGCCCAGGGTCACATAGCCAGGAAGTGTTAAGTGTCTGAGGCCACATTTGAACTTCAGGGCTGGTGCTCTATCCACTGCATCAACTAGCAGCCCCCTGGGTGACTCTTAAACTTGTTCTCCAATAAGTCTCCCCCCTCCTTAACTCCCAGTGCCCACTCAAAGAGTTTTAGGAGCCCTGATGTTCTTTGGCAACCAAGTCTTCCTGAGGTGGGGGAGGAAAAGAGGGGGAGACATTCAGTACATGACAGCCTACCTTCCGCTTCTGTCCTACACACCCTCCATGGCGTTCTTCAGGCCCTGTCTTACCAATGAATCATCGTGATGATCTTCTGGGTCCTACAAAAGCCTACCGGGCACTTCTCCAAAACCTCAAGAGTCACCCACCCTTTATCATGTTTCATGATTCACCAATAAATAGCATCATCAAGAGAGTTTCTCTCTCTCCCTCTGTTTTTCTCCCACTCTCCCCTTTCTTCCTTCTTTCTCCCCCATCCTGTTCCCCCCACCCTTGTTATTGCATTAGTAAGAATATAAGGACACCTAGTAAGAAAGCTCTGTGCCAGTGCAGGATCTGAGTCTCCATGAGTTAGGCCTTTGACCGGCTAAGGAACATACCCAACATTTCCTGGCTTCAAGACTAGTTCTTAAAATACTTAACCTCATGCCTAGCTTCATTAAAGATAAGGCAACTTAGGTCCACCAGGGTCACTCAGTTAGTATGTGCTGGGGGCAGGGGGGGAGGAAGGGGGGAAGGGCAGGGCAGGAATCGAGCTCTTCTTTGCCCTGAGGTCAGCCTTTTAGTCGCTGAACTGTTTGGCTTATTATTGAAAGGATATTTATGTTATGTATTGGGCTACCTGCCATCTAGGGGAGGGGGTGGGGGAGAGGGGAAACGTTGGAACAGAAGATTTTGCAAGGGTCAATCCTGAAAAATTCCCCATGCATGTGCTTTGTCGATAAAAAGCTATAATAATAAAAAAATAAAAGGAATAAATAAATAAACTAAAAAAAGAAGAAAAAAGCATTTATGTTAAAGATGGATTTGGGATCAGGACCACTTTGAAGCATATTGTAATTGCTTAAAGTATAATCATTTCGCATGTTCCTTCCTATTCAATTGTGACTTTAATTCATTTTACTCCTGCCATGTCAATCCAAGACACACTTGTACAGCTGACACTTACTCCGTCCAGCTCCAGGTGTTGGACTCAAGGTCACAGAAGAGCAGTTACAAGGGACCTCGGATCATGTAGTCCAATCTGTCCCTTAAAAAGATTCCCTCCATAACTCCCCAGACTCTCAAGCCTCTAATCAAAAAGGCAACCATGGTTCAATGGATAGAATGTTAGACCTACATCCAAGACCTCAGTTCAACTCCCACCTCAGGTACTTTCTAACTGTGTAGCCCTGGGTTCTTAATTTTGCCCCTCTGGGCTTTCCTTTCATCTTCTCTAAATGAGGAGCTGAAGAGGCCCTTTTGTGTCTCTGAGCTTTTGACCATCATAGAAGAGAAGCACCCCCACTTTCAAGACAAACCATTCCACTCTTGCACTAAGCAACTGGAAGACCTATTATCTAGGAAATCCTTTTCCATTTGGATATTCCCCTGTGACAGTTGCAAATACTTTTACTGAGCAGTTGTCCTGATTTTCTACATCTCTTGGTGACATTAACCAAAGAGTCTCTGAATAGAGTTATTCCTAGTTATGTCTACAAAGATTCATGTGTGGCAGTCTGGGGTAGCCGGTAGAATGCTGGATGTAGAATCAGAAAGACCTGAGTTCAATTCCCGGCTGTAACCCATTCACCTTCCACGGTATCAGTTTCATCATCTGTAAATTGGAGAAAAGAGTTCCTTATTATACCTAGCTCCTAGCTAGTGGTCAGGAAGCCCAAATGAGCTAATGCATATAAAGCATTATAAAAATGTCAGATATAATTTATGGTCAATGGAGGAGGCACCTTCTTAAGGACAGAGCTTTGATGGATGCATTTTCTTCTCCTGCGTCAAGATATTTTGAGTAGTCACAATAATTCCCGGGAATTGCTCTGGCAGTTGTGGGGTTTGAGATATCTCATATGGGACAGTCATGGCTTGTAAAGCAGACCCATTTACATCAAGGCTGCCTTTGTTATGTATGTGGGTCTTTTTTGGTAGAGACAAGAAAATACACTTCCTTTGGGTCATTTTTGCTTTTTTGTATAATGATGCTTTGGGGGGTTATTTTTCCAGGAGTATTGGATACTAGGATGTTAAAGGTTTAAGGAAGTACATTTCTGTCATCGATAATAGCATGGGGTTGCTACTAAAATGCTGCAAGATCTGTTCCATTTCCACATCTGCACTTTGTCCCTCCTATTGTGATTTGAATGCTCTCACTAAGTAGGTCTAAACTTAAACCTAATCCCATTAGACCGCACATATGTGATGGCAGCAGCCTAGTTGGTCTTGCGCCAAAGTGGGAGCTGGCTGAAGCTTCAGATTTCAGTCTAATTTGAAAAAAGACTTCTTTGCCCCCTGAACTATCTAAAAAGGGGAATGGGAATCTTTTGCAAAGTAATGATCTCTCAACCCTGTAGGTCTTTCAAAGCACAGAGGAACTAACACTTTAAAATATATTTTTATGTCATCAAATATTTTCCAATTCCATGTAAAAATTTTATAACTTTAATTTTTTAAAATTTGAATTCCAATTTCTTCTGTTCCCCATCCTTTGAGGCAGCAAACAATGTGATTATATTGCAAAGCTGTACAAAACATTTCCATAATAATTATATTGCAGAAGCACACACACACACACAACTGAGAAAAATGTATAAAGTTTTAAAAATATACTTCAATCTTCATACAACATTTATTGGTTCTCTCTCTGGAAATGGATAACGTTTTTCATCATGAGTTCTTTGGGATTGTCTTGATCAGATAGCTAGGTCTTTCACAATTGGCCATCCTTATAATATTGTTGTTACTGTGTATGTTGTCCTGGTTCTGCTTACTTCACTTTGCATGCATCCTTGTAAGTCCTCCCAGGTTTTTCTGAAACCACCCTCTTATTTCTTATAGCACAATAATATTCTATCACCATCATATATCCCAGCTTGTTCAGCCATTCCCAATGGATGGGCACCCCCTCTTTTTCCAATTCTTGGCCACTGCAAAAAGAGCTGCTATAATTATTTTTGTACATGTATGTCATTTTCCCTTTTCTTTTGTCTCTTTGGGATGCAGACCTAGTGGTGGTATGGCTGGGTCAAAGGGTACACACATTCGGTAGCCCTTTGGGCATAGTTCCAAATGCTAGGGTCAGTGTACAATTCCAGTGGAACATTCACGTTCCTATTTTTCCATTTCTCCTCGGGCATGTTAGCCAATCTGATAGGTGTGAGGTGGTACCTCAAAATTGCTTTAATTGGCATTTTTCTAATCAATGCACCAATAATTTGGATGAGGATTCTGCTTGAGGTTCAGGTCACCCTGGGAGGGCTCTTTGACCTCTGAGGTGCTGAGGCAGGCGGTGTGGTGTGCTAGACTGGGCCATGCTTGGGGTCAGGAACCCCTGGTTGCACCTCTTCCCTCAGAGGTTACCCAGCTTCATGAAGGTAGACAAGACAGTTAATTTTACCCTTGGTTTCCTCATCTGAAGAGCATTGGATCATGCCTTAGAACTAGAAGGAAACTTGGAGGCCTTTGATTTCAAGTCCTTATTTTACATATGAGGAAGTTGAGGTAGAGAGAGATTCAAAGATTTGTCTGAGAGCTAGAGTAAACGTGAGGTAGGATTATGTCACCTAGCTGATTTGTTGTGAGAACTGGATAAAATATTCCTTAAAGCTCTCTATAAATGTGTGCTCTAATTATTATGAGACAACTAGATGTTGCAGTGGACAGAGAGCTAAATGTAAGGTCAAGACCTGAGTTCAAATCCCAATTCAGACATTTTCAGGCTATGTGTAACATTGCTTAGTTTCAATGTTAAGTGAGAATAATAGTGTCTACTTTAATGGGTTATTTTGAAACTCAAAAGAGAATCTGTGTAAAGTGCTTTGTGACCCTTAGGGCCCTATAGAAATGGGAGTGAGTTATCATTATTTCTGTTACTATCAGGGCTAAAGATGTAGGTCAGCAGCAGGTTGAACCATAGTGCCTTTCTTTCCCCATTCTGGTGGAAAACAGAGATAAAAGGATTGTAGTATCAAAACTAAGCAGAGGGCTTCTGTATGGAAAAAAAATCCTTAAATGCTATTTTAATCCCATTAGCATTTCTTAAGCACCACCTGTATGCATGAGAGGCAGCTCGATTGAGGACTGGGTCTCAAGACCAGAAAAATTTGGATTCAAGTCCTGCCTCTTAGACTGACAACTCATTTAACTTTTTAGTGCCCTAGGCAGTTCTGTAAGATGCTAAATGCCCAGAAAGGTACTCATCTATGGTAAGAGGGAAAGTTCTCATTAGCTCCTTAGACTGATGAAGTATTCTTCTCTTCATCAGTCTCTTGTTTTCTTGGAAGATCTCACCTTTAACTTCTAATGGATCTTTGGGTTCAGTTTGTAACTATATTCTTTTTTTTTCTTTCAAAGAGATCTTGCTTCCACTTAAAATGGATATTTTCCATATCCACCCATATGCCTTTTATTTTCCTTTTAGGAGCTCTTATTTCATGTTTCATGTGGAATGGGGGGTTGAGGGGGGGTGGACTATAGTCTAACTACAATGAGATTCCCAGGGATGACTGGGTTTTTTTTTTTAATCATTCTAAGAATCATCTAAAAACTTACTTAGAGAGGAGGAAATGCACCTGTCCCCTTTCCTTGGTGGGGCTGGACCATAGGACCAAAGTGACAGAAACACAGCCAAGTGGAGTTACTGTATAACTCCATTTCTTTAGATCAGATAACAAAAGCTTACTTTTCTGCACTTTGTCCCAGTTCACTGTGTTGTAGCTCCCCTCCTTCCTTCCACCCCCACTCAAAATATAGCCAACGGCCCACTGCACTTCACTAATGGATTGTCTTTCTGTCCCTAGCTATGGAGAGAAGGGGAAAGCGATCCGCATTGAAAAGGTTGTTTATACCGGCAAAGAAGGGAAGAGCTCCCGGGGCTGTCCTATTGCCAAGTGGGTAAGTTTCTGCTGCACCAGCTGGGATGGGCCAGCCTACAGCTCGGCCTGCTCGGCCTTGGCTCACCCTCGCGAATACAGCCTGTGTCCCGGGATGGCCTCGGCCTCAGGTTTCTCATTTGGTCTCTTGTTTCCACGTGGACGAGGGCTGGGGATGCTCTCATTTCTCAGGTCCAGCCCGGGCTTGTGGACTGACTCATTAAATGACTGAATAAAAAGTTGTTTTTAGCAGATATCAGATTCAGGGGATTGATCGTTGGTCACTATTCGTTGAATATCAAATATTAGTCGATAAATCCGAGACCAGTGATAGAGATGGTTTGCTTTGGTGAAAAGAGATCCAGCAAGATTCCCCTTCCCCATCCCCCAAGGGCCCGCCTTTGTCCTAGATGTGGTCATCTAAGAACTGTCATAATACAGTGGGGGGGAAATGCCCCGAGGGCAGGTTCCAGGGCTGAAGTTTGAGGGGCTGCTACAAAATAATCCCTGGCCTCTCTGGGAGCTTGCAGCAGCAAGGGTGAATGAGGTTTCTGAGCAAAGACCCAGAAAACAAGTTACTCAGGAAGACTGCTGTTCAAATTCCACTCTAGACATTAACTGTGTGATGCTGGACAGGTCACTTAGCGGCACTTAGCCTCAGTTTCCTCAGGAGGTTGGACTCAATGGTCTCTCTAAGAACCCTTGATAAATGTGCCCAAAAGAAAGCCAGAAGCTACATAGTACAGGGAAAGCTTTCTGGAGATGGTCCATTTGCTTGAAGAATAATACCAACTATGTGCCAGATGCCAGATACTAAAATAAGTATATTTTACAATACTATTCCAGCAACTCCGGGAGAGAGGAGTAACTATGACCCTTATTTTAGTTGAGGAAACTGAGGCAAAATAAATGAAATGACTTGTCCAGAGTCACACAGTAAAAATCTAAGACCAGATTTGAAGTCAGGTCTTCGTGATTGTAGGCCCAGTTCTCTAATCATTGTACCACCAGCTTTCTCTAGAGAAGGCTCTTAATCAGCACCCATGTGGTGGGTGGTTAGAGAACAAAAAGAGAGACTCGTTTTGTGGAAGCTCAGAGAGGAGAGGGCTGCAGCCAGGAAAGATGAGTGCCGAGAACTGACCGTCAGATTTGGTGCTGAAAAAAAATCCCTGGTAACTTGGTGAGAGCAGCTTCAGGTGAGTCATGGACTCAGCAGGAAATGACAGCAAAAAAGTCTGAGGTTTTTTGAGGACATTGACTGAGAAAGCAAAGAGCGGTGTAGAGGCTGAGAGGGGAGGCTAGGAGGAATCGAGGTGGGCCCAGAAATAAGGCAGGATCAGAGACTGGGGGGAAAGGGGAGTGTGAACGAAGTTGCCGTGTGCCAGGTAAAATGGGAGGGAAAGGGCTCGTGGACACACACAGGAATCAGCTACCGTGCCATTGTCAAAATTTAGCACGCTGATATGTGTGAGTAAAAAGAGAAAAAGGAAATGGAGGCAAATGTGTCATCGTTACCTTGGAGAAGGGTCAGGAGCTGCTGTGTGTACGAAGTATTCCAAGCACGGTCAAACGTAGCTACTGTGTCGGTTTTGTTTAAATGTTTTTCTTCGTTACAAGGGAAGGCTTGCTGGGGGTCGGAGGCAGAGAATGAGAAGAGCTTTGGGGTAGGGAGGTCTGTCACTGGAAACACTGTGGTATAAAAATAGAAATAACCATTGTTTTTGCCAAAAAAGGGGGAGAGGAAGGTATGGTAGGTTTCTTTCGGGAGCAGAGAAGGGCCTAGCAATATCCAGAGGCAGCAGGGGAGGAGCCAGTGGAGTAATAGTTCTAGTCCAGTCTTCTTGGGAGGTCAAATTCCCGGAGCAGAGGTTGTTCAGTGGGCGTCCCTTGGGAGGACCTCAGCTGGCAAGACCCATTTCATTTGGTAGACAGTGAACAGTGAAACTAAGGCTTCATGGGAGGAGGGGTGAGAGGTCAACAGTCTTGGATACTGCACAATCCCCACGACAGTTCTCTAGAACATAAATCTGGCCATCTCTAGAAAGGCCATTGCTAGGCCAGCCGTCATCCAGAGAAGTGTTCCATCTTGGGAAGTATCTTCGCATTGTCTCATTCGAATCATTTGAAGAGAGGGAAAGAGCCGGCTAATCACACCAGCCGGGTATTTGAAGAGGGGTGAGGTTTGCCCCTAGGAGGGAGAGCTTTCAGCAGTTGGGGGCAGCTCACACAGAAATGGATTGGCTTTACGTGAGGAAAAGCTGTCAAATCGGTGCTGTCTCAAGGGTAGTGACTTTCTTGTCTCTACAAGTATCCATTCTGAGAGCAGACCATTCCTTATTTGAAGGATGGAGGGGATTGTGGGCCCCCTCCAGATTGGACCAAATAGTCTCTGAGGCACCCTCCAGTTTGGGTGTTGGAAAGATTCTGTGGTACTTCGGTGCCTTGGGATTTGGCCTGTCTCTTGGGGAAGGGAAAAAGGAAGGAAGCAAGGGAGAGTGGGAGAGGAGAAAAAAGGGAGGAAGGAGGTGAGGGTGGGAGGAAGAGAAAGAAGGAAAGGAAGCAAGGAAGGTAGGGAGGAAATACTCATATTTGGTAGGGCAAGCTGCCTTGGTATATTTCTGGTGTGCTTTCCATATAAACCTTTGTACATGGGAGGACACCACAGACAGGCCCTCCTGGGATCCATCTATATCTGCTCCCATTTGGCTTTGCTTCTAACACATGGATCTGGATCCATGTTGACAGATGTCCATGCCCTGGTGCCTGGAAGCATCCATGTATTACAGGCAGCAGGAGCAGCACTGGGTATAGCCCTTTGGTCTGCATACGGACACTTCCTGCAGGCTCAAGGGAAGAGAAGACTGTCCCCACAGTCTTATTCTGGGGCAGGGCTCAAGTCCTGCATCCATGAGGGCCTGGTCAGTGATGGGTACTACCCCTGCACATGGAAAATAAACCCTGGCAACTTCTGGTTTCCTAATTCTTTGGTGGTTTCACTAGGCTCCCAGAACAAGCAAAGAAATATTGAATTGTCAGTAGTGTAGCCTTGGGCAAAGCATGTAATTTCTATGGGATTCAGTTTCCTCATTTGTAAAATGGAATAGATGATCTCTTCCAGTTCTGAATCCATAATGCTGTGACCTAAATGAAGGGAATAGGACTTCATCTACAAGGACAATGGTTGGGGCCCCTCACCTCTACCCCTTCCCTCCTCTTGTCCCCAGTTTGCTGATGTGTAAATTGAGATACAGTATGTAACTGACTGGCCCCAAATCCTGTGACCTGAGTCCAATCTTGGTCAGCCAACCTGATTCAGAAAAATAGAGGTTTGGATCCTGGCACTGCACTGATTGTCGCTTGTGTGACTTTGGACAGCACTGTTATCCTGTTCCTTTGTTTGTTCACTGTTGTAAAATCAGGCAGTTGGATTTGATGTTCTTGGATCCCTTCTGGATCTGAATATAGGATTTCACCATTTCCTGGTACTTAATGTTGTCCATGTGAAAGCAGCACTCCAGAGGCCACAGATCTTGCTCTTAGAGAGGTTGGACAGCAGCAGCTTGTCAGCTGGTGTGGAGTGCAGGTCTCCTTGGAGATGGGGCTAGATCTGGAATTGTGGGCTGGGCCTAGAGGTATGGGCTAAGCCTGGAGATGTAGGCTAGACCTGGAGGTGTGGGCTAGACCACATGGCTTCAGAGGAGGTGAAGATCAAACATCTAATCATGTTGAGAACCTCAGACACCTTCTGGCTCAATTTCCTCATCTTCCGTTTGAGGAAATTAGGGTCCAAAGAGATTAGGATGCAGAACTCCTGAGGATACTTTCTGAAGCCATCTAATCTAGCCCCTCACTTTACAGGTGGGGAAACTGAGGCCTTGGGTAGTTCAGTGATAGGTCTAAAGTCAGCCCCCAGGGCCAGGACCCATTACCCTGCATCCCGGCATCCCTTCCATCTCAGGGGCTGGGAATCTCCGATACTGTTGGCAAAGGTCTCTTCTGGCTAAAAGAATCCGAGTGGATAGTCTTGAGCAAGTGTGCTACTTCTCCTGGGCTTCAGTTTCTCATCCTCTGTAGAATGGTGATCTGGCACGGGGCTTCCTGCTCTATATCACGTGCCCCTGCACCCTGGCTCCCCGGCAAGAACAGGAGCCTCGTGGCATCGGGAGTTCTGAGCAGCCCCCCGAACTAGAGGAAGCGGGCGCTGCCAGAGGGGCCGGGTCTTGCCTCCAGCCGGGCAGCCCTACCCAACAGTCCGGTCCCTGTGTCTGTGCTATAGGTCTACCGGCGATACACTGAGGAGGAGAAACTACTTTGCTTGGTTCGCCATCGCTCAGGGCACCGCTGTGAACAGGCCGTCATCATCATTCTCATCATGGTCTGGGAGGGCATCGGCCCGGAACTGGGGGACACCCTGTACCGGGAGCTGACGGAGACACTGCGCTGCTATGGGAACCCCACCACCCGGAGATGTGGCCTCAATGATGAGTGAGTGTGCACGGAAGCACTGGGGCGAGAGTGGGGAGAGAGGCAGGCGGCTCCCTGCCCAACGGGAGGGCTCTGTGGTGGGGAAGGACGCAGCAAGCCCGGGGTCAGTGGCACGAGCTTCTAGGACAGACCTGGAATTAGAACCACAGCTTCTCCTGTTTTCTGATTGAGCCTGGAAAATGCCTTTGCCCCAGTCCAGAACACAAACCTGGGCTTTTGTGGCAAAGATTCTTGAAAAAGCCACTTTGAGGCCTGCTCCCTGCTAGCCACGTGGTTCTGGGAAAGTCACTTAACTAGTCTTAGGTTCTCCAGCTGGAAATGCTGGTGACAATGCTTTCCCTTAGAGCTGCTGGGGGATCTAATCTTGGGCCTCTCTGGGTAAAATGATTTGGGGGTGGAGGAGGGGGGAGAGAATCAGTGACTCTTGGGACCCTCTTTTGCCCCCATGCAGAGTGTGGGGAGGGAGGAATTTGAAGGGTGGAGGAAAGCTGCTTCAGGGGATAAGGATAAGTCCTCCCATCTAGGTGGCAGGATTGTAGCTAAGAGACTACTGGAGGTGCAGAACTGGCCTCCCGCAAATGCAAATTCAGTTCAACCAGCATACACTGAACCCTGGCTGTGTGCCAGCTGCTGTCCCAGGTGCTGCCTTCAAGGAGTCGTCTTTCTTTTTTCTTTTCCTTTTTCCAGGAATAATTGTTTACTTAAGAAAAAATAAGCTTTTTGTTTTTAAAATACATGCAAAGATAGTTTTCAACAGTGACCCTTGCAAAATCTCCCTCCCTTCCCTTAGACAGGAAGTTATCCAATATAGGTTAAACATGTGCAGTTCTTCTCTCCATATTTCCACATTTATCGTGCTGCACAAGAAAAATCAGATTAAAAAAAAAAAAGCAAATGTCAACAAAAAAAGTGAAAATCCTATGTTGTGACTCACATTCAGGCCCCACAGTCCAAGAAGTTTACATTCTAATGATGGAAGGAGGTAGGGAATAGCGTGTATGCAGGTGGAGCTGTGCAAAGTGACTGTGAACTAAATACAGAGTAATCTAAGGGGCTGGGGGAGTTCCCTAACACACACCCCCTAGGAGTGCCAGGCAAGACATCAAGTCAAAGGCGGTGCCTGAGCCAGGCTTGGCGGGAGTCCCGAGGGTCACTGGGGAAGACGCGGCGGGCAGTCTGGATTTTCAGCGCGGCAGCTTCTGGAACTATAACATGGGATTTGTGTTGCAGCCGAACCTGCGCATGCCAGGGGAAAGACCCATCCACCTGTGGTGCCTCTTTCTCCTTTGGGTGCTCTTGGAGTATGTATTTCAATGGCTGCAAATATGCCCGGAGCAAGTATCCTCGAAAGTTCCGGCTCTCTGGGGACAATCCTGTAGAGGTGGGCAGTTCTCCTTTTGTCTCTCCCTCGCACGATCCGTGAACCATGAAGGGACAGCCTGTGGTGGGAGTGACCCCGGTCACTGCTGGCTTAGCTGGATGGGCTCGGGCCTACAGAGGGCCTGATCTCTCCCTATAACCCTCACTGGGCCAGAAATGAGCAGCTTTTAGCTTCTTTTTCCCCACTCCTAAGACTGCTGCTGGTACCTCCTTGTGTTCTCCATCTTCTGTTTCTTCCATTTCTTTTCTTCCATGCTCTTCTCTACCTATTCTTTGATGATGTTTAATCCTCACCCTGGTGGGGGGGGGGGGTGGGGGCTAAGGGATAAAGACAATGTTAGCCCCTGGTACTTCCATCCCCTAAATCTGGGTGAGGTAACCTGTCTTACCCCAAATAGGTGCTCCGTCCCAGACTGGCTGGCACAGTTCCCCAAACCATGATCCTCCATTTCGCCGTCTGTAGCAGGGAGTTAATCATCCCATCAGATAGGGCAGAGGACTCTGAAACTCATCTGATTCTCACAACTCCTCTGTGAGACAGATGCAATTATTATGCCCATTTTTCAGATAAGGAAACTGAAGCATCGAGTAGGTTGGGATTTGATCATAATCACACAACAAATACATGCCAGAGGCAGCGTTCCTGTGGGAGTCTTCTGGATCCCTAGTCCAGGGCTGTCTGCTACATAATCCACTGCTGTGATTGGCTGTCCCAAAAGTCTTAGTGCAGCCTTCAGCTGCAAGGTCCCAACTGCATCAAGATTCTGGGGACACCTTGTGTGTTTATACATGTTGGATATTTTATTCTCCCCTTTTCCTCTGCTCCAACTCACACATGAGAGAGCCTGGAAGCTAGAGGAGGACATACTGTGTATTCTAAGCTCAACTGAGAGGGGTCCAGAAGAATGAGAAGCAATCTTGTGATCTAGTGAAAGGAGGGAGGGAAAGAGCTGTGAGAATTTGGACCAGTTGTTTACCTCTTTGTGCTTTAGCTTCTCCATCTGTGAAATGGGAATCTTAATGTCTCATCTTTTGTATAATGTGAAGACCATGAGCCCATTATGATGGATCCCACCCCTTCTTCAGTGTAAATGGCATCTCTGCCATGCCTACAGAGCATCAATTCAATATTCTTGAGGCTACAGCATAATTGACTGGTTGGCAGCCCACTTATTATTCCTTCCTCTCCCTTGGCGAGCTGCCTCCCCTGCTCTCCAATGAAGTCATCAAAAGTAAAGACCCTACACCCCCAGGATAGCCCCTTCAGCCCCCTATTTCCCTGATGACTTCTCCCCGTCTGGCCCTAATCTCTTCATTCTTCTCTTCCCAGGAGGAAAACCTTCGGAAACACTTTCAGAACCTGGCCACTCAGGTCGCCCCCCTGTACAAGAAGCTTGCTCCCCAGGCTTATCAAAATCAGGTACCAGCCCCATCTGCTCCCCCTCCCTCACCTTCTCTGAAGGTATTGACAGCCTGGCTGGGGTTGGGCGGCCAGCTGCTGCCCCATGGATCTCCTGGGGCCTCTCGGGACTGATCACTCGCTCTCTCGTCTCTGAATGGGCATGGAGGGAATTGGAACACCATTGTAAGAGTGGAGGATTGTAGAGTTAGGGCTAGAAGGACTCAGCTATTGGGTCCAACCCATTTTATGGCTGAGATGGCCGAGCTTCCGAGAAGCAATGAGAGTAACGGGGCTGAAACTCAGGCTCAAGCCCCCTGACCTTGCTTCCCACATCCTTTCCATTTACCAAATCGTCTTCCTTTAGTTTGGGGGCTAGGATCCCTCAGCCTTTCACTCAGGTGTATATACTTTAGTACATTGAGAAGATCCCAGAGGCAACTCTTAACTAAAAAGACTGCCCCCAGCCCCGTCCCAGCTGGACCTCTTGGGGCTGTTCTCACGCCTGAACTCTGTACCCACTCCAAGCCTCCACACTCTGTTTTCACATCTGGCTTTAAAGACCTGCAGCCTGGCTGTGCTTCTAGCTGCCTTATTTTCAAGATTTATAAAACATTTTATCCAATAAAAATAGGTGCTAAGTGACCCACAGGTCACTTTATTCCGATAAGCTTATTAAAGCTGAACATTGGGACAGCCTCTGTGTGTGTGTGTGTGTGTGTGTGTGTGTGTGTGTGTGTGTGTATACACACACACACACACACACAACTTTGGAATAATTATTGTTGAGAGTGTCCTTTTTTTTTTTTTTGCCAAAGGCACAAAATGTTTATTTCATCCTACTTCCCAATTCTGGCTGGTCCTCATTTAACTATATCATAGCCAGTGCTATCCATATTCTTTGATAGGTAGGACTTAAGGGATGTGGAGCTGACTGGTAGTCAGAAAAATCTGATTCTAGTTCTCTGTGGCAAGCCCACCTAACTGCTGCCTCCATAGACTGCAGAGCCCCCTTTGATCTGGGGGAATCTCCGAAAAATTAGGTCTTCCTTTTACAAATGAGAAAATTAAGCTCGAGAAAGGTGAAGTGACCTGCTCAAGGTCACAAAGTAAGTGTCTGGTGTAAAATTTTGAAGTTCTATCTTCTAACGCCAAATTTTGTTCCCTTTATCCATGCTGCCACCTAGTGGCAAATACAAGTTCCAACCATGAATCTGAAGGTTAACTTGGGCTGTGTGGGACTTCCCTTTCCCTTTCAGTCTCCCAAAGGGTTCCCCGAAGTCTCAGAGTCCAGGGGTCTTTCTCGCCCCCTCCTCTCTAGGGCCTCTTCTGGGTTCCAGGAAGTCTTTGCAGGGGGATGCAAGGTCACCTGAGCTAACTTTGGTTCCTTCTCCCAGGTGAACAATGAAGAAGAAGCATTAGACTGTCGTTTGGGACTGAAGCCAGGCCGGCCTTTCTCAGGGGTCACAGCCTGCATGGACTTCTGCGCTCATGCCCACAAGGATCAGCACAACCTGTACAACGGCTGTACCGTGGTAAGAAGGCCTGCGCACGCTGGGAGGGCCGGGCTAGTCTGTCCCTTCTGCAGCTGTGGTGGGTGCGGCTGCCCAACCCTTGTTTTAGGGAACTGCCTCTGGCCCTCCTCCTCACAGGTACAAGCTTCTCCCTGTCCCCAAATGGGAGGAAACAAGCTCTTAAACAGAATATCAAGAGCATGATTTGATGCCTTTAATGGTCCATATATAAGTCACACTTTCCCCCGGATCTACCTTCTCTCCAACCTGAATGGGGAAGGAAAGGGAGAGTGGCAAAGGAGAGGGAGGAGTCAGGACCTAAGGAAGTGAAAGAATAAAATGCTTTGGTTTGAATTGGAGATACTTTAAAAAATAAATAAATAAACCTTTCCTTAGAAATCCAGGCTGTCGCAAAGGTCACTTTATTCAGATAAGTGTATTAAAGCTGAAAATTGGGACAGCGCACACACACACAAACAACTTTGGAATAATTATTGTTGAGAGTGTCCATATTTGTCTGATAAGTATGAGTTAAGGGATGAGGAGCTGACTCCTAGTGGGAAAGATCTGGTTCTAGTTGTCTGTGGCGAGCCATCTAACTGCTGCCCCCACAGACTGCCGAGTCCACTTGGAGCTGGGGGAGCCTTGGGAAATGAAGAGCCGGTTAAATATATTTATCTGTCTAACTAGTAATAGGTTATAAGAGTTTGCATTTCTATGGAACTTGAAAGTGTGCAGGGTACTTTTGCAAACTTCACAACCATCCTGGGAGGGAATATTATCTTTATTCTAATTTTACACATGAGGAAACCGAGACAGTGAGGGGCTCTATGACTTGCCCATTGATAATTAGCTGAAGCACTATCTTCTCAATATCCCTCCATCTCTCTATCTAGCTTGCTGTTTTGGTAAATGCCTATATTCTTAATATATATATGAGTAGGTGTGAATACTTATATGGTCATATATGTATCAGTATTCATGTATCCTATGTATGTATAATGTGCCAATGGGAATCATGATACATGAGTGCACATATATATCGAAAAACTCGGGGAAACATACATATGGTCATGGGTGCTCTTAGTGACTGGGTATTGATATATACAATTGTATAGATCATTGGTTTTTCTTTTCAAAGAAGAACTTTTCTAGAACATGATAGGCTGTAGCAGAGTTTACTGGCAGCTATCAAAAGCCTTGGAAAGCCCAACTGCCTAATGAACATCTGGGGAGGGAGTCGGTGAATATGATAAAAGTGTCCTGTTTTGCCTTCTCTCTCTTCTTTCCTCCTCTCCCCCTTCCCTCCCTCCTCCCCTGCTGCCTTATGGGGGAAGAGTTTTGTTATCAAGTACATGCTATAAGCATGTACAAGCCAAATTGAACAGGGAACCCAGGAACCAGGAAAGGGGGTGAGCAGGAGATCAAGGCAAGATACAATTAGGGATGCGGGTCCACTTCCTTTCTTACCTTTCTTATCTAGGGGCAGGATGAAAGGGGCTAGAAAAAAACCTAGATAACCTAAATTCAGAAGCCAGTTCCCAGCTCAGTCCAATGTTTTGATGCCTTTTCCATTGAGGTAACATGGACCTTCTTCATTTCACCCAAATAAGAGTTCTCTGAGAATAGGAGATAGGGATGATGACAATGGTAATGGTGATAATGATAATGATGATGATGATGATGATAATGATGATGATGACAGGAGATCGGGATGTGACGATGATGATGGTGGTGATGATGGTGATGACAGGAGATAGGGATGGTGATGGTGGTGGTGGTGATGATGACAACAGGGGATAGGGATGGTGGTTGTGGTGATAGTGATGGTGATGATGGTGATGACAGGACAGAGGGATGATGATGACAGGAGATAGGGATGATGATGATGATGATGATGATTGATGATGAAGAAAGGAGGTAGGGATGATGATGATGATGATGATGATGGTGGTGGTGACAGGATGATGCTAATCACAATCACAACTGCCATTCCCATGGCTCTTTAAAGTTTGCAAAGTCCTTTTTTACACCTTGTCTCATGTGACTTTCACAACAACCCTTGAGGCAGGGGCTGCTTTTATCCCCATTATGTAGATGAGGACATTTGACTGAAATAGGGTAAGACCCAAGGTCACAGTGTTGAGATGAGTGTTCCAGCCTTTGAACGCAGGCTGTTTTGGGGGCGTGGGGTCACAAGAAGCCGTGCCTGAAGCTAGTGTCCGAGCTCCTCGGGCCCCTCCCCTAGCCCCTGGGCTCTCCCAGCCCCCCAGTGACAGTACCTCCTTGGCTCCCACAGGTGTGCACACTGACCAAGGAGGACAATCGCCTTGTGGGCCAGATCCCCGAGGACGAGCAGCTGCACGTTCTCCCGCTCTACAAGATCGCGAACACGGATGAGTTTGGCAGTGAGGAGAACCAGAGAGCCAAGATGGCGAACGGGGCCATCCAGGTGCTGACCGCCTTCCCCCGGGAGGTCCGCCGGCTCCCCGAGCCTGCCAAGTCCTGCCGGCAGCGACAGCTGGAAGCTCGCAAGGCGGCGGCGGAGAAGAAGAAGCTCCAGAAGGAGAAGCTGCTCACTCCGGACAAGATCAAGCAGGAAGTGTTAGACATCCCGGAGCTGCTCCAGCCCGATCCAGGTCGGGGGGACGGGGAGGCTTCAGCAGGGTGGGGGAAGGGCTCTAGGGAGCAGCTTCAGCCCCCCCTCAGTCACCGGGGACTTGTTTATGGAGCCTTCTGGTGACATTAGTATTAGTGAGGTGGAGTGGGCAGGTGTATTGGGGAAAAAAGAGTCTGGAGTGAGGAAGACCTGGATGCTAATCCTGTCTCCAACACAGGCCAGAGAACCCGCATGGGCAGAGAATTGCCTCCCGGGAGTTCACTATGCCAGTTATACCAAGTCCTACCCCTATTCCTAAAAACAGAACTTCCCAACAGATGCTTTTTTAAAAGAAAGAAAAACATCAGCGACGTGTTTTGTCTGTCCCGTCCCTGTTGAGCTCTGGTTTGTTTCATTACCTGCCTGTGCTCTGTCGGCAGCTGACGGATGGCCAGAGAGGGGGGCTGGACTGGGCCATGGGCCTGGGAGGGAGCGGGGGAGGGGGCTGGGCCATGAGCCTGGCAAGGAGGGGGGGGGAGAGTCCAGGCAATGGGCCTCAGGACCTGGGGGAGGGGGCTGGGCCTCTGAGTCCGAAACTTCTGAGACCATGAGGGAAGGGCCTAGGAGTGGAACGAGCTCCTCGTCCTCTCACAGGGACTGAGCTCGGTCTTCCTCCTCCCCTCAGTGGCCTGTTTGGGGACAGCGACATCTCTCTGATCGGGAGGCTGGGGCTCGGGTACGGGCCAGAGCCCGGGGCCTCCGGTCCTCTTCTCACCCATCCCGCTCGCTTCCACAGGTCTCTCTTTGAAGAACGGGTTGTCCCAGCAAGCTCTGAAGCCTTCCATCAAGGTTGAGCCCCCAAATCACTACAGTTCCTTCAAGTACAACGGCAACTCGGTGGTGGAAAGCTACTCGGTGTTGGGCAGCTGCCGGCCCTCGGACCCCTACAGCGTGAGCAGCGTTTACTCTTGCCACTCCTACTATGCACAGCCCAACCTGAGCCCCATCAACGGCTTCCACTCCAAGTTCGCCATCCCGTCCTTCGGCTACTACGGCTTCTCCCCCGGCAGCTCCGTCTTCCCCTCCCAGTTCCTCAACTACGGTGCCAACGGCCGGGGCCCCGGCGGCTGGGGAGGCCCCATCGGGGTTTTCGACAAGAAGCCGGATCTCCAGGCCCTGCAGAGCAGCCTGACCCAGCCGTACAGCGGCCCCGAGTTTGCCGAGCTGCCGGGCCCGGCCGTCGGCGGCGACGGCCGCCACACGCCTCACCACCAGCCTGCCTATCCGGGCCCCAAGGAGTACCTGCTCCCCAAGGGCCACCGGACTCACCCCACGGCCACGGCCCCCTCCCCTTTTGCACAGAGTGGCCCCTGCTTCGGTCAAGTCATCAAGCAGGAGCCGTGTGACCGCCTGCCTCAGGCCGAGCCCCTCCCTGGGGTCCCTGGGAACATGGGCAAGCCCCCCGTCCCCGAGGCCTCCCAGAATGGGACCAAGGAGCACCTGTGGGGGGGTGCCCACCCAGGCAGTCAGAGCGCTTCTCCCAAAAGGACTAATGGCGTGACCGGGGCCTGGGGCCTGTTCCCCTCTGGAGAAAGTCCCGTCCTCTCTGACAAACTGGGGTCTTTTGGTGCTAGCTGCCTGCCAGCGTCCCGTCTCTCGGACGGCCAGTGGGGCCTGTTCCCTGCCGAAGGGGGGCAGCCGCCCCAGCAGCCCCCCCTGGGGCCTCCCAACGGAGCCGGCCTGCTGAGCAAGGCCTGGAGCCCCTGCAAGTTCCGCAATAGTACTTCCACCTTAAACGGGCCCAGCCTGGCGGAGAAGCCCTGGGGTGTGGCTCCGGACTTCGGCCCGGCTCTCAAAGGAGCCCCAAGCTACCCCGAGAAGCTCTGGGGGCCCGTGAAGGGGGACGAGGGGCGGACTCCCACGCCTGCGGGGGGCCTGCCGGAGAAAGCCTGGCCCTCTTTCGGCATGGCCCTGGGTTCTGGGACCCTGAAGCCCGAGGAGAAGCTGTGGGACTCCTTGAATCTGGGGGAGGTGCCTGCCGAGGGCCCCTCGGACAAGGGGGCGGTGAAGGCGGAGGAGGGCGGCGGCGGCGGCGGCGGGGTCGGCCCCAATGGCAACGTCGGCCCCAACGGCAACAGCGCCGTGGAGGAGGAAGACGAACTGTGGTCCGACAGCGAACACAACTTCCTGGACGAAAACATCGGCGGCGTGGCCGTGGCCCCCACCCACGGGTCCATCTTGATCGAGTGCGCCCGGCGCGAGCTGCACGCCACCACGCCCCTCAAGAAGCCCAACCGGTACCATCCCACGCGCATCTCGCTGGTGTTCTACCAGCACAAGAATCTCAACCAGCCCAACCACGGCCTGGCCCTCTGGGAGGCCAAGATGAAACAGCTGGCCGAGAGGACCCGCGCCCGGGAGGAGGCGGCGCGGCTGGGCCTGAGCCACCCCGAAGTCAAGCCCTACGGGAAGAAGCGCAAGTGGGGGGGCGCGGCCGCCCCCGAGCCCCAGCAGGAGGAGCAGAAGAACCCGATCCCGACTCGCCACGGGCCGGCCATCACCACCGACTCGGTGGTCACGGTCTCCTCCTACGCCTACACGAAAGTGACCGGGCCCTACAGCCGCTGGATCTAAAGCGGGGAGCCGCCTTACCTCAGCGTCCACGGCACCGAAGCCCGGGCCGCCATCGCGGTGCTTTTCCTCGCCCCCCGGGCCGGAGAGCCGGGCCGGGCAGAAATACTTAGCTATGTATATGTCGCCACCACCCCCACGTATATGTACGGATACTTCTGCCCCGGCGCCAGCCTCCCCGGAGCGCCCCCTTCTTTCCTCTCCTCCCCTGGCACTTTGAGGAAGAGACTGTGGCTGTTGGATGTTTTTCAGTAATCTTAGTATTTATATCTCCACGTTGGGTTTTTTCCCTTGGTCGGGGACTTCAGTTTTATTTTTAAGAATCTGTCCTTGTGTATGACAAGAATGGAAGAAAAGTTTATAGCATCCTTTCACAAAGGAGTGGTTTTTAATTGCCATTTAAAATGTGTATTTATTGGATTTTTTTTTTTTTTAACAAAAGGAACAATGATGACGATAACCTAGCCGGCAAGAAAAGCCAGAATTCCAGACAGCTTCTGTTCCCGTCGGGGAGGTCTCTGCCGGGAGGGGAGCGCTTGCGTCACCCGCTCCCCTGACCTTACCCGGACCCTCCCGAGCCGACCGACCGCTCGTCCGTGTCTCTCGACCCAAGTGCAGATGTTCGAGCACCGCATCCTCTCCTCCTGGCAGACACGCTTCTGTGGCTCCGGGGAAGCCGGGCCATCCGGGACCGCCCCGGGCGCTCTCGGGCAGGACGGGGCGTCCGCCGGGGGTCCCTCCGCGGGCTTCTCCGTCCCCTGCCCTCCGCTGCGCCCTCCACCCGAGATGCCGAGGTCGGCTTCTTCGGAAACCAGGCTGGAAGTAGACACGTTTCAGGCCTGCTAGTCTCCACACTGAATATTCTTTGTCCGTTATTTAGCAAGTCCCGTTTTGTCCTCGGTCACCAGGTAGCGCCCGGAGATGGAGCTGCGGTTGCGGCGGAGAAAGGATGCTTCCTCCCAACAGCCACTTCAGCTGCAGCGCGCAACTACTTGACGTGATACTTGGGGGCTGAAGGAATCTGTCGAAATCTTAACAGCAGTTTTAAAACAAAATCCAACCAATAAGAACCCCCTTCCCTCGTGATCTATGCTAATATGGAAAAAGGGCTACTGTATCTTAAACAAAAAAAGGCAAACACAAACTGTGAATAGTTGCTCTGTGTATATCACTGTTGCAAAGTCTGGTGCTGTCTTGGATTTTGCTTTTGACTCTCCGGTCCGAGAGAGCTGGGCAAACCGGAATAACATAAAAGCAACTCGGAGATCCTCATTTCCTGGATTTTTACATTGGACCTTGGTGCACGCGGGACCCTTGAACCACCTGCTCCGCTTCGGGGCCGGGAGGTGGAAGAGGGTCATTCCTTACAGATGCAAATTCAACTGGTTGCTACTTTGAGGTTTCTTTTCCAGCTGGTGCCATCTCCCTCTGAAAACAGCCCTCCCTCTCTCCCTCCCTCCTTCCTTTTCCTGTCTCCTTCCTCTTCCTCCATTCCTCCTCCTCCCAAATGAAAGAAGGAAAAAAAAACCACCACATCCTTCAGTTTTCCCTTTTAAAACTGGTGCATTCAAACAGCTCATTGAAACCAGAAGTTTCAAGTGTTCATTTGAAACAATAGGTGCTTACTTTTTTTGCAACTTTGTGGAGAGCCTGCAAAAAGTGGTTGGGACCCACGGGTGAACAAGCTATCGATCCGTAACAAACCAGACTCCTGGGGGAGGGGGTGTGAATTTCTGTGGTATTAGCTCAACTTGTCTGGCGCTAGCTAGCTCTCCCTCCCGGCCCCCCTTCTCCCCCCACCCTCCCTCACCCCATTCAGGCAGATGCAGGTGGGTGGGGCCGGTCGCCCCTCACCTGGCTGCCTCCATCCATCAGCCCACCTGTGGACCTGGCCCCCTCCCCACGGGTGCACCCTCAGAGAATTCAGTCAAGTCCTTTTTCAGCGCAACCGCAGCTGGCAGTGGGTGACAGTCTGTTCCTATCCGGACAAAACCAGATGGATGCTACGGTCCAATTCCCGCACTTCTAGGTGCCTTTCCCCCGAGAGCTGAGAACTGAATCCAATCCTTTGTTTACTGAAATGTTCCTGGAGCACTGGCAGAGAACCTCTGTGAGCCGGCCGAGGGAGCATTGGCGTGGTCTGATTTTAACTGTAAATAGTGAAAGATTTTTTTAAAGCACTTTCACCTAGATTTAAATAGCAACTTGAAAAAAAAAAAAGCAGTATGTTTTAACAGATGATAACGGGAGACCTGTAAATAGTAGCTGTGTATTTAACGTGCTTTTTGTCCACCTTTTTTTAAAAAAAAAAAAGAAAAAAAGAAAGAAAGAAACCATAATCCATAACAATTCTTTTACAGGATAAGAATGAGTGCTTTTGAAATCAATACCCAAGAGCCTATCAGGATTGAGGATGGTTCCAGACTCAGATTTATAGGAAATCCTGGGCACTTCTCGGTGCAACGTGACAAAAGCCTTTAAAGGATTGGCCAATGCTGAGCATGCTAATTTTGTAATTTTGAGGAACCAGCTGGGGCTGAGCGGTCCTTTGGATGCTAGCTTGCTTTGTTGCATCAGTAGTAGACTCTCGCAGGTCTCATTCAACTCCGGACTTAGGTAGACAGATGCAGGGGTGCCTTGAAAACTTCATTTTAAAATCTCTCTGAGAGCGAGTTGACTATTTTTAAGGAACACTTTGAGAATGTGACCTTCTGTTTGATCTTTACACATCCCAGGTGGGGGAGGTGGCTGCTGGGATGGCTTTGGAAGGCGTTTCCAGTATGACCAAGGGGATTCCCACAAATGGCATATGTGACTTACTCTTCCTGATGTTGCTTCTCCTTTGGGCTCACCGACCTGGTGGCGGAATTGCAAGGGGAATGGTGTCTGAAAGGAGAAGTTAATCCAGCTAACTGCATGTGTCTTTTCTATCCCAGCCCCCTAGCCCAAACAACTTTTGCTTTCTTAACTTTTAGACTAGAACACAGGCTGTTCGGGAAAAGAGAAAAAGGGGCAGCCTCCATTGGATGGCTCCATCCCAGATAAAACGGTGTTTTGATGGAAACGATAGTACTTTTGCAATGTTCAGAACCGTGCTGTTTTTTACACACTACATATATAACCTACCTCAAATCTCAGTCATTAAAAATTAGCATGCTTTAGACTTATATTAAAAAGAAGAAGAAAAAAAAAAACTATGCACAGCTATTTACCCCCACCCTTGCTGCTGAAGGTTTCTTAAAGAGAAAAATCAATTTTTTTATTTTTTACTGGCGCCATCATTTTTGTAAGCTCTGAAGATGATTAACAGACATCTTGATCATGAGAAAGAAAAATGAAAGCCATTGCATCTAAAGAACCTTAACAGCATGACCCAGTTTTGCTCAAAATTCACCTAATATAGTGACACGAGATTCAGGGCATTTTGATCCTTGGATCTTTCCCTTATATTTTGTCTCCAGATGCTGTCTGTACTCAATTCCCGTTGAGGTCTGACCGTCAAAGGATAGATTTGCCCCAAATTGTGTTACGGGTTTGGGGTGGGGGTGGGGTGATGTGAAGAGGGATCACTGTTTGCAGCAGGTTATCATATAATTGGTGCTAGAGCCTTGAACCACTGTCTGACCATTGGACATTTGAATTAAGCTGTTTCATGGGGTGTTTTCCATTGTCTTTTTTTTTTCCTTTCTGCAGAACCCAAGCTTCCTAGATTCTAGTTTCCCCTTTCCTGCTCTGCCTTCTTCCTGAGACTACAGTGGTGAGGATGAACAGAAATATCCCCCCTCCCCACAATTCTCAAAAAAAACCCTCTTTGTGGCCATTTCCGTATATCATGGGATCAGAAATTCCCACAACTGGAAGATCCCCCTCCCCCCAAAAAGGACCAAATCTTAATTGCACTGCAAGAATTATACCAAGCAGAGGAGGGTGTACAAAGATCAGAGGTTAAACATACTTCATCTCTAGCAAGATTTTCTTTTTCAAGTTCGTCCCCACCACTGTATCCCCAAACTAAGGCATTGCAGAAGGAAAACTAATTACACCACCACACAAAACACACACACACACGCACACGCACACATACATACACACACACATATAGATCCCTGATGTGCCTCAACCAATATCTCTTCCCTTTTATTACTGAAGTATGCTCTATGGACTAGGAAGCATATTTTTATGAATTGAAATATTCTAAATAAAATGGTGCTATGGTGTTTTAACATAATTGTCTCCCTATCCGGTTTTGCTGAGGTGCTATGTAACCTGTATCAAACCACATACCAAACAAAAATGAGGGGGCCTCCCTGCCCGTTGGCTTTCTTTTCCTTGTGGTGCTATCTCCTGGGACCTCCTCTTTGGCGATGATGAATCTGGACCGAATGGTTTCCAATTGCCGTTTCCTTCGCTTCGGCGAGAAGTGGGAGCCGAGCTCTGCCCTCGCTTCCCTCGCCGTTGACGGAAACGTACTTAGTGCAGGAAGGGCTGGCCAACCGGACTCTCACGTGCTCGGTCTCTGAGTTCTAAATCAGTCATCCCATGGGCTAGTTCAAGGGGAGGTGGAGAAATGCTAACTTTGGGAAGAGAAAAGTCTAGAACCCTTCCTTCTCTTCCTCGAGCTCAGCAGTCGTTCTTGGCCCCCTTCTCTTTTTCTGGCAACCTTCCCACTAGCAAAGGTAAATTTCTCAGGGAGGCCTGGGAGGGGGAAGTCTGCATGAGGAAGGTGTAAACCAAATGGAAGACCTTCCCTTCCTTCCAGGAGCTCAGTTCACAGTTGAAAGGCAGGAAGAAATATTGAGTCGCTCTTCCCACCCTTCTCCCCCCACCCCACTCTGCTCCTTGGGCCTGTAGTTCTTTCTTTTACCTAAAAGTAACATTTTACATTGAAGTAGGTGCCTACCCTTGACTGCGCTGAGTGCTCGACTTGGGCTCATCATGGCGTTTCCTTTGGGTCAGCATTTAGGAAGAGAGAGGATGGCGGTTCCGGCTGCTTTTCAACTCCTTTGTCATATGTTGGTGCTACTTGGATTTTCTCTTGGGTTCTAGGGAGTTGACATTTTGAAACCGACCAGAAACGCTAGGCTTTGCATTTGCACTTCTGTCGTCACGATACCTAAGAAACATACCTCAAAAGCTAGACTATTGTGACGATGGAGGTGGCTAGAATCTGAAAGAAGTGTCTCCAGACTAGGAAATGCATTTTGTTCATTTGACACTGTATTCCTGGGGGAGAATGTGGGAGGGGCCTCTTCTGCATTTTTCTTAGGCAGTATGTTTTCAAATACCTAATTAGAAGTGGGAGGAGTCATATTTTGCTCCCAGAGATTTCCTCCTAGCTCCCAGAATTCCTATGAGTTTTCCTGACTGGTCATTTTCGGGCATTCAGAATGGAGCCTTGAGACCAGTTCCATTCATCTGGAATCAACGGCCACTTCAACGTCATTCTGGGCCCTCCCTTCCTTCCCCCTCGTCCCCCAAAAAAGGACAGGTTTTTTGGAGGAAACTAATCATTGCACAAATTGAAAAAAGGAATGGATTTTCGATTTGAAGGTGGGGAGAAAAAAGGGGGTTAGCTAAGTGGTAACACAAATAGAGAACACTTCAGGCCCCCAGATTTTAAGTTCCTCTTCCCTTCCACTCTCAGCCAAGAGTTTCCACAGATTGAAAGAATAGTAAAGTCCAAACAATGGGCATTTCTTTCCCCTTAAGCAAAGATTGTCCAAACGGTAACCCCAGGTTTTTCCACGCTCTTTACCTAAGAATCTGGGAACAATTTGGCCCAATTTCTCATTTCTTTCTCTTCTAATATCAGGGATGCTTTTAAATAGTGGTTTTAATTTTTTTTGGCCATTTTTCTCATTCTAGCATCATTCAGGGATAACTCACCATTCTTCACATGGAAATTAAATATAAAAGAAAAATACTATTTCGTTGGTTTCTGCTTTCAAAACTTTTTTTTTTGCGTGTCTTCTTGAATGCCTCTATTTTTTTCCCCTTGTAGGGATGAGAGGTGCTAATGCCATTTCTTTTTCATGACTTCAAATAAAAAAGAAATGAGACCAGGTTGGACTGTGGCAGATTGATGCGGTAGAGTGGTCTTGAGCTGTAGCTTGTTGGTGAATTTCATTTTCTCTCTCTTTGAATTCCTGTTTGGTTACCTGGCTTCCAATGGAGGTGAACTTCCCAACCATACTTGAAGATTCCGTCTAGACTCTGTGACCGTGGTTACTTGAAATGAAGTTTATCTGGGGTTGGTTGATGAATGGTAGAGTTTGCAATGTCTCAAGGCAATAGGATGTGTATTATTAAACTGTAGATATTATTAGTACAGTAAATTTATGCTGATAATTTTATTTTGTATAATTTTTATCTTTTTTTTTTTTTGGTTAATATTTTTCCTTTCCCGGTCCCCTTTTTGGTTTATCTCCTACCTGACCTTGTTCTCTCCTACCTCCCTTTCCGTAAAAGCTTTCTCCTATTCTCTCCCCACCCCCCAGTGTTTCAGTAAATTTATTTTTCAGGTGCCTAAATATTGCAAGTATGAATCCTTTTTTTTTTTTTTTTTTGATTTGTATTTTATTATGATTTACACAAACAGCTGGTTTGTGAACTGTATTACTCCTGATATCTTTAAAATATTGTGGGTGTTTTAATAAATTTTATATTTATTTTTTGCACTCAAATTCTGTGTGTTTTTATGGTTTCCTGCCAGGTTCTAGGCAGGACAAGTGATCCTGTGCCTATCTGAGACAGACTAGCATAAAATT